>NC_081560.1:118651254-118734555 GCF_022355385.1 Mustela nigripes | reverse complement strand
TTGTCAGAGAGAGAGAGAGCACAGGCAGAGTGGCAGGCAGAGTCAGAGGGAGAGGCAGGCTCCCTGCGGGGCAAGGAGCCCGACGTGGGACTCGATCCCAGGACACTGGGATCATGACCTGAGCCGAAGGCAGCTGCTTAACCAACTGAGCCACCCAGGTGTCCCCAGAGCGTTTCTTTTAAACATGTCCTTTCGTCATCACCTCAGCCACTTACCTCCAGCCTGAGGCGTTGGGATACCATGCCTATGTCAACGCTGACAAACACCATTCGATTTAACCCATCTGGCTCTGCGATGACGAAAGCTCGACTGTACAACCTGGTGAGGATGCCGCGTGCGTTCTGGCCAGTCTTACTGTAGCCCATCTAGAGAGGAAGAGAGGGAAGTCAGAGCTGCTCTGCCTCACTCCCCCACAACCAGAGCCAGGTACAACCACACAGGATGAGACCACTTAGGAAAGATGAAGTACAACACAGTCCATGGGACACTGTGATTCTGCCTGGCATAATAATATGTGTTTTCAAGAATAAAGCCAACACTGTAAGAGAGACTTTACTCTTCTGTGTGGGAAAATGCAAAGTAACCATCAGTTTGGCAGGAGACATTCATAGGCCTATGGGCAAGGAAGGGGTTGGCTTGGCTCTGGAATTCTGTTACCATGTCAGCAACCTTCCAGGGTTTTCAATTATTTTCTCCTGCCTGAGATACGATGGAAGGAAGTAGTTCCCCTACCATCATCCTACATTCCCAAAATGTCCTGAAGACTGAAGGTTCCCTTCCTTTGGCTGTTTGGTGTGTGATGTTCTTTCTTTCTTTTTCTTAAGAAAATGGTTTCATTGTGATTAAATAGTCTTCACTGAGGGTACCTCATGCTGGCTTTTACCTTGTTGGCCATCCCTCAGTTAAGTCAGTCCAAGTGTACCCATCGCAAACCCCCCTTCTCACCACGTCCTAAAGCCTACCCATGAAGTCTTCAGCACACTCCCTCTACTGCTTGCTTTACCCCTCACAGGAGTAGTGGCACCTCGGGCTCTCATTCCAGAGCTATTTCTCAGAACAGACAATGGGAAACAACTCCTAGAATCTAAAGATTATTGGGTAGGAACGAGAAAAAATCTCATCAAACAACGCCATGTTCTGTCTTCCTATGGAAGCTGTGAATGAATACACCCATCATCACAATCAAGAAATTGCAGTCCAGCAGCCAAAAGGCCACACCAGACCCACAGAAGCCTTTTCCTTGGCTTACGCAGTGCTGACCCACCCTAGATTTCCAGTTTGAACTAGAGTTGCCTTTATTTCCCAACTGAGAGGTTTCGATCCTTAGTCTCTGATCCAGAGGTGACCCACTTCTCTTGAAAAACCTTTAAGATTGGGCAGCCCTACATGGCAACAATTGCTAAAGCCATGCACTTTTCAGCTGTACCCCCCACTTCCCACTGCCCCCCAAACTGAGGATTCACTAGACACTTATCCGCTTACACTGGCCTGCTTCCATCATCTGTGGTGCCCCGTGGTATGTGATTTTGCCAGCCCTGCCCCTGCCATTCATAAAAAAATGGCCAGTCAACTTTACAAAGGAGATGCCATTGAACACATGGCCCCTCGTTATAGTATAATATTCACAGTGTTAGACGGCAGTGACATCAATGAAAAAGTGAGAAGAAGAAGATGATGATGATGATGAAATTATCTGGAATAAGTATAGGATGCAAGGAATATTGTTACCCGTTTCATCCTCCCTGAGGAGCCCATGATTGACCTACCAAGTTGATATCTGCTACTTGTCCCGTGCAGTCGGCTCGCCCAACACCAATATGGTAGCCACTGAAGTTCTGGAAGAGAGGAGGCTCTGGAGTGCTAACCACGGGAGGGGCTTGCGTGATCGTAGCGCCATTGGTGTGTGCCGGGCCTTGACTGGCCGTGGAGCCCACGGTGGTTGGGGAGCTCTGGGTAGACGGGAAACCTGAATCTGAATTTAAGGGATAACGTCTCAGTCTACTTACTTATTGGCATCAATTAAAACACATAGTTTGAGGTTCCTAAGGAAAAAATCTATATATTCTCTTATATTTAAAATATATGGTAAAGGGGCGCCTGGGTGTCTCAGTGGGTTAAGCATCTGCCTTCGGCTCAGATCATGATCTCAGGGTCCTGGGATCGAGCACCATGTCGGGCTCCCTGCTCGGCGGGGAGTCTGCTTCTCCCTCTCCCTCAGCCCCTACTCCCAACCCACTCATGCTCTCCCACAAATAAATAAATAAAATGTTTAAAAAAAAATGAAAACACAAACTAAAATACATGGTAAGGCATATCTCAGGGACTTTTTGTAGATAATAATCCTAAGGAGGGTCTTTCTGTTGAACTGGAGATCCTTCTGACTAATAATCAAAGCCTGAGTTAAACGTCCTTCAACTTCTCATCACAAGCCATTCCTCATCAAACACACGGCTCTGTACTCACTCGCCCTGCTCTTCTCCTCCAGCCAAACAAACCAGGTGCCAGGTTCCTGGCGCACAGCCTGCTAAACCTAGCCTCCAGGGACTGGTCTCCACCCTTCTCTCCATCCAGAGACCTTCCTCCTCTTTGCTCCACCAACCAAGCCCCGCAGATCCTTTCTGAGTTGGTTTGTTTCCGTCACACTCTGAGGCAGTCCAACCCTTGTGTCCAGAGATGCCATCCCCACTATCTCTATGCTGCCCCCTCTTCTCCGTTCTCAAGTCTTTTATTTGGAATGCCCACTAGACCACTGTCTGTTCGGCATAGTGCCACCTTATTTTACTCCTATCACCATCTGCGTATGTGCATATACACACACATGTCCTATGTGACCACACACACACACACACACACACACACACACAGTATCAAGGGAGGCAGAATGGCACAGAGACTACACGAGCAAGTACCAGAACCAAATAGCCTGGGTCTGAAAACTAATTCTACCACCTACTAGCTGAGCAAGTCACTTACCCTGTTCTACCCCATTTATTCCCATCTATAAAATAGAGGTGGTAATACTCTACTCCCGAGGGTTGTTTTGAACAATAAATTTAGACTAATTGCCGGCATATAGCTTTGGTTCTATTTATATACTGAGATATGTTACCTATGCTTGTTATTTGCTTGTTTGTTTCCACCCCAGACAACAGCCAGGGTGGCCAAGGCGACAGAAGCCACAGAAGTCACAGGCATTAGTGCTAGGAAAGTACTTAGTCAAGAGACTGGCTGCTGACTAGAGTTGGGGGAGATCCTAGAGTTGGGGGACTCTCATCTCTTCAGTTTTACATATAATAAAACTGAAGCCCAGAGAAGTGATGGAACTACAATTTTAGGGACAATACGAGATGAAGCCGGTGCCCAGCTCAGGTCCTCTGACTCAGGGTCTGATGCTCTCTCATGCATATTCGATATGAAGTTAGAATCTGTATTTTTCTCAACCACAAACCTCCATCTTCTACAAGACATCAATTATCACAAGGAAGGAGGCAGGCTCTTTTTCCTTATTGATACCCATGTAGGAACAGGGCGCCAGCCAAAGGCAAACCATGTCCAATGGCCAAGGACGATTCCTTTGGGACCTCAGAGTCTCGGGTTCTATATCTGGAAAATGGTACTAAGACCAGCACCTACATTTATAGAAGTTTTATGAGAATTAAGAAGGAAAAGGAAGTAGGCTCTTGACCATAGTGCTTGACACAAAGCAACCACTCAACAAACAGCAGCTCCTACTATGAGCATAGTTAACATAATTGTTGATCACCCTCTGGATTCTCCAAGTTTAAGAGCTAAAACTAAGGAAGTCCTATGGTTGCTTTCCTTTCTAGCAGCCCATGCCCCTACTCTGCATACTGCTGGAGCAGAGGATCTCTGTTCCTCTGCAGGAAATGCAAAGCACAGGGTCATGGTAGAGAATATACTGGAAGGAAGAGGCCATAAGAGAGAAAAGAGGCCAAAAGAGAGAGTAAAAAATATTGGGCTCCTTCTCTGTTTGGTCTAAAGCCAGCTCTCCCTTTACTTCGGTCAAAGTGTTCAACCCCCGCCTTTCTTCTCTACTTACTTACCAGTGTATGACCCACCACCGAAGTAGGGATCATCAAAGACTCAGGGGCCCAATATTGCCTGTAATGTAGCCTACATTGTTTTCCAAAACTAAATTAATTCCCAACATTAATACATCAGGAGAAGCCTAAATCATCCATTCCAGCTTCTCTTGAAAACTCTGGAGATCTGCATTCATGTGACACAATGACAACTACCCATTCCACCTGCATCCCCACAGCACTTCATTTACAGAACTTGAGTGGCCCTCCTAAGAAGTTGAGTTCAACGCTCCCTTCTCTAAAGTTTTTCACAGACTCATTAATACCCAGTGCGTCTGTCATTTTCCTTTTTTCCGCAAGAGGAGATGATGTCCAAGAAAAGGCAAAGAGAAAGAGAGAAGGCTTGGGGCAAATGCTCACATTACTGGGCCTTGAAGAATTCTGAACTGGGCTTAGGTAAATGGAAAAGTGAGAGATGAAAAAACGCATGTCATAATGCCTGTCAACTGGCTATTTGTGGACAAAGGTAAGCTTGATAAAAATTGCTATTGATGCACAAAGGGCAATTAATGTAACAGTTAGATGGCCACGCCAGCTGCTTACGTACACATTGAACTGCCCTGTTATCAGCATTATCAGCAGACACTGTTCTTTGCCTTGGCATCCCCGGTAATCAAGAAATTTCCCACAGGCTAGGAAGAGCATCCAAGAGAGCCCATGGCAACTTGCCTTTGTGATTTTCGATGGTCCCACTGGTGATAAACAGAAGGCTGAGAAGGGCTACTGTGATAGCGGTCATCAACACGAGGAGGAAGATCAGGAACGTCTCTAGCATGGAGAAAGTGCGTTTGGCCATCTCTCCTGAGAAAAAGCAGAAATGGAAGAGGCAGAAAAAGACAGAATCACAAATTAAAACTTATATGCTTTGAGCTGCCCAAGCCTTAGATGTCTTAGTTCTTCCATCTGAATAGACTACACCAGGAATGGCAAGCACAGCATACCTGCCACTGCTTCCCTAGCCCGAGGTAGGGCAGACAAGACCAATCAATCACAGCACTCTTTGGTGAACTCACATGTGGTTTCCAAAGCCTTCTTGGCACAGTGCTCATTCTAAAAGCCACCACCTATCATTTGGCATTAGCATCTAAGCCAAAATCTATGTGTACTCCTTGGCTGCATCATACCGCTTTCATTTATGGTGGTGATTTTATCTGTACACAGGTTGAGTTTGGAACACTTCCATCAATAGGGATGATTGCCCTTGATTAGGGCTGTCCTTTGTCATGGCCTAAGAAAGACTACCTTGTCTATAAGGAAGTGAAACTCACAATTTTGACCTTGAAACTCTATTTGCTAATCTCCAGTTAATACCTAATAGAAAACAATATGGAAGAGGGAATGGCATTTCCGGTCTCAAGCCAGGCATTAAGAAAATCTCCCTCTTCTGTCATCAGAAGGATCCCACACTTTCTGCAAACCCTGTCAAAGGATGGGGACAAAGACAATGCCCCTGTGCTCTACAAAAGCAGAAAGTGTCCTTACAGACTCCTTAAGCTATTTTGGGAGTAGGAGTTGTTGTCACTCAGCAAGACTATAGAAGCTAAAAATCCACTTAATATAGCAGGATAAGGCATAATATGGCAGTTAAAAATTGGATTCTGCCTTCTGACTCCAGCGTCCAAATCTCAAGGCTGACGCTTACTGGGCGACTTTGGGAAATCCTTCCCAACCCCAAGACTGCCCATCTGTAAGTAGGAATGTGATCATGACAACAATTTTAGTCCCCATCTTAGAGAGTTCTTATAAAAATGAGATGAGAGTAATAATTCTTTCATCCCATAGAACACAGTAGGTGTTGAACATGTTTGCATTTATCATTAGGTTGCAAAACAGCAGACTCTGCTCCTCACTGTCCTCATAGGGAGTTTATATGAAGCGAGCATTAAAGAATTATTGGAATCACAGGTAGGAACTTCAGAGCCCATTTTCTTAACCTTACTGCAGGAAGCCAGAACAATGAGATGGAATTAGAGTCCCAGGACTTGCCTGCAAAGGGGATAATACACAACTTAGATGTTACTGTCCCCAAGAGTTACAAATTGGCTACAAGAAAGTGTGCTTAGCCCGGCTCAATGTTTCATTTCAACTTGATTTAGTTGACAAAATTGAAGAGCTCACAGTTCATCTGTAAAAAAGAGTCTACATTTACTAATCTAAACCCTCAAGTTTTCTCCCCAAATCTCTGATAATCCATGGCAACATTGAGTCAGCCTTCCTACGTGCCAGGATTTTGGTAGAACTTCATTGCTGCTCTTCCTTGAGATGGGGTATGCGTTCTCCCATCCACCACCGACTCTTCCCAGCGGACCCTTTCCATCTTTTCCACTACCTGGTCTTTGCAGATAGATTATTTTGCAATCGCTAGACTAGAGTTTAAAAAGTGGTCTATCAGCAAACATTTCAGAGGCAGGACTGAACTGGAAGGGATCAAAGAGACTGGCCCATCTTTCCAAACTTCTTGGATAGTAGGAGGATTTCCTCATCCATTTACCACCCCCATGATCACTCTCACCACCACCATCAGGGACAATTTCAAGTTTAAGGCCAAACAAATTAGTTCCGATCTTGGTCCCAACATCCACCATCAGCCCCCCAGGAGTCAGGAGAGCCATCTAAGATATGCCTCTGAAACTTTGATGATCCAACTAAGCTTACTAGTCCTGTCCCAATAGAACAACTAAACATGGCTGACCAACAGGGGGAATTGCCAACCCCAGAGCGTCCACACACACATTGTGTGTGTAAATGTGACCTCGTGGTAGGAGTCTATGCAACAAACAGACATGGTTCAAAATCATACTGTTCTTTTTATTTCTTTCTTCTTTTGCAAGTTTTATTCTATTGAACTGATGACCACCACCAGCCTTTTACACAAGTCAATAAGACACTTGATTTAACATTAGCGTGTCCGGCTTGAACTCAGATTTCAATGATGTACTTCACGGGATTCACTGCTCTGTTGCCAGAATTACTGCCAATGTTATTACTCCTCTTTTTTAACCACTTAGCACTATTTATTTTCCAATGATGACTATAATCTGAAGTCAGATGTGAAAGCAAATGCCTTGTCTGCCTTCAGAATGCACCACGGAGAGCTGAGCTAATGGTTGTAAAAGATTTGACACTTCCCACTGGTTCTCACTTCTTCTGGCACAATTCTGCAAGTTCAGTGATGAGGCTCTGTGACACCACAGCAAGCCACTTGCCACATCTCTACCACACTGAGGTCTCAGTTTTTCGAGACTGTGAGAGTAAAAGGTGATAATTTCGCAAAATGGGTTTTCAAGGCTAAGAAAATGGAGGGAAGCTTTTGGGATTTCATAAGGACCTCTAAGACAGAGAGATGATTCAAGATCCCTCCCTCCCTCTCCAGGACCATATAGGTACTCTTACCTGATTCAGCCAATCAAAAGAAATCCTGCATCCCAGTAAAGCAAGTGATAGTCCAGAATCTCGTTTCTTCCCCCTTTCCTGTCGCTCAGCCTAGATTCCTCAGCACGTTCTAAAACCTACTGAGGAAAAATGTTCACTGTCATGCCCAGGAGAGTAGAGTTCTCATTAGCATACCATTGTGGACTTGGTGCAGGATGAGATTAAAGTGTGATGATAACAAGAACCTTCTAGCAAACTCCACCCTGGGATGGACTGATACTGAGGTAGAGAAGATCTGCTGGACTGAAGGTCATGGATTTCAGCCTTTACATGCCTCTCCAGCACAGCAAGTTCCATGCAAGGTCTATTGACTGGGTCACCAGAAAAGAGCACCTGCTTTATTTCCCACTGGCCACTCAACAAGTGACCAAGAGGGACCAATGATGCGTGCTGGACATTAGTGTGGACTCTGGCTCATACTGAGCTATGTACGCAATGCATACACTAATTTCAGATAAGAAAAGTGATTCTTAACTCTCAGGGTTTTGTACATAAAAAGAACGTGAAGTTTTAGATGAACTAAGAATGCAAATAATGAGTGTACAATAAGGCAAGAATGCTGTGCAACCATGAAGTAATTTAATGACCTGAGAAAATTACTGTATTAAGTTACTTTAAGCTTAAAAGACATTATAATCCAATTTTTTTAAAGTAGAATTTATTTATATGTGTGTGGTGATAAAAACTGTAAGAAATCACAGCAGGGACACCTGGGTGGCTCAGTCAGTTAAGCATGATCCCAGGGTCCTGGGATTGAGTCCCTACATCAGGCTCCTTGCTTAGCAGAGAGACTGCTTTTAGCTCTGCCTGATGTTCTCCCTGCTTGTGCTTGCTCTCTTGCACTCTCTCTCTCTCTCTGACAAATAATAAATAAAATCTTTAAAAAAAAGAAAAGAAAAGAAAGAAATCACAGCAAAATGGTAAGAAGTAATCTGGTGGTAAGATTATGTGTTTTGTTTTCATCTTTTTGAGTCTTGGTACTTTCTATAAGAGCCTTGTGCATTTTTGTAAGGGGGGGGGAGATAAAATGTTTTACCCTCTCTTGAAGAATGTATACTGTATAACAGCATGACATTAAATAGTGGCACACAAGAGACAAAAAGAGGAAGAAATAGGCCAAACTACTCCCCTCCAAACACCACTTTTTTCCCTACTAAATCCAAGCTGTCCAGGAAGAAGTTTGAAGAACACATAGGGCACTTTATTCTTGCAGGCTTAAAAGAGACCAGCCCCCAAAGTCCACTGGAAGTATTAGATCTATAAGTGCCTCCCAATAGTGCATTCAATAATGTGGCTTAGCTACTTCTCTGCGACACAGCAGGGAGCGGGTTAAATTATGGTATTAAACCAGTTTGGGTTGTTTTTTTGTTTTGTTTTGTTTTGTTTTTGCATGCAAAACAATTAGAATTCTTGGTGTCAAGGAGCAGAAGCCAAATCCAGCTAACTTAAGCAGAAGAGGAAAGAGAGAGAAGTAAATTCACTGAAAGGCAGCAAAAGAAGTTGAAGATCTAGGCTCTAGAAGGCCAGAGATCTGGACAGATCTAGGTGGCAGGAGTGACCATGGAAATGCTTTAGGTCTTTATGTCTCGCTACTCAAGATTCAGGTCCTGAGAGACAAAATCTGACTGGCCCAGCTCAGAGCATAGACACATCCTTTCCTTTGAGGAGATACTTAAACAAACCTCTCAACAAGACCAGAAGGGCAATTCTCTAGAATGAAATCCAGGCAGATAAAAATCATAGACACCCATTAGTGACTTGTCATCAGACTTCCATCTCCCGCCCTTCTCCCTTACAATGGAGCCCCCCACTGTCCCCTCCATACCTCTCCACCACTCTCTGCGCCAAGAAAAGGAGCCCTGCCATGCTCATTCTCACCAAGACTTAGCAGGTGACCTGCAGTCTAGTCCGGTAAGATCATTTTAATCAGGGCTTAGTAGATCATTTATCATTTCCCAGACATTTGAAGAACCATCCCTAAATACCAAGGGGTGAGAATCAAGGGACTGTCAAGCACTGGGGCAAAGCCAGTGGAGAAGTGATGTTGGGCCAGGGGGACCAGCAGTAGACTTCAGACAAGCTGGCTCCTGTAGCCAGGACCACAGAGGGCAGTGAATAGAAGATAAAATCACTGCCAGTCATTACATGTCTACATAGATTTGATTTCTGTCTGAATGGCCCTCAGATAAATCTTGTTTGTTAGGATATGGATGACTGTCCTACTCTATGCATTACCCCAGGACATGTGCTCACACTCCATGTGCTCATACTCCACCCATACATGTATTTATATGAGGAAACACATACAAAAGGGTGACATGGCTTCTAGAACAGGAAAGGATGGTTCAAAGTGAGCGTGTTTGAGCAATTCTTACTGCAGGATGTGAGCCAAGTCTCCAGATTTCTCAACAAGTTATCTTGCCACTCACCGAAATCTTTTTTTTTTTAAAGATTTTATTTATTTATTTGACAGAGAGAGAGTGATCACAAGTAGGCAGAGAGGCAGACAGAGAGAGAGGGGGAAGCAGGCTCCCCGCTGAGCAGAGAGCCCGATGTGGGTCTCCATCCCAGGACCCTGAGATCATGACCTTAGCTGAGGGCAGAGGTTTTTACTCACTGAGACACCCAGGCGCCCCGTTGAATAAATTACTTCTTAAAAACATACATTAGTTCATAGAGCATCCACACTTGATCTCAGCCAAAAGGCCGAGAAGCAATTGTTTCATAGATTGTGATCTCTTAATACTGTTCTTGCTAAAAGGAACAAGAGATCCTTGAAGAAATGGCTGATCCTACCTCTGGGACAAGAAATACATGAATGAAACATGCAGCATGTTTTCACACCAGGAACAAGGAGGCCAAGGTGATGATCAAGAAAATTAGAATTGTAGAAAAAGAATCAGAGGTTTTCTCTCAAAAGGCTCAACTTGGACATCAGTTGTTTTTAAAAATTGCAGTAGAGGGGCACCTGGGTGGCTCATGGGTTAAAGCCTCTGCCTTCAGCTCAGGTCATGGTCTCAGGGTCCTGGAATCGAGCCCCGTATCGTATCGGACTCTCTGCTCAGTGGGGAGCCTTCTTCCTCCTCTCTCCCTGCCTGCCTCTCTGCCTATTTGTGATCTCTGCCTGTCAAATAAATAAATAAAATCTTTTTAAAAAATTGCAGTAGATTGACGCAAACCAAATTTGTTTAAATCTATGATATCATAATAATACTTAAAGGAAGTTCAATTACCTGTAAAAGATGCTACCTTTAAAATAATGAATTCTATTTTGCTTTTCTGAAAACTGATAAGAAAAAAGGGGGGAGATCAAGAATGTATTCTACTTTTCCTATGTAAATTTACTTTGGAAGCCAAACTATTGATGGGGGATGGTTTCACACACTTGAAATATTTCAGCCAAATAAGTTAGGAAAGAATGACAAACCAAGAAACTACATGCTTGGCAAACCCCTAGTGAAGTGATGGAGCGAGACAATGATCATGACTGGATGCTTACATAAGTCACCCGAAGATAGACAAATGAATATTGCAAGCCTTGGGGTGTTGTGTTCTCCTCAAGGCACTCTAAACTGTAGATTAAAAGAGTCTGGGAGATGTGCCCATCAATTCATGCTGTGAGACCCTCATTATTTAGAACCTGATTCAAACAAACTGGTTTTGAAAATTAGGAGATAATTATGAAAATATGAACACTGACTAGATACTTGACGATCTTAAGGGGTTATTGTTAAAAATGTTAGCATGCTAATGGTATTGTAGTCAGAGCTTTTAAATAGTCCTTATCTTTTAGACACAGATTTTAAAGAATCTAAAACAGATTATTTTAAAAAAAGAAAGAATACCAATAGTTCAAAAATTGGATGGATGGATGGATAGATACATGTATGGTTGGATAAATGGGTGAGTGATTGATAAAGGGAGAGGTAGGAAGCTAGATATATGGGAAATAAGCTTTGCTCTTTAGTATGCAAGTGGAGGGAAGAGCTGCAGTTTAAAACACTATTGGCTTTATAGAGGGCTTCTCTCAACACCCTTTCTAAACCCAGCTGGCAGGCCAACACCAGATGCTCACTTGCTTAGAGTTTAAGATACAGCCCCAGTTCTGCCTTTCAGATGCACTAGGGTGAGAATTTGATTCAGAACTGAGCCACATGGGAAGAGACACTCTCTGTATCACACATCTGCTTTGTTGGTTGGGACTGTGGCAGCATGGCTCTGAGAAAGCAGTATGGTGGCTTCTTCTAAAGGCTATAGCCACTTCCTTATTCTAGGACCATTACCAAAGCAGCTCAGGTCTATATTTAAGTTGGAGAGTTTTTCCTGGAAGTTCAACCCCAATTCTCTGTTTTGATTTTTCACAATGACTGGGCAAGTTATCTCTATCCCCTAATAAATCCTGTTCCTCTTGAGCTAGCTGGTGTAGATTCTGTTACCTCTGAGAACCTGCCCAAGAAAAATCTCATGAAAGTAAGCACTGGACCTCCCTTTGGAGAACATATGCATTCTAATTGCTGGAAACTGTATGCCAAGCTGCCTCTGGGAACATTTTCAAAGTTAAAAGTGCTGAGCACGGGGCACCTGGGTGGGTTAAAGCCTCTGCCTTCAACTCAGGGTCCTGGGATCGAGCCCTGCATTGGGCTCTCTGCTCAGCAGGGAGCCTGCTTCCTCCTTTCTCTCTCTCTGGCTGCCTCTCTGCCTACTTGTGATCTCTATATCTCTGTCAAATAAATAAATAAAATCTTTTTTAAAAAAAAGTGCTGAGCAGTCTGACACAATGAATTCTTCATTAGGTCAGAAAAGAAATTAGTTTTAGGTATGCAGGGCTGCCATACTGGAGCCTTATCACCTTATACGGTTTGCAAAGGAAAGAAAAATCTCATTGAACCTCAAAGCAGCCCCATTATCAGATGCTATTTATAGATTCACCTTTATACTTGGCTGTGTTGAATCTCAACCTCACACCTCAAGCAATAGAAAAGAGGTCTTTTCTGTTCCATGTTGCAGAGACTGTTTTGTATTAAACCCCTTCTGCACCTGTCATACACTGAACTTGAGAATGAAACTAATGGATGTACTTCACTGCAGTGAAGAGCCCAGTTTCCTTCTGGGAGGGAGGTCACAGCTCTGACCATAGTGGCAGAGCACAGGAAGAAGATGGTATGTCACAGAGTAGTACGCTGTGGCTCTCCTTCCCTGGGGAGGGGGGCGGGTTCACAAAGCTTTTGTTCCCAGAAATATTGTTCTGGTTTTCTCATAGAAAAAAATAGATACACTCTCCCAGGGCTGCAGAGTTTCTCACTTACTCAGTCTTGCCTTCAATACAAAGAGCAAAAGACAAAGGCTAAAGATTGAATACGTGGGAAGGAGTGGAATTTGGAATCTGAAGATTGAGACTTTTTTCACAGTGACCTTAATCTCTCTGTTTCATTTTCTTATTAGAAAGATAGAGACTGCGGCACCTGGGTGGCTCAGTGGATTAAGTCGCTGCTTTCGGCTCAGGTCATGATCTCAGTGTCCTGGGATCAAGCGACGTATCCTGCTTCCCCCTCTGTCTCTGCCTGCCTCCCTGCCTACCTGTGATCTCTCTCTCTGTCAAATAAAATAAATTTAAAAAAATTAAAAAAAAAAAAAGAAATATAGAGACTAACAAAAACCTACTTTGCTGCAAGGTTCACATAGATGATATTTTTTTAAAGTCCTTTGCTAACCCTACAGCATGATGTGAGTGAGTTATTATATTAATTAGGCCGAATGTGGATGCCCAAGAGTGGTGGGTTCCATGCAGTTAAACCTTACAGCACAGTTCTTTTCTTGGTGTATTCCTCTTGGGCTGTACTCATGATCTCCCCTTTAGAGTCTGACAGACTCAGCCTTGGGAAGAAGGGGTGTCTTTGCTGTTTTCAAAACATGCAGAGGGTTTGAAAGTAGATAAGAATGGAATTGAAAAATTTCCCAATTGTCCTACTGCTAGAAAACCACCGTGGATCTATATAACCTTTGCAGAGTATTTAGAAATTATTCTCTGTTATCTTTTTCCAAAACCATGGATATGGATTTATTGCATTTGACCTGCTTGCCGAACAAGTGACAAATTTGACCTGTTTGTCATACAAGATTAGGAAGGCAGATTGGGGGGAAACAGGTTGCAGTTGCATTTATCTTCATTTCAGGGACAAGGTGACCTTTTGATGTAATTCCTTCTACATAAAGCTCAGAGGCATAGCATCCCCCACCCAGCATGGTGCAACCATGGAAAAAATACCACACTGTTCACATTATAGAGATCCCAGAAGAAGAAGACAGAGGAAAGGGAGGGGGCAGAAAATTAAAGAAATAATAGCTGAAAACTTCCCAAATCCAGGGGAGGAAATCAATGTCTAGATCCAGGAAGCCCAGAGACAGACCTTCCTCTCCAAAATCAACCCAAGGAGGTCCACACCAAGACAGGGTAATCAAAATGGCAAATGTGATAAAGAAAGGATGTTAAAAGCAGCAAGAGAAAAGAAGGCAGTTACATATAAGGGAAATCCCACTGGGTTGTCAGCAGATTTTCCAGCACTTGGCAGGCCAAAAGGGAGTGGCATGGTATATTCAAAGTGCTGAAAAGAAAAAATGTGCAGCCAAGAATACTCTATTCAGCAAGGCTGTCATTTAGAATAGAAGGAGAGATAAAGAGCTTCTCAAAAAAAAGGAGCAAAGTTTCTCAGACAAACAAAAATTAAAGGAGTTCATGATCACTAAAGCAGCCCTGTAAGAAATATTACAGGGAACACTGTGAGTGGAAAGAAAAGAACATAAGTGAGAGTATTAAAAGTAAAAAACACAAAACAGCAAAAATAAGTATTCCTATAAAAATCAGACAAGGGATTCATAAAATATAAGGATGTAAAATATGACAGCACAAACCTAAAACTTGGGGAGGACAGGAGTAAAGAATGGGTTCAAATTTAAATGACCATCAACTTAAGATAGACTGCTATCTATATGCAGAAGCTATATACAAATTTAATGGTAACCACAAATCAAAATGCAAAATCATAAATATGCAAAGAATAAAGAGAAAGAAACCGAAGTGTATCATTAAAGAACACCAACAAACCACAGAAGAAAGCAAGAGAAGGAAAGACCAGAGAAAAATGACATAAACAACCACAAAGAAATAACAAAATGGCAATAAATACATATCTATCAATAATTACTTGACTATAAATGGACTAAACTCTCCAATCAAAAGACAAAGGTGACAAAATGGGTTAAAAAAAACAAACAAGCAAACAAACTAGACCCCATCTATAAGCTATCTACAAGAGAGTTATTTCAGACCTAAAGACACCTGCAGATTGAAAGTGAGCAGATAGAGAAACATTTATCTTGCAAAGGGTTATCAAAAGAAAGCAGAAGTAGCAATACTTATATCAGACAAAACAGACCATAAAACAAAAACTGTAAGAAGAGACAAAGAAGGACACTATACAGTCATAAAGGGAACATTCCAACAAGAAGCTATAATAATTAATATTAGGTATGCCCAAACCGGGAACACTCAAATATATAAAACAGTTAATAACAAGCATAAAGGAAATAATTGATAGTAATACAATAATACTAGGGGAACTTAATACCCCACTTACATTGATGGACAGATCATCCAAAGAGCAAATCCACTAAGAAACAGTGACTTTGAATGACACACTGGACCAAATGGATTTAACAGATACACTCAGAACATTCCATGTTAAAACAGCAGAATACACATGCTTTTCAAGTTTACACAGAACATTCTCCAGAAGAGATCACATGCTAGGCCACAAAACAAGTCTCAACAAATTGAAAAATAAGGGAGTCATACCACACATCTTTTCTGACCACAGTTTATGAGACTAGAAATCAATGACAAGAAAAAAACAGAAGGACCACAAATACATGGAGGTTAAATGACATGCTACTAAACAATGAATGAGTCGACCAAAAAAATCAAAGAAGAAATCGAAAACTCCATGGAAACAAATACAAATGAAAACACAACAGTCCAAAACCTTTGGGATGCAGCAAAAGTTGTTCTAAGAGGGGAGTATATGAGAAACAGACTTACCTCAAGAAGCAAGAAAAACTTCAAGTCAACAACCTAACCTTACACTTAAAGGAGCCAGAAGAATAACAAACAAAACCCCAAACTAACAAAAGGAAGGAAATAATAAAGATTAGAGCAGCAATAAATGATATCAAAACTAAAAAATCAATAGAACAGGGGCACCTGGGTGGCTCAGTCATTAAGCGTCTGCCTTCAGCTCAGGTCATGATCCCACGGTCCTGGGACTGAGCCCCGCATCAGGCTCCCTGCTCAGCAGGAAGCCTGCTTCTCCCTCTCTTGTCCCTCGCCCCGCTTGCACTCCCTCTTTCGCTGCCTCATTTTCTGTCATATAAATAAATAAAATCTTTAATAATAATTAAAAAAATAAAAAATCAATAGAATAGAGCGATGAAACCAGAAACTGATTCTCTGAAAAGATCAACAAAATTGATAAACATCTAGCTAGACACATTAAAAAAGATAGTGAGAAGACTCAAATAAATAGAATCGTAAATCAAAGAGGAAAAATAAACAACTAATACCATAGAAATACAAAGAATTATATGAGATTATGAAAAATGAAATGTCTACAAACTGGACAACCTAGAAGAAATGGGTAAACTCCTAGAAGCATATAATCTACCAAAATTGAAGCAGGAAGAAATAGAAAATTTGAACAAGCTAATTACCAGCAATGAAATTCAATCAGTAATCAAAAATCTCCCAACAAACAGAAGTCCAGGACTAGATGGCTTCACATGTGAATTCTACCAAACATTTAAAGAAGGATTAATACCTATTTTTCTCAACTATTCCAAAAAATAGAAAAGGAAGGAGAACTTCCAGATTCATTCTATTAGGCAAACATTACCCTGTTACCAAAATCAAATAAAGAAATCACACACAAAAAAAGAGAACTACTGGTCAATAATCTCTGATGAACCCAAATCCAAAAATCCTCAACAAAATATCAGCAATAACTGAATCCAACAACACATTTTTTTAAAAAAATCATATACCACAATCAAGTGGAATGTATTTCCAGGATGCAAGTGTGGTTCAATATTCACAAAGCAATCATCATGATATGTCACATCAATAAGGGAAATGATTAAAACCATATGATCATTACAGTAGATGCAGAAAAAGCATTTGACCAAGTTCAGCATCCATTCATGATGAAATTTCTCAAAAAAGTAGGTCTAGAAGAAACATATTTCAACATAACAAAGGCCATATATGAAAAACGCACAGAAAACATTATCCTTGATGGGAAAAACTGAATGCTTTCCCCCTAAGGTCAGGAACAAAACAAGGATGTCCACTCTTACCACTTTGATTCAATGTAGTACTAGAAGTCCTAGTCACAGCAATCAGACAGCAAAAAGAGATAAAAAGTACCCAAATTGGTAAGGAGGAAGTAAAAAATTTTCACTATTTGCAGATGATATGATACTATCTGTAGAAAACCCTAACAACTCCACTAAAAAACTACTAGAACTCTTGTTTGTTGGGAGATTTTTGAAGACTGCTTTAATTTCCTTGCTGGTTATGGGTCTGCTCAGGTTTTCTGTTTCTTCCTGTTCCAGTTTTAGTAGTTTATATGTCTCTAGGAATGCATCCATTTCTTCCATATTGCCTAATTTGTTGGCATATAGTTACTCATAATACATTCTTACGAGAGTCCAGGGCCAGATGGCTTCCCAGGGGAATTCTACCAAACATTCAAATAAGAATTAATACCTATTCTTCTGAAGCTGTTCCAAGAAAACAGGAAACCTTCCTGAAACAAGGAAAACTTACAAACTCTTCCTATGAGGCCAGCATTACCTTGATCCCAAAACAGACAAATACCCCACCAAAAAGGAGAATTACAGACCTATATCCCTGGTGAAAAAAGTCTCACCAAGATACTAGTCAGCAGGATCCAATAATACATTAAAAGGATTATTCACCACGACCAAGTGGGATTGATTCCTGGGCTGCAAGGGTGGTACAGCATCTGCAAATCAATCAATGTGATACAATGCATTAATAAAAGAAAGGACAAGAACAACATGATCCTCTCAATAGATGCAGAAAAAGCATTTGATGAAGTACAGCATCCTTTCTTGATCAAAATTCTTCACAGTGTAGTGTACTTCAATATCATAAAAGCCATATACAAAAAACCCACAGCGAATATCATTCTCAATGGGGACAAAATGAGATCATTTCCCCTAATGTCAGGAACACGACGGGGATATCCACTATCATCACGATTGTTCAACATAGCACTAGAAGTCCTCGCCTCAGCAATCAGACAACAAAAGAAATAAGAGGGATTTAAATCTGCAAAGAAGTGAAACACTCATTCTTCACAGATGACGTGAAACTCTGTGAAAAAACCAAAAGACTACACCCCCAAAATGCTAGAACTCATACAGGAATTTAGCAGTGTGGCAGGATATAAAATCAATACACAGAAATCAGTTGCATTTCTACACACTAACAATGAGACAGAAGAAAGAGAAATTAAGGATTCGATCTCATTTACAGTTGCTTCAAAAACCATAAGATGCCTATGAATATACCTAAAAGAGGCCAAGGATCTGTACTCAAAAAACTATAGAACACTCATGAAAGAAATTAAGGATGACACAAAGAAATGGAAAATGTTCCACGCTCATGGATTGGAAGAACACATATTGTGAAAATGTCTATGCTGCCTAGAGCAGTCTACACATATAATGCAAGCCTTACCAAAATACCATCAACTTTTTTCACTCAGCTGAAACAAATAATCCTAAAACTTGTATAGAATTAGAAAAGGCCCCTAACAGCCAGAGGAATGTTGAAACAAAAACAAAAACAAAGTTGGTGGTATCACAATTCCACTTCAAGCAATCTTACAAAGCTGTCATCATCAAGACAGTATGGTATTGGCACAGAAACAGACACATAGATCAATGGAACAGAATAGAGAGCTCAGAAATAGACCCTCAATTCCATGATCAACTGATCTTTGACAAAGCAGGAAAGAATATCCAATGGAAAAAAGTCAGTCTCTTCAACAAATGGTTTTGGGAAAACTGGGCAGTAACATGGAGAAGAATGAAACTGGACCATTTCCTTACATCATATACAAAAATAGACTCAAAATGGATGAAAGACCTAAATGAAAGACAGGAATCCAACAAAATCCTAGAAAAGAACACTGGCAGCAACCTCTTTGACCTCAGCCACAGCAACTTCTTGCTAGACCCATCTCCAAAGGCAAGGGAAACAAAGGCAAAATAAACAACTGGAATTTCATCAAGATAAAAAGCTTTTGCACAGCAAAGGAAACAATAGACAAAACCATAAGACAACTGACAGAATGGAAGAAGATATGTGCAAATGTCTTATCAGATAAAAGGCTAGTATCCAAAATCTATAAAGGACTTATCAAACTCAGCACCCAAAGAACAAATAATCCAATCAAGAAATGGGCAGAGGACATGAACATATACTTCTCCAAAAAAGACATCCAAATGGCCAACAGATGCACGAAAAAGTGCTCAACATCACTTGGCACCAGGGAAATACAAATCAAAACCTCAATGAGATACTACCTCACACCAGTCAGAATGGCTAAAATTAACTAGTCAGGAAACGACAGGTGTTGGTGAGGATGCAGAGAAAGGGGAACCCTCCTACACTGTTGGTGGGAATGCAAGCTGGTGCAGCCACTCTGGAAAACAGTATGGAGGTTCCTCAAAAAGTTGAAAATAGAGCTACCCTATGACTCAACAATAATGCTACTGGGTATTTACCCCAAAGACACAAATATAGTGATCCAAAGGGGCATGTGCAAATGAATGTTTATAGCAGCATGTCCACAATAGCCAAACTATGGAAAGAGCCTAGCTGTCCATTGGCAGATGAATGGATAAAAATGATGTGGTGTGTATACACAATGGAAGACTATTCAGCAACCCAAAAAACCAAAATCTTGCTATTTGCAACCATGTGGATGAAACTGGAGGGTATTATGTCAATTGAACTAAGTCAATCAGAGAAAGACAATCATCATATGATCTCATTCATATGTGGAATTAAAGAAACAAAACAGAGATCATAGGGGAAGTGAGGCAAAAACAAAACAAGATGAAATCAGAGAGGGAGACAAACCGTAAGAGACTCTTAATTAGAGGAAACAAACTGAGGGCTGCTGGAGGGGGGCTGGGTGGAGGGATGGGGTAACTGGGTGATGGGCATTAAGGAGGGCACATGATGTAATGAACACAAGGTATTATATAAGACTGATGAATCACTGACCTCTACCTCTGAAACTAATAATATACTATATGCTAACTAATTGAATTTAAATTTAAAAATAATTTTATATAAAAAATAATAATGTAAAAATTTAACTGCCTTTCTAAAATTTAAATAAAGTATAACTGCCATTAAAAAAAACCTACTACAACTGATAAAGGAATTCATTAAAGTCACAGGACACAAAATTAATGTTCAGAAACCTGTTGCATTCCTATACACTAATAATGAAGTAGCAGAAAGAGAAATTAAGAAAACAATCCTATTTACAACTGCACCAACAATAATAAGATATCTAGGAATAAACTTATCAAAAGAGATGAAAAAACCTGAGCTCTAAAAAACAGTTAGATGCCAATGAAAGAAATTAAAGACAAGATACAAAAAATGGAAAGACATTCCATCTCACAAAATCAAAGGACAGATATTGATAGAATGTCTGTACTACCCAAAGCAATCTACAGATTTAAATCAATCCCTATCAAAATATCAAGAGCATTTCTCACAGAACTAGAGAAAACAATCCTAAAGTTTGTGTGGAGCCACAAAAGACCTCCAATAGCCAAGGCAAGTTTGAAAAAAGAAAAACAAAACTGGAGGCATCACCATTCTGGAGTTCAAGCTCTATTACAAAGCTGTGATCATCAAGACAGCATGGTGCTGGCACTAAAACAGACACACAGATCAATGGAACAGAATAGAGAACCCGGAAGTAAACATATAATTGTATGGTCAATTAATCTTCAACAAAGAGGAAATACATATCTGATGGAAAAAAGATGCTCTCCTCAAAAAATGGTGTTAGGAAAACTGGATGGCAATATGCAAAAGAATGAAATTGGACCATTTTCTTTTACCATATACAAGAAATCAACTCAAAATGGATTAAAGACTCAAACGTGAGACCTAAAACCACAAAAATCCTAGAAGAAGACATGGGCATTGGTGGCTGTGGCAATGGTTTTCTAGATAGGTCTACTGAGGCAAGGAAATAAAAGTAAAAATGAACTATTGGGACTACATCAAAATAGAAAGCTTTTGCACAGCAAAGGAAAAAAAAAACAACAACAAAACTAAAAGGCAACCTAAGAAATGGGAGAAGATATTAGCCAATGACATATCTGATAAAGGGTTATTACCCAAAATATAAAAAGAACTTATACAACTGAGCCACCCAAAACCCACATAATCCAATTAAAAATGGGTAGGAAACATGAATAGACATTTCTCCAAAGAAGACATGCAAATGGCCAACAGACACATGAAAAGACACTCAACATCACTCATCATCAGAGAGATACAAATCAGAAACCACAATGAGATACCACCTCACACCCCAGAATAGCTAAAATAAAAAACACAAGAAACAGCAAATGTTTGCGAGGATGTGGAGAAAAAGGAAGCCTCTTGCACTGTAGGTAGGAATGCAAACTGGTGCAGCCACCATGGAAAACAGTGTGGATGTTCCTCAAAAAGTTGAAAATAGAATTACCCTATAATTCAGGAATCACACTACTGGGTATTTACCTCAAAATGTAAAAACACTAATCCAAAGGAATACATGTACCATACACACACACACACACACACACACACACACACCCATCTTCTTTATCCATTCATTTATCGATGGACACTTAGTCCATCGATAATATATATAATATGTTATATATTATATAACATATTAATATATTATATATAATATATATGTTATATATTATATATATAATATATAACATATATATTATATATAACATATTAATATGTTATATAATATATATATTATATATATATGCACAACAGAATATCATTCATCCATTAAAACTAATTTTGCCATTTACAACAATATGGATAGACCTAGAGAGTATTATGCTAAGCAAAATAAGTCAGTCAGAGACAGACAAATACCACCTGATTCCACTCATATGAGGAATTAAAGCAACAAAACGAAGAGGGGGTGAAGAAAGTGAGAAACAAACAAACCAAGAAACTAACTTGTAAATACAGAGATCAAACTGATGGTTACCCAAGGGGAGGAAGGTTGGGGGGATGTACAGGAAATAAAAATACCATATTGCTCTTTGATGGAACTTGCCGGGGGGAGGATCAAGAGAAGCAGAAAGTTTGCTTATATCAATGTCTAGCCTGGGGTGCCTGGGTGGCTCAGTGGGTTAAAGCCTCTGTTTTCAGTTCAGGTCATGATCTCAGGGTCCTGGGATTGAGTCCTGCATCAGGCTCTCCGCTCAGCGGGGAGCCTGCTTCCCCCTCTCTCTCTGCCTGCCTCTCTGCCTGCTTGTGCTCTCTGTTTGTCAAATAAATAAATAAAATCTTTAAAAAAAAAAAAAGTCTAGCCTGACTCAGTGTTGTCTCCAGCCAACGGGAAAAAGGACAACCCGTGTGGAGGTTGACATGAAAGCATTTTGTCTTTCTTGTTTTGGGCAGAACCAAGCCTGAGGAGGAACCCTGCCTGGTGAAAATTGCTTTCTCCCCTGCCCAGAACAAATACACTGGCAACCATTCATAGTGCCCCCCACATCAGAGTAGCCGAAAAGCAAGTGGGGAGGGGACGTGGTGGACCACCCCCATGCTGGAGAGTAAATTCACACCATTTCTCACAATCTCTCTTGCGGGGATTTGTCTGGCTCATTCCCAAGGACAATCTACCTAAGATCTAGGGAGGAAGGAAGAAAAACTTCTTGCTCGCATGTATCCAGCTAGAGGGATAATGCGTGAGGGGGCCTTAACATCCTGGGTTTTCATTGGTTTAGGATGGTGATAAGGGTTAGATGGCACCAGAAATGCCCAGGCCTCTCACCAGAGGGAAGGGGGTGTTTCATGTTCCCCCTGCTGTGTGGAGGCTGGAAATCAAGCCCGTGTGAGAATCAGAAGCTAAGGCAGGGTTTGGGTTCTGAGGCGCTGAGTTTAGGGTGGGCAGCTGCCCCCCTGAAGGAAGGGAGAACTCCAGAAATGCAAGAGGCCAGCCCAGACCTCTCTCGTGGGTCTCAGAGAGAAAGCCAGGGCTCAATGACAGGGGAAGACAGAAAGGGATCTCGAGCTTGTGGGAGCTAAAGGCAGGATCCACCTGGACGACAGAGCCAAGACAGAGCCAGGCAGCAATGGAGTGTGAGCTAAAGCAGGTAAGACACACCTGCAAGGGCGTTGAGGGTCTTGGAAAAGACCCAGATCTCCTACAGAGTTCGTGACACTACTTCATGGGTCAGGAGATGAGAGAGATTGGCATGGATTAGGCTGACTAGTCATGCCAGGACACAAAGGACGCCACCAATGTATGGAGCTGTTACTAGGTAGACACTTACCAAGCCAGGGCAAGGAGGATAGTCACCTTTTAAAAATCAAAATCAAAATAAATAAATAAAATAACCTGAGTGTACTGATCTCGTAATAAGGCTCCACACCCTGCTCTAAGTCACGGCATAAGTTGCCTCCTTGAGTATCCACGGCTGTCTTTTGAGGATGGCACTGGTCCTAACCCCCATTCTACACTCCAATTTAAAAGAAAAAATAAAGAGTCCAAGAGAAGTGAAACAAATAGCCAAAGGTTATATTGTCAGTATAACCAAGCATCTGTCCCGTACTTGTAGCTGTCCGATATTCTTAGAGGGACAGTGACATAGTGTCTACAAAGCAATCAAATTCACAAAGCTAAGAAGAAACCAAAGGTTTAGACTCAGCATGGTGGGAAGAGGTAAGGGTTCCATGGTGGCCCCCTGCCAGATAGAGAAATTTCAATACTTGCCCAAGGTCATGGTGATGGAGCCTTGAAGCCGTTGCCCATATCTGGCCTTCTGCTCCCTTGTGGGGACGGAGGGAGGTTATGCTCTCCGGGTCCCTGGTAGTCACTGGTCAATGGGCTGTGAGTGGCAATGACATGTGTCACTTGCAGATTGATTTATTTAGTGCAGAGTCATTTAGAGGGGGTGTGCGTTCTCCATGATCTCCCTTCCTCTGCTCTGATGACCTTGATAACTACTTGTTCCAGATGACAGGTTACATGATCCCTGAGTCATCACTTGGAAGAAATCTGCTCCAGAGAGTCATCAGACCAGGAGCGCAGTTTGCATAAGCAAGAAATAAATGCTTCTGTCTTAAGCAATGATTTTCCCACAGCAAGCCCCCCCAACCCATTTTGATTAACATAGACATCTGAGGAACACCAGTTTTATGAAGAGGACTCCTTAGCTACATCTTAAGTCTTCTTGAACATGTCTCTCAGTCCAGTAAGTGCCACAGATCAGAGAAAGGAGACAAACCTTATAAGACTCTTGACTCCACGAGACAAACTGAGGGTTGGGGAAGGGGGGTGCGGCATGGGGCAACTGGGTGACGGGCATCCAGGAGGGCATGTGATGGGATGGGCCCAGGGCGTTATACGCGACTAACGAATCATTGAACATTATATCAAAAACGAGTGATCTGTTGGCTAATTGAAATTAAATTTTTTAAAAAATCAAACAGTTTTATTCCTGGATGACCACAGAAAGACAAATGAAATTTGACCCCTCTCTTACACCATTCACTGAAATTAACTCAAAATGGATTAAAGACTTAAACATGAGACCTGAAACCATAAACTTCTTCTACAGGAAATGTCAGGGAAGAAGCTCCTTAACATTAGCCTTGGCAATGATTTTTGTGGATATGACATAAAAAGCACAAGCAGCATGAGCAGGAATTAACAGGTTGGATTATATCAGACGAAGCTTCCGCACAACAAAGGAAACCACTGACAACACGAGAGAGCAACCTACAGAGTGGGAGAAAACATTTGCAAACCATATGTCCGATAAGGGATTCGTCCAAAATATATAAAAGAACCCCTATAGCTCAATAGCAAAACACCAAACAATCCAATTTAAAAATGGGCAGAAGAACCAGACATTTTTTCCAAAGAAGACATCCAAATGATGAAACATACATGAAAAGATGTATGTTTCGATGTTACATTTCAAAATATACTAAAATCTCTCTAATTCAGACGTCACATTTAATGCAGTCTCAGCTCTAAGACGTAATTACAAATGGGAAACAGATAGAAGATGTCTGCAGGCCACAGGAACTTGTGAAAGAAAGTCTGCATTTGACCTGTGCAGAACTTGTTGACTTCTAATGAACAAACAATTCTAACCAACTATGTTTTTTCTTCTGCAGAAAACTGGAAAACTCTGGGTCTCTAGAAGCCTGCACACAGGTAGTAAGAGTACCAAGTAAAGGAGGTTGTAGAGACAATGACTCAGCCATGGCAATGCTCAGTAGTCAGAGCAACAACCTGAGTCATTTTTGCTTAACAATATCTAAGACAGCAGGAGAATGTGCAACAGATTTCAAAACATTCCCTTTGAGATTTTTCTTTTTTTAAGCTTGGGGTTTAAATCAAAGCAGTTCCAAGTTGTAAAGCTGTCAAAAATATATATATAATTAGAGAAAGGGAGAGACAAAGAGATAATTAAACTAATCCATTTTGAAGTGCTATTGTGATGTGAGGGAACTTTTTATTTATATATTTATATTATTTATTTATTGTATCAGCATTTTGCTTAACCCTATTAAAATGTTTTGCAATGATTATGTTTTAGTTTTGTGATATAAAAGTATTTTTTTCCCCAATGGGTGAATACAAGATGTGAAATATTCCCATACAGTAACCTAATTTCCAATGAGGCTGAAAAAGGAGATGTCAACTCTGCTAGTCTATTCTTAGATATTCTTCTCTTTTTTTTTTTTTAAGATTTTATTTATTTGACAGACAGAGATCACAAGTAGGCAGGGAGGCAGGCAGAAGGGCGATGGGGTGGGGGAAGCAGATTCCCTGCTGAGCAGAAAGCCCGATGCAGGGCCGATCCCAGGACCCTGAGATCATGACCTGAGCTGAAGGCAGAGGCTTAATCTGCTGAGCCATCCAGGTGCTCCTATTCTTGGATACTCTTAAAGGAAGAATAACCAACACAAAAAATAGAGTTCCTGTTCCTTCTATTGGCTTTATGAGGGAGACTATGTTCCCTTTCAGCCTCCATCTTGGTTGAACTCATAACTCGGTTGTCTGATCCCAAAGGACTTTTATAAATAATGAGGCAACAACTAATTTCATCAGGACTAATGGACCAGAGCGAGTTCTACCTGCTTATTCATTTCACTAATCGGAAAACAGGCTGATCTGCCTTGCCTGCCCTGATAAACTGAACTTTGGATGCACCATGAGAGATAAAGCTTCTTCTGAATTAGATAATTCAGTTGGTGTTTACATAAGAGAACTGATACCACCAAGGGGCACAGCACTGTGACCACGTTCTTAAGCCTATTGCCTCACAGATGAGTCCAAAGGTAAAGGCATAATTGGAGACTAGCATGTTTTCCATTCCAATGTGTTAAGTTCAGGGTTGATATGTTCAAAAGATTTAACTACTGATTCAGCCCGAGCCCTGACCAATTAGAACGGGTGCTGGGGTAAACAACTAGCATCCCTAAAGCAGTGTGTTCCTGCTGAACATCCATGAGTTCTAAGCCTTGTAAATAGAATAAGAAATCAATCAATCAATAAACAAATAAATAAGTAAGGCTCTGCCATCCAATAGGAAAGAGACAGAACATCAGAAAGCTGGCATGTTCCAGCATCGCTGGGTGAAGACGTTACCTCCAGCCAAATGCAACGGAATTATGAGATGAAAGAAAACACCTTGCTCTAGCCGAGGCAGGTGATAAGCCAGATTACCCTTGAAAGGCTTTCAGAGGGAGACTATAACAAACTCAGCTCGCAGAGGAGAAAAATGAGATTGTGAGCCATGCTTCCGATCTTGCCCTGGAAGACAGAAGTTGCCTCTCATCACACCCACCCTGCAGGCAGAACTCGGGGAGCGGACACATTCACCAGCAGCTTCCCTGAGTGCTGAGTGCTTTATAGCAGGTAAGCAGCTGAGAGAAACTCGCAGACACAGCAGAACGGCACCGATTTGGTAATAAAGGACGTGTAGGTAGGGATCAGTGGGGACTGTCCCAGCCAAAAGCATGCGCTTGTCTCAAGGGGACAGCCACCACTCATTGGTGCCACGAGGAAATGAAGGTCCAGTATCGATGGATCTTTCCATTTCTTTTAGGGAAAAGTTCGTAACGTGAGGCTTATCTTAAATTTCTTGATTTTCCAAATGTAGGCGAAATATTTCTCTTTCACTCTATGTGGGACAAATCGAACACGTGCAGGCCACCAGGTACAGCCTCTGGTTTACTCAATTGCTTCCTTCATTTAATTACATTCCTCAGGCATCTACCAAGTTCCAGATACTGTGCAGGACGGAAAGGATAGAATTCTGAAGACGTAATTCCTGCCTTCAAAAATCTTACAGTCTCACTTAAGCTAGAGCGGATTGCCAAGTAATTACAAAACTGGCCTGTGTGTGCCTCACTACTCTGTGGGCTAGCCAAGTGGCTGGGCCAACGGGCAGCTCCGCTCATCTGGGGAGCTGCTGGGTGGGCTTGGATTTGGCTGGAGCTGCCGGTTTACGGTGGCCTCCACGGGACAGTCCATCTCTGTTCCACACGGTCTCTCATCCTCCTACAGGCTAGCTCAGGGTGGTTCACAGGGCAGCTGGGCCAGTTTCCAAGAAAACAAGTGGCAACACGCAAGCCAGGCTCCCAGCCGGCCTGTTGTAACTTCCGCCCCATCGTATGACCAAGGCAAGTCGCGGGGCCAACCCAGCCTCAAGGGGAGGAGAAATGGTCTCCACCTCTTGACGAGAAGTCACGTCTCGGAAGGTGTGGATTCAGGGAAGGGTGGAGGGCCATGGCCATTCTGGCAATCTACTTCACCTCATTAGAAGGCATGGCATGTGCGAAGCTGTCTGCCATCACGAGAGTGGAGAAGGCAAAGGGGTTACTAAGGCAAGACAGGACCAGGGTGGTCAGAAGAGGCCAGTCCATGAAGGTCCTACCTCGTATGCAGCCCAGGGGAATAGAAAGATTTTTTTAATTAAAAAAATAAAAATAGGGGCACCTGGGTGGCTCAGTGGGTTAAGCCGCTGCCTTCGGCTCAGGTCATGATCTCAGGGTCCTGGGATCGAGTCCCGCATCGGGCTCTCTGCTCAGCAGGGAGCCTGTTCCCTCTCTCTCTCTGCCTGCCTCTCCGTCTACTTGTGATTTCTGTCAAATAAATAAATAAAATCTTTTTTAAAATAAATTTAAAAAAATAAATAAAAACTGGAGTAAAAAAATCTTTCTCTCTGCTGATTATAAGGGGAATACAAGACAAATGCAGAATAAATACAATGCAAGGTTTGAACATAAGCTTATGAAATAAAATGTTCTGGGGACTTGCAAAAAGGTCAGATCATAACTAGCTTGATAAAAATCAAGGAAGGCTTCCTGAAGGAGGTGGACTGGCAGCTGAACTTTGAAGAACAGAACAGATTTTCCCAGGTAGCGGTGGGGATGTTGACGTAACAGTGTTCATCTGAGTGCAGGGGAAGGGAAGCCCCAAATACGTGTGATAGTCAGCAGAGTGGTTTGGCTACATCGAGGACAGACGTTCGCAATCCTTTTCTACCTTAACCTTCTGGAATATGATATTCCCGTGTGACACTCCCACATTCATACCCCGGGCATGCCAGAGGTAGGACAGGATACAGTGGTACATAAGAATGGCCCGTCCAGCCTCTCTGGCTCACGGGTTCACTGTGACACTGACCTTGAGATCCACTAATGCAGGCTTTTTTGAGAGCAATGAAAGAGGCAGTAGAGGGGATAAGTTACTGGAGGTTCTAAAATATCGTGTTCTGGGGCGCCTGGGTGGCTCAGTGGGTTGAGCATCTTCCTTTAGCTCAGGTCATGATCTCAGGGACCCAGGATCGAGTCCTGTGTTGGGTTCCCTGCTCTGCGGGGGGGTCTGCTTGCTTCTCCCACTCCCTGTGCCCCTGCTCCCTGCTTGTGCGCTCTCTCTCTCTCTCTCTCTCTCTCTCTCTCTCCAATAAATAAATAAGATCTTAAAAATAAATAAATAAATAAAATGCCAGGTTGTGGAAATCTTAACTTAGAATGCAAGAAAGGGTCCCGGCATGTTTTTGAAGAAGATAAAAACATAAAGAGAGCTGCAATTTGCCAACAGTCGCTAACAAAATGGAGCAACGTGGGCAGGATGAGGCTCAAAGAGGATTCACCTCCCTCATCCCCCGGTCAGAGTGGACATCATGAACCGGCCGAAGGACACCTTCTTGGGACCCTCCAAATCTTAGGGCCTTAACCCTGTTGAGAAATATGGAGCTGGTAAGCAATGGAACCTGATGGCCACCATGAGGTTGGAGACAGGCAGCCCTTGAAGAGGGGAGACCCCATTTGGGAGGGAAGCCCAGCCAAGGTGGTATTCCGGGGGCCACAGGGGAAATGTAGAAAGGAAGACCACGTTAAAGAAGTGTGGGTTGTCTCCCCGGGATTTGCCACTCCGCTTGGTCAAGCTGGGAAAAGAAGAAGAGGGGAAATGAAACATGACTCCAGTGTTTCAAGGTTGGGAGAGACCTGGGGTGCCATGCAGCAAAAGAAGAAAGCTAGAAAACTGTGCAGTGGGGAGAAGAATGGATTCAGTTTGAGTCGTAAGGATAAATATCAAGGCTGGAAAGCATCAGGGCGAACCTGAGGCTAATGCTTGTAACAACACCACAAAACAAAAATGTCATGAATGTGGCCTTTCTTCTAAGATTCCAGCAACATGGGAAGAGGGCGTGTGTGGGAGAGAAACTCACTTCTTGTTTCTTCCAAGAATGTTGCAACATTGTTTAAGGTTCCTAGTAGAACTCAGAAGAGGAGGAGAGGTGAAAAATTGGTCTGCAAGAGTTTTGTTTTTCTTTTGCATAAGGAAAATTTTGCATAAGGAAAGAATGACTCCTGGGTACTGGCCATGGCTGCACCTGTCGAACCTTGAACTTCCTGGCTCCCTCCTTCAACCTCCGCTTAATGTCCGAACAGAGTCCTGGCTTCATGAATGTAGCAAACTTGATCAAATTATGAGAGCCGTCGTTCTGTTGTCTCAAAATTGAGATCGTTTTTCATGCGACAAAACTGGGGGTCCATGTTCAGAGGAGAGGAGCTGAATATCTAGTCACCTGTCTTGCAGGGAGAGGGTAAAAAAGGTGGCTGAAGAGGACGGGTTCTAGGGGCGCCAGGGTGGCTCAGTCGGTGAAACATCTGCCTTCAGCTCATGTCATGATCCTGGGGTCCTGGGATCAAGTCCTGCATCGGGCTCCTTGCTCGGCAGAGAGTTTGCTTCTCTCTCTGCCTCCTCTTCCCCGTCCCCCCACTCGTGCTCTCTCTCTTTCCCTTGGTCTCTCTTTCAAATGAATAAATCAAATCTTTAAAAAAAAAGGGGGGGGGGATGTTGGATTCTAGGTTAAGATTTCTTGAGTCAGGGCGCCTGGGTGGCTCAGATGGTTAAGCCTCTGCCTTCGGCTCAGGTCATGATTTCAGGGTCCTGGGATCAAGTCCCGCATCGGGCTCTCTGCTCAGCAGGGAGCCTGCTTCCTCCTCTCTCTCTCTGCCTGCCTCTCTACCTGCTTGTGATCTCTGTCTGTCAAATAAATAAATAAAATCTTAAAAAAAAAAAAAAGATTTCTTGAGTCAAATCCCAACAATGCCTCACTGATGCATTGATTTTTTTCATCTGTAAATTGGAGATGTTCCTCCTTGCCTTCTCTACCCGTAGTTGTGAGAATTCATGGAGAAATACAGGTCAGGTGTACTTAGTGATTAAATCTGATTGCTTCACAATTCCCTTTATTTCTTTTTTCAGTATAGACACCTATGAGGTGCTAATGAATAATTCCCCTTGTTTGGTTGTATCACCCACGGGAAGCTCTCATTTTCTAAAATTTCCTTTGGTTTAGGATGACCAGGAGAGACTTCAAGACCTATCGATGAATGAATACCTCTATAGTGGATGTTCTCAGCAGCTTCCCTGCTCTCCGAGAAGATCCGAAGTCAGCCGGGCCATAGAGGTCATCCGTGGGGAGTGCCGGCCGTACTCAGGCTCCATCGTCGATATGAAGTTAGTGAGATGAACTTCAGCAAATGATCTTCCACATCAGAGCTTGGAAACTTTGTTGTTTCTACTTGTGCTAACCCCCAAAGGTACATGAGCTGCAAAAGGATTAGAGTACTCATACACTTCAGCTACAAAGATTTCCTTATAAATTCTTCCTCTTATTACTATAGTGACATAAACATGGTGCATTGGGATTCAATTAACATAGTTCCAGGGTCTGAGCGTGTTGGACGGTAGTAGCATTTTTTTTTCTCCTAATATCTTAAACCAGCACATCATTTCTTTATTAAAGACTTTTCTGCCACAAGTATGGGCAGTGGTATGCTGCTGTTTATAACAACCTGCTCTCCCGGAATAAAAAACCCCGGGTGTGTCATGCCATTTGCCAAATTCTGTGAAGTAAATACTCTCACCACAGCTAATCAACCATCAGCTACTGAAGAAGTCACTGAAAAGTGAGGTTGGGTGGTCTCTGTGCAGCGGGCTCCAACGAACCAGTATGAACCTTCCTTGATATTCAATCGTCACCGTGCCCAACACCTCGCAAGCTGCCAATGAGACATTTTGTAAGTATCGTTTAGGATAACAGTGTTGTCCTTGGAGCCAGGGCAGCAGGAACTGGATATTCCAGGTGGTGGAGGAAAGCATATCCGGCTGGAACACGCTGCTCTGTTTTGTATCGGAAATAATCATAAATACACCTTGGTGTGTTTGTGTTAGCTGCCCTTCCCAGACCAGGCCTGTCTGCAAAAGCAATCGGAGAATATGGATGGCAATAACAACAATAACCAAAACAGGTGCCCAAGGATTCTCCAAAGGCCCCAAGGGACCTCATTCCTTGGCAGAATCCTAAAAAGCTCATTAGCAGATATTAAAATTCTCCCGCGTGGTCACCAGTAGGAGTCTCTGCACTGCCCTCTAGTGGTTTCAATGGTGGCCGTCACCTAGTGGTGGATGACTACTTCCGGACCACACTGTCCCCTTCTTCTCAAGTGTGTTCGTGTCACTGAAGCTGTCTGTCCTCCGTAAGGTGTGAAGAGAAGCCGCCTGACCACGGATACATGGGTAATTGGACCCCACTTCTTTGGAGAAATTTGATACAAAATTCCCACATGCTGAATGGGAAAATCGGTGAGTGGGACGACTTAGAGTCAGAGCCTAAGGGGTCCCTTGGTGCAGGAAGTCTGGGTATCGGCGTTCCTTCCCTGCAGAGTGATCCTTGACATTCAGATCTACGGATACGAGGTGGTTCTTCACATCCTGTTTAACAGTCTCGGTCCTAAGCCCGGGTAACTCGCCAACTCTAAGTTTTTGTTACCATTTTTCCCAAAATCCCCATTCCACCCTGGTGCGAGCAAACCTTCTGGTGCCTGCCCTGAGAAGTGGTCCCGATTGGCTGGGCTTCCTCCCTCTCCCTCCAGACAGTGTATTTGCCCTAGAGATTTGGTAAGTTCTCCATTTTCCTCACCTACTCTTGACCTTGTAGCTGTCTCAGCAGAGAAGGAAGAGCTTCTTTCTCAGAGAGGAAAAGGGAAAGACTGGCAAAGTTCTCCCTGCAGAAAGGCCTTGGAAAGGTGCCTGTTTGGAAGAACCTTGAAAGCCAGCTCCAGGCATCTCTGTTTTAACCCACAAGGTAAGGTTTCCAGGTGTCCCCTCACAGCATGATTTCCTTTTGGCAAAGGTGACAGGGCTGGGGGCACGCCCCTCCTCGTCCTCCCATTTGACAGGATTGTGAAGGCAACAGAGAGAGCAAGTGTGACATTGCCGTGAAAACTGCAGTGCTGAAAAGATGCTAATTCTCGGAATAGCGATCCCCCGCATAAAGGGAATGGCTTAACCCATTTCTGCCTCTGAAACTGCATCCATTCTCCCATGCTGGTACTTACTGTGTAATAACGAGTGTGTATCTCTCCACTAGATTTGGGGTCAGAGCCTATTGTGTGTCTCTCTGGAGCACCAGCATCAGTCCAGATAGTGACACACTGGATCCCATACTCACAAAGGAAGCAAATGCTCAAGGACGTTTGAAGAACTAATGCATCGCAGACAGGGGATTTGAACTCACATCTGTTGACACCGGCTGCAGTGAACACATCACCCTGATCATCAGGGACATTGATGTCAGTTATTGGTGGCTGATGCACAGCGACAGGACAGATGTGGAATGAGGATTTAATCAATCGTGCCTCTGTAATGAAGCCTCCATAAAAATCCCAAAGGATGGGGTTTGCAGACCTCCTAGGTTAGTGAACCTGTGGAGATTTGGGGGAGTGGTGTGCCTGGAGAGGGCAGGGAAGCTCTGCACCCCTTCCCCATACCTCTGTCTGTTCCTGAATTATATCCTTTTATAATAAACTGGTAATCTAGTTTAAAAAAAAAAAAAAAGAATGAGGAAGGATGGCACCTTGGTGCCTCAGTTCATTAAGCATCTGATTCTTGATTTCAGCTGAGATCATGATCGCAGGATCACGGAATCTAGCCCCATGTCCGGCTCCACACCCAGCTTAAGATTCTCTCTCTCCCTGTTCCTCTGCCCCACCCCCACCTCTTAAAAAAAAAATCAGAGATGGAATGAGATACGCACAAATGTTGCTTAAGTCCCTATATCCTTGGAAATTTCATTCCAAACCAAGTTTTCAAGGGTAGTCCCATCTACTGAGAATTCCAGCTATCTTGTGAGTGACAGAACAGAGTCATCTAAAGGGGTGGGAAGACCAGGATGACCCAGGCGAGTAGACTCACTACAAGAACTGGGATCCTCAGAGTGATTTCAGGTCACGCTGCAGACACCTGAGGCAGCAGAGGTCAGGCTGTAAGCAAGACAAGGGGCACCTCCGAGAACGTGCTCTCACTCAGGCAAATTCAGAGAAGTTTTGGGACGCCTGGGTGGCTCAGTGGGTTAAAGCCTTTGCCTTCGGCTCAGGTGATGGTCCCGGAGTCCGAGGGTCCTGGGATCGAGCCCCGCATCGGGCTCTCTGCTCAGCAGGGAGCCTGCTTCCCCATCTCTCTCTCTCTGCCTGTCTCTCTGCCTACTTGTGATCTCCGTCTGTCAAAATAAATAAATAAAATCTTAAAAAAAAAAAAAATTCGGAGAAGTTTGCTTAAGACTGCTGATACAAATCTTGCCATCCAAAACGGGCCAGGAAAGTGGGGTTTCTGCCCCTCAGCTTCACCAACTCAGCTAACAGCTCTTGAAACCGAATCCCTATCTCTGAATGTAGATCTACGGGGGGCGGGGGGGGAGACAGCAGAAAGAGCCCTTTTGACTCCCCTCTTCTAATGCTGACATTCAAATGACCTGATCTCCCAGCCGAGGAATGCAGACAATTAAGGAATTAAGGAAACGTGCCAGGGCTACCGCCAGGGCCAAGGAAACATAAATGAGGATGAAGACTCTGCTTTCTGCCCCCTCCCCATCTATGACTGATTTCCCCCAAGAAATAGGGGGCTCAATAAACACCCGCGTCTGTGGGCAACCACGAACCCCCATTGCTCCATCCTCCGGGGAGAAGGCAAAACATCGTTCATCAAAGCCCAGCTACGTACCTAGACCTGCTGCTGTTTTGTTCCCAAGCAGCTCCTCAGTCAGTCCTCCTGGAGAGCCCAGGGCGTCAGGACCCCGCTCTGCCCTGCCGAGCAGTGCTGCTGGCTAAGTCCCGGAGGCCGACTGCGCTAGCACAGCTGCCAACTTAACTACTTGTGTGCTGACTCACGCCTGGGCAGAAGGCGCCCCGACCGAGTCTGCTGGTGGAAAAACCCGGCCCCAGCCCCGGGAGTCACACCTGGAGCTCGTTACTTTGCACGCGGCACACGTGCACGCACACACACACACAGACTCTGCAGACCAGATTACGCTGGAGATGGGAGTTAGGTTTGTTCTGAATGAGGGAGCTCAGCTCTGGCCCGGAGGAGGCCCCACTTGCCTGGAAGGGATCTAATTACATAAAGAAATTGATAGTAGGTGTTTCAGTCTGGGAGTTTAGGGAAGCTCCCATGACCTTCCCAGGACAAAACCAAACTTGTTTCCTGCAGTAGGACCTCTGTTTTAGTCTCTGTGGCTTCTAGAAACCCTAGGGGGAAGGTTCGTTCTTCGAGCTCTGTTGCAGACCCAGGCATCAGCGACTGGGAAAAGCAAGCAAAGGTTTCGAATGTTTGATCCATTCTTGGAAGTCAGTTACTGTCCACCCATGTCCCCGCACAGCAAGCAAATGCCTCAACTTCTTAAAGCTGAGGCCACTTTCTAGTGATTGTTGGGGACAGTCGGAGCAGCAGCTGTGGGGACAGAAGCCTGCCTCTCTCTCGGGGCAAGTCAAGTCCCTGGCTTTCTTCAGGCATCACGGGGTCCACCCTGGGGTCTCTGGAGGGTGGGGGGGGATGGATGGACAGTCAGTCACGTGGGAGCCATGCGGGGGCTCAGCACAGCCTCCGTCCGCAGCCCACCAACCTGGGGGCCCGAGTTGCCGGCTGAGTTTATTAGGCTGAGTTTATTAGCTACTAATTGGCTAAAAGACTAAAAGGCTCTGGGGCCTCCGTTGCCTAAAGTGACTTGACCTTGGGGGCCTCTGAGCTCCGGCGCAGGGCATGCACACCCACAGGTGCACAGAACACAGCCTGCAGACTGAATGGGTAATAATGAATAATAATAACAACAACAATAACAACAACGGTGCTAATAATAGCAGCAGCCTCGGTGTGGAATGCTTCCCAAATTTGGGCGGATGGGCTGAAGGCTGTGCATACAGACGCTCTGTAGCGAGGACAGCCAGCTCTTCCAGACTCTGCACACCTCGCTCTGTCCTGGCGCCCCCTGCAGTCAGGAGTGGCCACTCACTGAGGTCTTGCCCAGGCAGAGTGAGCAGGCATGCCCTGCACCCATGTGTCCTTGGCCCAAAACGCCTCCCCACGGGAGCATCTCCAGTCTCGAGCACAGACTTGGAGGGAGATAGCCGCAGGGACTGTGGCTGTCACAGAAAGAAGAAGGTGGAAAACTTTTGCTGCTGACCTTTGCAATTACTTTTAAATTATGGGGGAAAAATGGATATGAACCCAAAAACATGTATTTTGAAATTCCCTTAGGGATACGTAAGCAAGACAGTGTAGACACCGCTTGTCTACACAACAAAGACGAGACTCCTGAAGCAGGTGTTCAAACTCTCCTAGCCCAAGCCTTTGGCATTTCCCATTGTCTCTCACATTGGCATCTGGGTCTCTTGGTGGCTCTGAAACATACCTGCCCATCCCACCCCCCCCACCCCACTCAAAGTTTTATCCTCAAAATACTTCCCCAACTACTCCCCTCTGAACTGAATATACCTCCCTGAGGCAGCTCCAAAAACATAGCTGCAAATTCTTTGACGCTCCGTTGGTGGAAAAGTAGGGATCTGTGTCATCTCCTTGCCAAAAGCTGGGTAGGCTTGTGACCACCCAAAAGGACAACAGACAACATGGAAACTCTGCCATGTGACTTCCAAGTGTGGGTCACAAAAGCCAGGCATCACTTCTATGTATCCTGGAGCACATGCTCTTGAAACAGAAAAAAAAAAAAAAAAAAAAACCAACAACAAAAAAAAAACCAAAATTCAACAGAGCCCACTTTGAAGATCTTACCGGCTTTATTCAGTGATTCATGTAGTGGGCAGCAGCCCATGTAGCACAGAAAGGAGCACCGTGTAATATCGTTACATAACAATGAATGAACATATGAATCGGGAGGAATGCTGCCCACATAACGGGAAGCTTAGGTACAACTCTAGGACAAAGGAACGGGAGCTGGGGCAGGTGGGGCACCCTACCTGGTTCTGCTCTTTCTGGGCCCCAGACCCTTGCCCATAATGGTCAGATAGTATCTATGCAGCCCAATATTTATTCATGGATTTATTAAATACCAACTATCTACCAAGCCTACTGTTTCAGGCCAGGTCAAAGTCCTAAGCATCTTCTCATGATGCTTCCATTCTAAATGGGAGGAGACAGACAAAAAATGACATTAAATGTAATCTGTTCCGTGATATGTGCTAAGAAGAAAGCAGCCTAAGGGGTGAGCTGAATGTTGTTGAACACGGTAACATCAGAGAAGTCCTCTCTGATGAGGTAATATTCTAGTAGACACCTGAAGAAGCAGGAGAAAGTACAAAGCCATGTTTACGCCAGGGGAGAAGCATTCCTGGAAAAAGGAGGGGCAACCATAAAGATCCCCAGATAAGAATGTGCTTGCTGGGTTGAAGGAGAAGATGGCCAGGGTGCCCTGAGCATAACGACCAAGAGAGGAGCCGCTGGGCCAAGATGCGTGGCGTGGACGGGCAGGGCATGGCAGTCAGGAAGGGCTGAAGGATTTCTGATGTTGCTCTGGGTTTGGCGGGAAGTCGTCAGACATCCGCGGTTGGAGGGGTGGCACGATCTGGTGCATCCATGGCCCAGGCTCCATCAGGAACACACACTGAGAGGTGAGTCAGAGGCACTGAGACAAGGTAGAGGGTTTCACGACTCCCAACCAAGAGGCTTGGATGGGGACTGGAGGTGCAGACGATGTGAAGCGGTCAGAACAGGAACGTGTCTGAAGGCAGAGCCAACAGCATTCCGTGTTGGACTCAGAAGGGTGGGAGAAAGACAGGAGGCAAGAGTGATTCCACTGTCTTCTAGGCTGAAGACCTGCTGGAGCGCCATCAACCTTGGCTGAGAGGGGAACCCTGTGAGGGACGTAGGTTTGGTTCATGAGAACTAAGCGTTGGGTTTTTCTGAAAAACGTCTCTGGAGACACTCGCCAGCTCAGGACCTTATGAAGAGAGCTTGCTGAGATCGGCTGGGAGTGACCCACTATCTGCAAAGTCAATGACAGGAGAAAATATATTCCAAAGGGTCACAGGTTTTCAGCGGCCCAGAGTGGTCATTTTTCCTTTTGATGGTTACATATTACATAATGGCTTTGATGCCAATTAGAAATATATGTTACAGAGTGAGGCTAGAGCCGTTTTGTTTTTGTTTTTGTTTTTAAAGGAACTCATTGAAGGAAAAATACTAATTAAAAATAGTACAGTTGAGGGGCACATGGGTGTCTCAGTGGGTTAAAGCCTCTGCCTTTGGCTCAGGTCATGATCTCAGGGTCTTGGGATAGAGCCCTGCATCGGGCTCTCTGCTCAGCGGGGAGCCTTCTTCCTCCTCTTTCTGTCAAATAAATAAATAAAATCTTTAAAACAAAATAGTACAATTGAAATAGTTATGGGGAAAAATCATGTCTGCTATGCACTAATGGATGAGCTTTGGGAAACACTGGTGTCTGATGTAATATCCCAATAACTAAAGTATCCCCAAAGGTCAGTCTCTGAGAAGAGAAGCCTTGGCTATTGACTCTGTTCTGATTCGTCCAAATTTTTCTTCACCTCCAGCTGGCTAGTTGTCTTCAGGTCTCCATGACGCACCCCTCCCCCAACATTTTTATTTCGACCTGAGGTCTACCGACCAGTGCTACATCCTAGACCAAAAACCAGAAATAGCATTTGTTGCTTATTCTCACTCTGAGTTCATACGTAGTTCAAACTTTATTCTAATTGGAGTTCTTACAATTGGATTGATGTCTAGAGGAGACTACACTTTCCCTCATAAACCCTGCGCAAGGCCACTTACTGCCTTGATGCCCCGTGTGCAGCTGAGGGCTGCAGGCAGCTCTGGGTGGGGACCCAGCAGGTGGCCCCTCTGGGTCTACCACTGGCTCCGGGGACACAGGGGATCTTCATGCTTCCACTGACAGTGCTCGGTGGGAAGCATTCCTTCCCACCTTGCGTAGGGTGGAAACTGGAAAGATGCCATCCCGTAAACCCCAGAACACAAGCCCCCTTAATCCATGAGAGCCCTTTACAGACCACCCCGACCCCCGCCCTAGGAAGTAGCTACCATTATTCTACCGATTTCACAAATAAAATAACATCCAAGGCCCTAGTAGCTGCGTCCAAAGTCACACAGCTTATTTCCTGGCCTCTCCTGTTTCAGTCCATCATGTGGGGACCAGGGGCACACAGTGGGACAACTCTGTGACAATGGGTGACTCCCAGAACCCAGGATGCACTGAGGAACCCTTGGTGGTTGGCTGTTTCAGCCAATGTGGGGGCTAAGCCTCACACAGCGACCCGGGTAAGCGGAGGGGGATTTGGAGAGAGACTATGGGAGCAAGACCCATGTGGGACAGAGTGGTTGCAGGAGGAGGTGTGAGTCTCGGGATAACCAGGAGAGGAGAGGGGGGCTTTCTAACGGGGAAGTCTGACTTCCTTTGTGTGGGGTACTCCTTACACGTTTGGTGGGAAACCCCACTGAACTCAGCTGGGCCTCAACTGTTAGGTGTGCACGTGTAATCTGGAAAGCCTGTGATACGGCCCATTTCCCCAAGGCTGCCCTGTTACAGGTCACCCGTCCCTCCATCTGGAGGCTGGTGACCAACCTCTATCTGGTTTGTGGGAATTATTCTGTATGCCCTTTTCTATATGTATGTGATACTTCAGTAGAATTTCTAAAAATATTTTTACTCTCTACATTTTTTTATTTAAATTTTGTCAGTTAACATACAGTGTGATACTGGTTCCTGGAGTAGAATTCAGTGATTTACCACTTCCATACAACACCTGGTGCTCATTCCCAAATATGGAATCCTTTGAGAATGTGCTTGTCATCCTTGCTCAGGGGCCAACCTAATCTTCTCTGTATCGTTCCAATTTTTAGTATATATGTTAGCAAAGTGAGCACAAATCTATGCTTTTTTTTTTTTTTTTTAAAGAATCTCATATTCAGGGGTGCCTAGGTGGCTCAGTTGGTTAAGCATCTGCCTTCCGCTCAGATCCTGATCCCAAGGTTCTGGGATCGAGTCCCAAGTTGGGCTCCCTCTCAGCAGGGAGCCTGCTTCTCCCTCTCTTTCTGCCCCTCCCCCTGCTTCTGTTCTCTCTCTATCTCTCCATCAAATAAATAAATAAAATTTTTAAAAAGAGCTTTTCATGAAGTGACAGAAGATGGTGGAGGAGTAGCAGACTGAAATGACATCAGGTCACAGGAGTCCAGCTAGAGAGCTACCAAACCATTCTGAACACCTACAAACTCAATAGGAGATAGAAGAGAAGAGGAGCAATTCTAGGAACAGAAAATCGACCACTTTCTGAAAGGTAGGACATGCAGGGAAGTGAGTCCGAGGGGGGGGGGGGGGGCGGGGGGAAGCAGGCTCCCTACTGAGCAGAGAGCCTGACGTGGGGCTCAATCCCAGGACCCTGAGACCATTACCTGAGCTGAAGGCAGAGGCTCAACCCACTGAGCCACCCAGGCATCCCCAATTTCTTCTAATAGATCAGAATATACCCTAAATCTAGCACAGGGCTTTGTTCTAGTCTCCAGCCTGAGCACATTCTCTACCAGTCCCGCTCTTTTTTTCTTCTTTCTTTTTCCAACAAACTTATCAATTCCGTTTTTAGAATTTTTTTTACTTTTCATCTTTACAGTCATATTCCATCCCTTCATTGTGTTTACCCTTATTTTTGTATGTATATAAGTTTTGCTTTCTTTAATATTTTGGGAGATAGTTTCTTCTAAGAGACCAAAATACACCCAAAATCAAATGGGTGGTTCTGTTCTACTCACTAGTCTAATGTATATATAATTTCTTTTTATGCCCTTTCTTCTGTCCCTGGTTTGGGGTCTCCTCTGATTTGGTTAGCGTACATTTTTCTGGGGTCTTTGCCACCCTTTCAGTATATTATTCTCTCATTCATATATTATTATTATTTTTTAATATTTTATTTATTTATTTGACAGACAGAGATCACAAGTAGGCAGAGAGGCAGGCAGAGAGAGAGGAGGAAGCAGGCTCCCTGCTGAGCAGAGAGCCCGATGCGGGGCTCGATCCCAGGACCCCGGGATCATGACCCGAGCCGAAAGCAGAGGCTTTAACCCACTGAGCCATCCAGGCGTCCCTCATTCATATATTCTTACCTGGATAAAATGACAAAGTGGAAAAACTCACCACAAAAAAATTGAACAAGAGGCAATACCAATGGTTAGGAACCTAATCAATAAAGACCTTGGTAATATGTCAGATCTAGAGTTCAGAATGATGATTCTCAAGGTGCTAGCTGGGCTCAGAAAAGGCATGGAGGATATTAGAGAAACCCTGTCTGGAGAAATAAAATCCCTTTCTGGAGAAATAAAAGAACTAAAATCTAACCACGCTGAAATAAAAAAAGGAATTAATGAGGTGCAATCAAGAATAGAGGCTCTTACTGCTAGGATAAATGAGGCAGAAGAGAGAATTAGTGATATAGAAGACCAAATGACAGAGAATAAAGAAGCTGAGACAAACAACTACTTGATCAAGAGGGGAGAATTCAAGAGATAAATGATACCATAAGATGAGGGGCAAAAAGTATATTGGTACAAATAATATTAGAGAATTTCCCTAATATGGCAAAGGGAACAAGCATAAAAATCCAGGAGGCACAGAGAACCCCCCCTCAAAATCAATAAATATAGGTCCATATGCTGTCAAATAGTAAAACTTACTAGTTTTAGTGACAAAGAGAAAATCCTGAAAGCAGCTCGGACAAGAAGTCTCTAACATACAATGGTAAAAATATTAGATTGGCAGCAGACTTACCCACAGAGACCTGGCAGGACAGAAAGAACTGGCATGATATATTCAGAGCACTAAATGAGAAAAACATGCAGCCAAGGATACTATATCTAGCTAGGTTATCATTGAAAATAGAAGGAGAGATAAAAAGCTTCCAGGACAAACACAAATTAAAAGAATTTTCAAACACCAAACCAGCCCTACAGGAAATATTGAAAGGGGCCTCTAAGCAAAGAGAGAGCCTAAAAGTAGTAGACCAGAAAGGAACAGAGACAATATACAGTAACAATAAAATGGCACTAAATTCATGTCTTTCAATAGTTACCCTGAATGCCCAAATCAAAAGACACAGGGTATCAGAATGGATTAAAAAACAAAACCCATCAATACGCTGTCTGCAAGAAACTCATTTTACCAAAAGACACCTCCAGATTTAAAGTGAGGAGGTGGAAACAAATTACCATGCTAATGGACATCAAAAGAAAGCTGGGGTGGCAATACTCATATCAGATAAATTAGATTTTAAGCCAATGACTATAATAAGAGATGAGGAAGTACACTATATCATACTCAAAGGGTCTGTCCAACGAGAAGATCTAACAATTTTAAATATCTATGTCCCTAACATGGGAGCAGACAACTATATAAACCAATTAATAACAAAATCAAAGAAACACATCAACAATAATACAATAATAGTAGGGAACTTTAACACCCCCCCTCGCTGAAATGGACAGATCATCCAAGCAAAAGATCAACAAGGAAATAAAGGCCTTAAATGACACACTAGACCAGATGGACAACACAGATATATTCAGAACATTCCATCCAAAAGCAACAAAATACGCATTCTTCTCTAGTGCACATGGAACATTCTCCAGAATAGATCATATCCTGAGTCACAAATCAGGTCTCAACTGGTACCAAAAGATTGGGATCATTCCTTGCATATTTTCAGACCACAATGCTCTGAAGCTAGAACTCAATCACAAGAGGGAAGTTGGAAAGAGCGCAAATACATGGAGGTTAAAGAGCATCCTACTAAAGGATGCTCAACCAGGCAATTAATGAATGTGTCAACCAGGAAATTAAAGAACTGAAAAAACACATGGACACAAATGAAAATGAGAACACAACTGTTCAAAATCTGTGGGACACAGCAAAGGCAGTCTGAGAGGTAAATATATAGTCATACAAGCCTTTCTCAAGAAACAAGAAAGGTCTCAAGTATACAACCTAACCCTACACCTAAAGGAGCTGGAAAAGAACAGCATAGAAAGCCTAAACCCAGCAGGAGAAGAGAAATCATAAAGATCAGAGCAGAAATCAATGAAATAGGAACCAAAAGAACAGCAGAACAAATCAACAAAACTAGAGACTAGTTCTTTGAAAGAATTACTAAGTCTGATAAACCCATGGCTAAGCTTATTAAAAAGAAAAGAAAAAGGGACGCCTGGGTGACTCAGTTGGTTAAGCAGCTGCCTTCGGCTCAGGTCATGATCCCAGCATCCTGGGAGCTGCTTCTCCCTCTGACTCTGCCTGCCACTCTGCCTGTGCTCGCTCTTGCTCTCTCTCTCTCTCTGACAAATAAATAAATAAAATCTTTTAAAAAAATAAAAAAATAAGAATAAAAATAAAAGAAAAAAAAAGGACCTAAATACACAAAATCATGAATGAAAGAGGAGAGATCACAACCAACACCAAAGAAATACAAACAATTATAAGAACATATTATAAACAACTATACGCCAGCAAATTTGACAAATTTGACAATCTGGAAGAAATGGAAGCATTCCTAAAGAAACAGAAACTACCAAAACTGAATCAGGAAGAAATAGAAAACCTGAAAAAACCCATATCCAATAAGAAGATTGAAACAGTCATCAAAAATCTCCCAACTAACAAGAGCCCAGGGCCAGACGGCTTCCCAGGGGAATTCTACCAAACATTTAAAGAAATATTAATACCCATTCTCCTGAAACTGTTCCAAAAAATAGAAATGGAAGGAAAACTTCCAAACTCATTTTATGAGGCCAGCATTACCTTGATCCCAAAACCAGACAAAGACCCCACCAAAAAGGAGAATTACAGACCAATATCCCTGTTGAACACGGATGCAAAAATTCTCACCAAAATACTAGCTAATATGATCCAACAATACATTAAAAGGATTATTCACCATGAGCAAGTGGGATTGATTCCTGGGCTGCAAGGTTGGTTCAAAATCCACAAATTAATCAGTGTGGTCAAATACATTGATAAAAGAAATAACAAGAACCATATGATACTCTCAATAGATGCTGAAAAAACATTTGACAAAGTACAGCATCCTTTCTAGATCAAAACTCTTCAGAGTGTAGGGAGAGAGGGTACATTCTTCATTATCTTCAAAGCCATCTATGAAAAACTCACAGCGAATATCATTCTCAATGGGGGAAAACTGAGAGCTTTTCCCCTAAGGTCAGGAACATGGCAGGGATGTCCACTATCACCACTGATATTCAACATAGTACTAGAAGTCCTAGCCTCAGCAATCAGACAACAAAAAGAAATTAAAGGCATCCAAATCAGCAAAGAAGAAGTCAAACTATCACTGTTTGCAGATGATATGATATTTTATGTGGAAAACCCAAAATACCACTCCAATACTGTTAAAACTTGCAAAATGTCAGGATATAAAATCAGTGCACAGAAATCAGTTGCATTTCTATATACCAACAAGACAGAAGAAAGAGAAATCAAAGAGTTGATCCCATTTGCAATTGCACCCCAAACAATAAGATACCTAGGAATAAACCTATCAAAAGAGACAAAGAATCTGTACTCAGAAAACTATAAAGTACTCATGAAAGAAATTGAAGAAGACACAAAGAAATGGAAAAACGTTCCATGCTGACGGATTGGAAGAACAAATACTGTGAAAATATATATGCTACCTAAAGCAACCTACACATTTAATGCAATCCCTATCAAAATACCATCAATTTTTTTCAAAGAAACAGAACAAATAATCCTAAAATTTACACGGAACCAGAAAAGACCCCGAATAGCCAGAGGAATGTTGAAAAAGAAAGCCAGAGTTGGTGGCATCACAATTCCAGACTTCAAGCTCTATTACAAAGCTGTCATCATCAAGATAGTATGGTACCAGCACAAAAATAGACACAGAGATCAATGGAAAAGAATAAAGAGCCCAGAAATAGACCCTTAACTCTAAGGTCAACTCATCTTCGACAAAGCAGGAAAGAATGTCCAATGGAAAAAGGACAGTCTCTTCAACAAATGGTGTTGGGAAAACTGGACTGCTACATGCAGAAGAATGAAACTGGACCATTTCCTTACACCACACACAAAAATAGATCCAAATGGATGAAAGACCTCAATGTGAGACAGGAATCCATCAAGATCCTTGAGGAGAACACAGGCAGCAACCTCTTCGACCTCTGCCTCAGCAACTTCTTCCTAGAAACCTCACCAAAGGTAAGGGAAACAAGGGCCAAAATGAACTATTGGGACTTCGCTGAGTTCAAAAGCTTTTGCACAGCAAAGGAAACAGTCAACAAAACCAAAAGGCAACTGACAGAATGGGATAAGATATTTGCAAACGACATATCAGATAAAGGGCTAGTATCCAAAATCTAAAAAGACCTTATCAAACTCAACACTCAAAGAACAAACAATCCAATCAAGAAATGAGCAGAGCACGTGAACAGACATTTCTGCAAAGAAGGCATCCAGATGGCCAACAGACACATGAACAAGTGCTCCACATCATTCAGCATCAGGGAAATACAAATCAAAACTACAATGAGATACTACCTCACACCAGTCAGAATGGCTAATATTAAAAAGTCAGGAAACGACAGATGCTGGTGAGGATGCGGAGAAAGGGGAATCCTACTACAATGTTTGTGGGAATGCAAGCTGGTGCAGTCTCTGGAAAACAGCATGGAGGTTCCTCAAAGAGTTGAAAACAGAGCTACCCAATGACCCAGCAATTGCACTACTGGATATTTACCCTAAAGATACAAATGTAGTGATCCAAAGGGGCATGTGCACCCCAATGTTTATAGCAGCAATGTCCACAATAGCCAAACTATGGAAAGAACCTAGATACCTAGATGTCCATCAACAGATGAATGGCTAAAGAAGATGTGGCATACACACACACACACACACACACACACACACACACACAGTGGAATACTATGCAGCCATCAAAAGAAATGAAATCTTGCCATTTGCAACAATGTGGATGGAACTAGAGGGTATTATGCTGAGCTAAGTAACTCAAGAGAGAGTTATTTAGAGAGAGACAATTTTCATATGATCTCCCTAATATGAGGAATTTGAGAGGCAGAGTGGGAGGTAGGGAAGGAAAAAATGAAACAGGATGGGATTGGGAGGGAGACAGACCGTAACAGATTCTTAATCTCACAAAACAAACTGGGGATTGCTGAAGGTAGGGGGTTAGGGAGAGGGTCATGGGGTTATGGACATTGGGGAGGTTATGTGCTATGGTGAGTGCTGTAAAGTGTGTAAACCTGATGATTCACAGACAAATAATACATTATATGTTAATAAAAATAAATTTAAAAAAAATTTTTTAAGAATTTTTCATGATAAAATAGAAGAAGGGTTTATATGGAATTTTTTTTTTAAAGATTTTATTTATTTATCTGACAGAGATCACATGTAGGCAGAGAGGCAGGTGGGGCCTGAGCAGAGAGCCTGACTCGGGGTTCGATCCCAGGACCCTGGGATCATGACCTGAGCCGAAGTCAGAGGCGTTAACCCACTGAGCCACCCAGGCGGCCCTGTGGAATGGGTTTTAAGGCAACATAAATTTGCCAAATACTAGTTTCATGTAATCTAAGGATGTTTCTCTAAGGGAAGATTTGTTACAGCTTGAAATATATTGATATGAATGCTAAATTCGTGTGCGTGTGTGTGCGTGTGCGTGTGTGTGTGTGTCTAAACCCGAACTTAGATCCCATTCCCTCCCTCCATCGAAAGCAAACATCCCTGGAAGAGCAACCTGCGAGACAGAGAAGCTCGTGTTCCATGAGACTAGGCTCACCTGCCCTCCGGGGTCCGGGCTTCTGTGCCCACCAGCAAGCACATTCCTGCAGTCCCGGACAGGAGAAGCTGCTGGAAACCGGAGCAGAAAGCAGCAGTCCTCTGCTGTGAGCCCTGCTTGCCCTTCCTCCTCTGACCTCCTTTGGCGGTTGGGAAGATTGCCAGCAGTTCCTCCTCAGTTTTGCCAAATGAAAGGCTTGGATCAGGGCCTTCTTCCTTCCCGGGAGGAAAATGAATTTCCCGGGGCCTGCACGAATTCATTGTTTTTGATGATTTTAATTGGTGATTAAACCCTGAATATCTTGAGAAATTAAGCCAGTTTTGATAGCCGGGATCTACCGGAAGCCCATTTGTCACCGACTGTTCTTCATACTTGGCATGTGTTAAAGTGACATTTCGGATACGTTCCCATCTAATTTCGGTGACTTTTTGTTTGAATTCACACTCAGTGAATGTTAATAGTATGTGGGGGTTCTGTGTGCTGAATACATTGACATTTTCTCTCCCGAAGGAAGTACGATGCTGCTGCTCAGTCCCCAGCCCCCACCCCGACCCCTTTTGCTGTATGTTGGGTGCAATGAGGACCAGGGATTGTGCACGAACACACAACAGGACTTGTGGCCCTACCCCCAGCTTGGATCTCTCTGTCCTCCTGCAGTTGCTTCCCTCTGCCCAGGAACCAGGAGCCCCGGAGAAACCTCATTAGGCAGCCTCTTGGCCCCAGGGTTTGAAGCAGTCCCTGCAAAGCCCCCAGGGCAGAGATTAAGCTCTGGGATCAGCTGGGGTCAGCTTCTGAGCACAGCAATGGGCACCCATGGCCCTGGGCCAGTGACACTTCCAGGCAGACAGGTGCCTGTAGCACTAACAGGACCCAGCCCATCTTGGTGTCATTTGCTTTTCATGCTCGCCCCAGGAACTCGCAGAGCAATGCAGCTAGCCCTCGTCTGCCAGCGTATCTGCCCGCCTCCGGGCTGGACTGAGCCTACCCGGCTCATTGGAGCGTCTGCAGAGAGGAAGCCCACGGCTCACCACAGCCAGAGATCAGAAGCCTCCCAGGACCACTCGGGCTGGCAATGAACGTGCTTCCCATCAACCTGGCAATGACTGGCCATGGCCTCTTGCAACTCAAAGCCAAGGATTTCGGAGACTTCCAAACAAACGTTCATGGTAACAGATCATGCTTTTTCCCAAGTTATTTTTTCCCCTGAAAATCCTAAGATATCAGGGAGCATGCCCGCTGTGTGCCTTTCCATAGCCACAGGCTCGTTATTCAAAAGAGAATGCTTTGGCCAAAGGGCCAAAGCCCCCTGTGGATACTACCAGCAGGAAGCCATGAAAACACCACCAGCAACTGGGTGGGACAACACAGAGCTGGCCAGGGGAGCAGATCTGAGCGCCAGTCAATCCTGGCGCTATACCCACATGTGTGCTTCGTTCTCCCCTTGCTCCTTATCTGGGCTGCGCTGTGCCGTGTCAGAGTCCACCAGCAATCCCGCAACCGTGGGATGCTAAGGACAGTGAAGCAAGGATCTTACCAAAGATGTAAGCCGTGAGTGGCTTCAGGCTCCTGATAATATCCCCAGAAGTTTAAATAAAGGCTGAGTCTCAGTTTGGTTTCACATGTGGTCCAGCTCCCTCTCTGGCTGGGGCCAGTCTCTCCGTCAACTGGGACTTCTACCATGGCTCCCAGGGGCTTCGTCTTCATCTTTCCAGCTCACTTCCCTCCGTGTAACACTAGTGGCTGTTTACTGCGCACAGAACTCGTCTGCGTGCCCCCCGTCACCCTACGTTACACTGCCACATGGGTCACCTGCAGTGATGGCCCCATGGTTCATGTTCTTTCAGGAAGTGCCCCGGCTATGTGACCATGACTTGTTACGTCTCCCTGAGCACTAGTGCAGCTTAGACGCCAACTCTTTTTTTAAAGATTTTATCTATTTATCTGAGAGAGGGAACACAAGCAGCGGACAGTAGGAGAGGAAGAAGCAGGCTCCCCATTGAACAGGGAGACAGATGTGGGGTTCAACCCCAGGACCTGGGATCATGACCTGAGCTGAAGGTAGTCGCTTAACGACTGAGCCACCCAGGCGCCCTGACACCCACTCCTGAGAGAGGAGTTGGACAAAGCCCTTGGTGTGAAATAAAGTACATACAATACCTTGGTTGAAGTTCTTTGTAGACTACGGACCGGGACAGCTATAAGAACTGTAAGAACAGCTGTAAGAACACCACCACTTGCCCTATTTTCCTGCTCACACTGAAAAAAAATGCTTTGAGCCACCAAGTTAAGCTATTTAGAACTTATCTTAGTCCAAGTCAAAAAGAGAGAGAAGAAAGAAATTGACTGATTCAACAGAACATACTGTAAATCCTTTGGCAAAAAGAGACCAAGCATTCTGGACTGTAGGCACCTGACACTTTCTCAAAACATGCTGATGTTCCTAGTAAGCGATTATATTTGTTGCTAATACACAGTTTATTTGTTACTAACCAGATCTTTCCCGGGTACCAGCCCGGGACAGGCAAAAGCACTCTCAGACAACGAACCACAAGAGCAGTCTTTAGAAAGGAGAGAGAAAGTCATTCAGGTTCCTCCAGATTCTGGGTCTGCTTTAGTGCTTGTTGTGTCCCAGGTCTTCTGGGCTGTTGGGGGGCAGGGGCAATGGAGCACGTGAAGGGCTCTGGCAAGTAAGCTCACAGTTCAGGTATTTGAATGTACCCCCAACATTCCCCAATCCAGTGTCAGTTGCCTTCATGTTCTTCTGGACACTCTGTGTGTTGAGAGTTGGAAGTCATTAAGGCAGACTCTAACGGCCACTTCTATTTTTAGTTCTTCAGTTGTCATTAGGACACCAATTTCTATGTCCAGATGTTAAAGGCCCTCCTCAGACAACAGCTTACTCGTTGTCTTCCAAACTGATTTAACAACAAAAACTGGGTCACCAAGGGCTTCTGGTTTCATCTTCAACAAGCAAAGAGCTTTGGAGTCAAGTCACCACTCTCATCCTTACAACTACAAAAGGCTGGACGAACTTTGCAAAACAGGACTTCTTTTTGGAGCCATCAGAGGACTGGGGCCAACAGAGCCAATCGCCACTCTCCAAATCTGGAGAGACAGGAGTATCCAGAGTCACAGCCGGGATTTGCTGACATGGGGCCGAAGCCAATGAAACTAAAACACTTACTAAAAACACTTACACCATAACTTAGATTGACTATCGTGAAGGGGAGAGGGGCAGGCAGGAGTCAAAAATCCTCATAAAAATTTGGACTCCCCCCAAATTTATCTACTAATAGCCTACTGTTGACCAGAAGTCCTATCAATAACAAACAACTGATGAACACATATTTTGTCTATGTATAAAGCTTAGAATAAAGCTGGAGAAAAAAATATTAGGAAAATCATAAAAGTACATATATAGTAATTGATTGAAAAAACCACAGAACCTGCTCAGTCCAAACCCCTATTTTCAAGGATCAACTGTGTTATCAATTATACTTTAAATGTGACAGGTCTAAATACACCAATTAAAAAGACAGAGACTGTCAGAATAGATTAAAAATGGGAAGCTGGTTATCTGCTATATATTCTGTCTATAGGAAATCCACTTTGTAAAGATCCAGAGAGTTTAAAAATAAAGGGGTGGAGAAAGATAGATACCATGCTGAACACTCATTAGAAGAAAGCTGGGGTCGTTATTTTAATTTCAGACAAAGCAGACTCCACAACAAGGAATATCATTAAGAATAGAGGACAGAGCGATAAAGGGGTTAATCCTCCAAGAAAACACAGCAACTTTAATGTATATGCATCTAACAAGAGAGTGTCACAAAACACCAGCTTCTAGGCCACCATGGGGCTGGGAGGGGACTCTGGGCGGGTCCCTCCTGGGTGTCTGAGCCTTCCCTTGTCCTCACCTGGGATGCCATTTTGGCCCCTCAAGCCACTCCCTAGACATCCTTCGACACAGGATCCGGGACACAGGAGTTAGCATAGGCCTCTGAAGTTGGACCCTCTACTTCTTTAACTTTGAAAAACATGGGAGTCCATCTATCTCGTCAATCTCTGTCTTCAAATCTTTAGTAAACCTGTCCCAAGAATTCTCAAGAGACTCTCAAATCTTGGCACTCATCAACCATGAGGCAATGATGGAATAATGAATGGCTGAGTACTATTCCTGCTGATCGGATGTCACACGTACGCTGTGAATGGTAAACCAGAAAATCTCAAGGGCATCTCTAATCCTGTCACATGCATTTTCTCAATTGCTAGATGCTCAACAACACTAGTGCCAGGCCAACACTAGAGAACGCAAAGGATTTCCCACATGTGCAACATACACATTAGCTCTTGTGATAAACCCTCCCTCCCCGTCTTCACCAATGGTAAGCCATGGCCGCCCGCACTGTCCTTCTGCCACTCTCCCCACAATTCCGACCTTCCTGCTCCCTCCTTCCAGTTTCCTGCAACCTCCCTTCACTATGTGGGTCACTCACAGACCATACCCATCTCTGACCTCAGCGGGCTGGAGTCTGGATCTAGCAGGTTATTTAATTTTGTGACTTCTACTGAACCAGCAGACAGAGGAGAAGTTCAAGGTCCTGATAAGCAGAATATCAAGTCTGGATTTGTTCAAGATAAGTTTCCTGACCAAAGGGAGAGGGGGGAAAAAAAAAAAAAAGACTTGTCAGTCAGCATCAGCATCCAACTCTTGGTTTTAGCTTAGGTTGTGATCTCGGAGTCATGAGATCAAACCCTACACTGGCATCCACGCTCAGTGGGGAGTCTGTTCAAGATTCTCTCTCCCTCCGCTCCTCCCTGCGGCACACTCTTTCCCTAAAATAATCTTTAAAAAAAAGAAGAAAGGATATCAGCATCCAAGGGATCCAAGTAGCATATTCTATACCCTAGTTATGCCAATACCTGGTTGATTCTTTTTTCTTTTTTTAAGGTTTTATTTATTTGACAGAGAGAGAGAGAGAGATCACAAGTAGGCAGAGAAGCAGGCAGAGAGAGAGGGGGAAGCAGGCTCCCTGCTGAACAGAGTCTGATGTGGGCCTTGATCCCAGGACCCTGAGATCATGACCTGAGCTGAAAGCAGAGGCTTAACCCACTGAGCCATCCAGGCGCCCTCCTGGTTGATTGCCTGTATAATGAAGGTCAAATGAAAGCTAACAGGGATCCTCATTTTATCTTATAAAGTTTATGAGCTATTGATTACATTTATCAGGTATTTGGGATCCAAATAAACCATTTAGCAGTTAAGAAATCAGTCTCTCAGCTTGTGATGTGAATTTCCTACAATGTGGTTCATAGTAAGAGGTGACCCGCTTGGCTTTACCAGGGTAAGCACCGATTCTCTCACTGCTGACCCTGACCCTATAGAATTTATGAACACTCACAGTATTTGTGGGGAGTACAGGGTGCTGGGGAAAAGGTAGAAACCAGAACTCCAATCAGTCCCCTCCTGCAAGACGGGGTAATTACTACTAACCTCATGGTTTTTGTCAGGCTTATACATGTAAAATGTCCTCCTCGTAAAGAGAGCCAAACAAAGGAGCTACTGTCCAAGAATTGGTCTTAGCAAATGGAAGGACAAAAACGCGCATGTCCGCAACCAGACAAGCATTATCAAGTGGACTATGATTCCCTAGAACACGAGATTTCTCTGTCCTTCCTGGATCTACAGATGGGGGAGCCACGGGATACGTCCATTCATGAACCAGGGCGGTCAGGCATGAAGTTCTTTAGTACATAGGTAGGATACAAACCTGTGGTCGTCATTTTTTTTTTAACTACTTGATTCAGGAAGAAAAGATCCAATTTTTAACATGTCCCAATACTTCATTTTCATTCCTCAAGTTTCCTTCCCCTTTGATACGCCGCACCTGCTTGACAGTCAAGGTCAGGGAAAGGCTGTACCAGCGAAAGACCCATCCCAGAATTCTGGTCAACAGGCCTCCCCAGAGGCCATCGTGCGTTCTGACAGAGCCACACGTCCAGAGCTCCGCACAGGAAACCTCATCAGCTTGACGTTGAATTTAACTCACCTTCCATTCTGTCTACGTATGTTTGCAAAGACACGAGTACGCTTTCAGAAACCTTAAGGGGATAGAAACAGAACTGCAACAGGCCCTGTCTCAGAATAAACCCTAGATCCAAAATGCAGCATTTTATCTCTGCTTTAATGACTCTGTCGACGACTTCCAGGAAGGATGTGAACACATGAGAAATAACAGCCATCTATTTTAAGTATCAGGTTTTATTAAAAAGTGCATTTTGATTAATTTATGATCTAGGTAAGCCGTTAAGATATCAGTGTACTCTCTGGAATAATAACTTTACAAATATTTAAAACAAACAAAATTTTAAAAGCCTTTTTTATTTCCTTCACCATTATTGTTTTACAATACAAATATCACCTTGTGAATTCACAAAAAAACCCTACGGAAGATAATTCTGCCGCGTAAAATACAGAATGGATATATATACTTCTTCATTCTTAAAAAACTATTTTGTTCTCCACATTGGCAAGTATAGAAGAGAATACTTCCCCAAACATACTCATGTTGGGAGTAAAACTTCGAGTTACATGCAGTTTCTGCACAAATATGTTTTAAAGAAATAGATCTCTGTTTTGTTGTTCACCAACAAAATTGTCAAGAGAGTACGGATAACTAATTTAGAGCTTTCAAGTTTTAGGTAAGTGATCATTTTCAAAACTCTCTTTTTAAAAACAAAGTATTCATGGCTGTTTTCATTGTATAGTTAAAATCGAACTACCAAATAGATGATAAAATAATTTAAGTGGTATACGTGTCATTGCCACCTGCTCACAATATGGGAACAGGCTCTGACTTTCTAATTGACTCCCCCATTCTCTAATTCATAGCGATTTAAAAACCATAAGCAGTCTTCTGATTTAATTTAGCTATAAATGCAAAATTTAGTAGTGTATACATACATTTATATTTCCATGGAATATTTATTTTAAATAAAAACATTTAAGATTGCCTACTGACCATACAATCAAGACAAGAAAGGCACTATAAACATAGACAAATTTCTCTCCCAAGAAGCATTTTTAAATTTTAACTCTCTTCTCTCTGACATGTAAAAATCTTTAAATTTGGTTTTCATAACATTATTTTGAAAAATAAAGTTAGGAAATACTTAGAAAATCGCTTTATAACAGAATCTTTTTTTTTTTTTGCACTTTTTGACACACTCTCTCTGCTGATTTTTACAAAACCCAAAGTTACCGAACCTTTCTGTGTCTGTCATTTTTATTTGAATATCGGTGCAACAGGTAGAAAGATTTCAGAATCGAACCCCATTCAGGTACTTAGAAACCTTCATAGAGACATTTGCTAGAAAATGGCTTACAGCCCAATCTTTGGGGCAAGAGATATGAAAAGTATGTTTTCCCAAGAAAATAATACGCTTTATTTCCAGATGTGCCTGGAAAGACCAGAACTGATGATATAAAAGCTTACATTTATGCTGTTGCATCATATACAAAGGAACATGGTGGTCGCAGGTTATGGAAATCCCAAACTTATGAACAGGAAGATGTGTACAGTGCATGATAGGTTAGATTTTCTTTATTGTTGTCCAACGCAGGTCCTTTGGAGAGAAAAAAAGATCACAGTGCTGACCAGGTAACTCAATAGGTTAAGTCAAGGGAACTGCTGAAGGAGAACGGGGTCAGGGAGGTGTGTTCATGGCATCTTCTCTTGTGCAGTTCTAGCACTTCGGACAGCTCCTCGCTTGCCCGCGTCAGGCGCCGTTACGTGTCGCTCACCAAGCGGCTGTACTTGACTTGCCTGCCGAGGTGGACGACCGGCCAAGGGAAGGGCCAATGGTACGAGCGAGGCACGATTCCTTGGACATTCTTTTCAAAGTACTGGAATGGCCTGTACCACCACACCCTAGCCAGGAGGTTCATCTGGGTAGCTTCTTTTAGCACCTGGGAGAAGGACAGGAAACCCAAGTCAGGGGCACACGCCACTGCCCCAGCCCCAAGAGGAACATGCATGCTCCTAACCACCCTCCACCTGGAGTCTGGAAGGTCCCTTTTCAGGTCGCAAAGGACCCCAGAGCCGCCCCATGTGCCTGGTGACACAAGCACATCGTCACGTGCACTCTGCTAACTGGGCCCCAGCCCAGCAGGAGAACAACGCTAATTGTGCGAGTGCACGGACAACACGGGCCTCACGCCATCTCATAGCCAGTCAGGGTTTCGGTGACTTTCCTGCGATGGACGTTCTGTACTCAGCTGGAGGGGGGATGGAGACTGGGTGGGCACAGCTGAGACATTTGTCCGGGTTGTGGTAAGACGGGGCATTGCGTTGGAAGGACGCCATATCTGTGGTGCTACACCCACACCTTCCCTGGTCACTTTTTATATTCCAGTAGGCCGGTATCAGGAAGGATGACCCCACCAGAGATACCGACCCCTCAGAGAGAGACCAACGCTTGTCTGTAGATGGCACATGCACCACTGGGCCTGGGGGGTGGGCAGGGAGGCTGCGACCCTATGAGAAGGGACACTCACTTGCTGATTGGCCATCGTGTGGTACCACCAGAAGAGTCTCGTGGTGATGTAGTAGGCCACCACCACGTCCACAGTGTAGTGGTCGTGTGCCAAGAGGATGCAGAAGATCCCAACCACGCTGAGAAGCCAGCAGATCCAGTGGTACCACCAGAGTCGTCGTGGGGAGTCTGCGAAGACAAGACATTCACGGTGGCCCCACTGTCCCAGCACCGCTAAGGGCACCCACCCCATTACTCAGCAACGTGGACCTCTCCTTCCGGAAACACATCATGTGGCAGCAAATCTAAGGGCTTTTGCTTCTCTGTAACCAAGGCAAGAATGGCAGCCGCGTATTTTCTGATTTGACCAGACTGTAATTGCTTTGTATTATCATAAATACAGTTTAAAAGGACAACAGACAGAGGGCGCCTGGATGGCTCAGTGCGTTAAAGCCTCTGCCTTTGGCTCAGGTCATGATCCCAGGCACTGGGATCAAGCCCAGCAGGTTCTCTGCTCAGCAGGGAGCCTGCTTCCTCCTCTATCTCTCTCTGCCTGCCTCTATGCCTACTTGTGATCTCTGTCTGTCAAATAAATAAATTAAATTTTTAAAAAAATCTTAAAAAAAAAAAAAAGAGACGATAGGAAGATACATCATGCTCTATCCAAAAAAAAAAAAAAAAAAATCCACTGGCATTTAAGTCACTTTACTTGTGAATAATTTGGAATTAACACTCTCAAGAAAAATCAGTACCATTGGTCCGGAGATCCTTATATGGGGACTAGGCAGTCAGGATTGACAGAACTGTCTTATCTGCTTTCCAAGCTCTGGGACCATCCCCTAACCTGGAGGTCTTTGAGATATCCATTTCTCAAATGGGAATAAGAAAAAATCCAGATGCCTGGGGATTTGGGTCCAAGTGCCTTCAAGGCAGGGCAGGGTCAGATAAACACCTGTCCATACCCTGATTTGGAAGCCCCCTGGTGGAAGCGTCAGTATCTCTACAAGCGCAGGCCTTCCAGCCTTGTATTCTTGAAGCATGGGCTGAAGAGGGTCTGATGTTTTATGCACAAACATCATCTGCATGTGATTTATCCTCCCGACCCAGGGGGAGAAAGTTCACATTTACTGGATTCTTATGGGGTCCACGAACTAGTCCTCCATTTAACCACTATTTACCAAGCATCTTCTATGTGCTTGGGACGGAGATGCTCTAGCTACGGAGATAAACGAACAAAACAGGCCAAGAACCTGCCCTGTGGGCAGATCCGTTCCCAGTAGGGAGGAGAGATGATACAGATTAATTACAGTAAATAAGTAAATTATACGCTATGTTAGAAGGTGTGAAATACCAAGAAAAAATTAAAAAGCTAAACAGGAGAAGCAGGATCAGAAGCAGAGAAGGGGACGGGAGGTTTGCAGCTTTAAAGGGAGTGGCTAGGCAGGGGCTGTCTGTATATGCTCTTATCTTCATTCCTACCACCTCTCCTCTCCCTCAGCCAGAGTGGCTACCAGTAGTTCATTCTCAAGTCGAGGGAACCAAGCATTAGAGAGGTCAAAGGTGGGCCCCAAGGTCACAGAGCTCATAATAGCACCAGGACTCAAAATCCATGATTGTGACACCTGCCCCCCACCCTCCGGTCTTCTTCCCAGTCTCCCAAAAGGGCACCCTGGGTTTCCTTCAAGGATAAGGCTTAGCCTCTACTGCAGTGCAACCAGCAGGGGGCAGGAGCGCTCCCCCCAAGTGCTTACACCAGGCCTACCGGCCCCCACTTCCAAGGCCAGCTCACCCCCCACCCCCCCACCCCCCCTCCCCCCGCCACAAGGGCAAGATGGCGCCTTGAGGGTTCGAAACAGAAGCTGTGAGGATTGGTCACATGCCAAGAGTAAGCAGAAGAACACCTACCCCGTTCCCTCTCCCAGTGCCCTGAAGCACATCTCCTGCCCTATCTTCCCTATCTCAGTTTAAGACCAAAGCTGGCCTAGGGCACCTGGGTGGCTCAGCTGGAGAAGCGTCTGCCTTCAGCTCAGGTCACAATTCCAGGTCCTGGGATCCAGCCCCATGTCAGGTTCCTTGCTGGGAGGGGGAGCCTGCTTCTCCCTCTGCCTGCTGCTCCCCCTGCTTGTGTGCTCTCTCTCTCTAATGAATAAATAAAATCTTAAAAAAAAAAAAAAAAAAGACCCAAACTGGGCTCTTAAGCCTTGCCTCTTCAGTGGTTTCCCGTGGGCTCTCCGCTGACCTTTCTTCATTCCCTCCACATCTCACCAGCGCCAACACCAAGGGGTTCAGGACACCCCACGTCTTCCCTGGATTACGGCAGCAGCCCGTACCCCATTCCAGCCCTGCTCTCCAGCCCGGCACCCGTCCCAGCAGAGGATCCCCCTTCTCTGAGGGAGAAATGGGACGGCATGGCCACTGTGTGTGAAAGAACCAAAGTTCAGACTCCTTCTCGGGGTTCAAGGTACGCTCCGTTATCTGTTTCCTACTGATCAGTTCATCTGTGGCTTCTCACTACTACCACTGCTCTGAATTCCAACCACACCAACGCTCTGAACAGTGCCACACGCTCACTCCCAAGACACGTCCAGACTGCAATGTGTGCGTCCCTCCTCCGAGGTCTGGCAGCTCGGGTCTCCTCACTACTCTTCATGGAAACTGCCTAATGCTCATGGAGAGACAGTTTTTAACAGTAAAATACTGAGAACACCTGCAGTTTCTACAAGGAGAAAAATAAACAGCCCGTGGTTCGTTAGGATGAGCCAGAGCCTCATGTCCCACCTACATCACCGCAGCCAAGACAAGTGAAGAAAGACCAGAAAGGACACAATACCATCAAGCAGATGTGACAAACCATCAAACCATGACACACAAGCACCAAAACATGATGGAAACGACAGAGGAAAACAGGAGCGGAAGGAACGAGAGACCATCATCACCTAGTTACCTTCTACTGGCTTTTTAACGGGTGAAGCGAAACAAATGGCAAATGCCGCTGTTTATTAAGTCTGAGCAGTGGGCGGGGCATGGTATTATTTTTTCTATGTCTCATAATAAAATATTTTAAGTACTTTTTTAAAGGGAATTTCTCATTCAGTGCCTGCCTCAGTTAGTGTCCCGACCCCACGGCTTCTATGGGGGACGTCACTATGCCCCTCCCGTCCCTGCGCTTAGTAGGGAGCCAGGACCTTGAGAACATCCAACCCAGCCCAACACTGGCTGCCTGTGGTCCCAGGAAGATGTCCTTCTTGCTCCTTCCAGCAGCTGGAATGCACCCCCAATGTTACTCTGACACCTGAGGGAACAAGTCACCCCCTCCAAACACAGACAGGTCACTCTGGGGACCACTGTGGGGACACGAGGGGCTGGCCTCCCACAGGAGACTCCACAGAGACCAGGGGAGATGGCAGGGGTCATGACTTACACTCTTTGATAAATAAGTAGGTGAGCGTGAGCATGACAGTGTGCCCGCTGTACAGGTAGTCCCCACACATGTTGTGCGAGCCGGTGATGGACAGGCCGCCGCCAGCGATGAGCTTCATGATTCTCCGCAGCTGCGCTTCCCAGTCTCCAAAAAGCTGGTGGGAGAAGAGAAAACAAGACTCATTACTGGTCTGCATGGAAGCGTACCATGATGGCTACCGTCAGGAATTAGGCTTCGTGACACGGTTATTTCTAGTCAGAAATACAGGATGTGGTCTCTGACTTTGTTCTCCTGGCACAACCTTGGGAATTTCCTGACATCAAGGTGTCTTTCTTCGGTTACTCCCCACAAGCCCCTTTCTGCACATCAGCGTGCACATCAACGGGGTGACTCCAAGCCCCCAAGAAGGGGGGCTGGATGCCAGCAGAGCCGACCAGACCACCAGGGGGCTGGACCTCCAAGGAGCGGGGAGGGGCTGGAGGCGGAGTTGGTCACCCATAGCCAAAGGCCTCCTCCACCCGGCTTACAGAATGAGCCTCTACAAAAACCCAGAAGATGACGGTTCAGAGAGTTTCCAGGTTGGAAGAGTCAAGACATAGGGGTCTGGGGGAAGCGGTGCATCCAGAGTGCAGAAGCTCTGAACCCCTTCCCATACACTTCGCCCAGAGCATCCTAAGTCACATCCTCTTAAAACACACTGGAAATCCGGTAAGTTAACATGTTCTCCTGAGTCCTGTGAGCAACGTTTAGCAAATTAATCAAACTGGAGGAACCTCCAATGTATAGCTGAGGGGTCAGAAGCCCCAGGGACAGCCCAGACTTGGGACAGGTGTCTGAAGCAGGAGGCAGGGACAGTCAGTGTGATATGGAGCTCTGAGCCTCTGGGACCTGATGCTAACCCCGGGGAGGCAGCTTCAGCTGTCACAGAAGTGCCCAGTGTGGGTGCTGAGCACAGAGGAGACACCCAGGAGCTTCCTGCCTTCAGGAGCTCACACCGATGGACACAAGACCCCCTGTGAAGTCTGCTGCTCAACATCCGCTGTTCTTCAGACAGCACTTAGGAGGGGTACAGGCCTTGGGATGAAGCAAGTGGCTTCAGAACATTCCTTAGAAGCTACTAGCACTTTCTACAGCACATTTCAGCAGACACTAACTCAACTTTCAAAATCACACTGACAGAGGGAGAGTCACTGACGGATATACTACCAAAAACATCTGGGAAAACGTCCGGTACTTGGCTTGGGGACAACTGTTCCGCTCACTCAGCGGGAGCGCTGGAGACTGGAGCCCTCATATGCAAGAAGACTTCGGTTTACGATACTCGGTGGCCCAATGGAGACACGGGACTGAGGTGGACATGCGTTCAGTCTTCTCACGTAACGTGGGTAGAATTGCACGTTCTTCCCTTTCCGTGAGAGTGAGAAGAGTTCACACATAACCCACCGGTCTCCGGCACACGTCTGGGCCGCACAAAGGAGTTGTCAGTGGCTTCAACGACTCACTGCAGTTTTTATTTGCTCTGTCGAATGAAATGTGTGCTTGCCTGTATTTTATGCTTGTCAGCACACTTTTTAAAAGTCTGGTTAGTTGCCCAATTTGATGACCATGATCTTTTCCAGCATCTCACTGATGGTATTCCAGGCTTTGGGAAATATGTGTTTTATTACAATTTCCCTTTAACAACATGTATCCGGATTTCGAGTTAGGAGGGCAGGTCAAACACACCCCACAGAAGGTATGGATTTCCACATCCAGAAGGTCAATGAACGTGCAGTTCGACAGCAGCAAACAGACCTACCGCAGGAGACCCTAATGCCTCCAGAAGTTAAAAACAAGCTTCAAGCAAGCACCAGGAGTTAGGCTTTTCCCAAAACAATACTGGAGAACAGAAGGTTCTGGAAGAATGCCCCCAAATTCTGGGGGACAATGATTTCCAACTTAGAATCCTATACCCAGCCATATTATTAACTGGCCTTACAGTGAAGGATAAATCAAAGTTGTTTGTGCACACACAAGATTTCACAGTATCTACCAACTACGGACTCTTGTTTTCAGGGAATTACAAAGATATGCTCGGTAAAGCAAAGGAGTAAACGCAGAAAAAAGAAGAGACAGGACCCACTGGAATGTCAATGAGGGGAGAGCCGAGGGGCTGTGAGCACGGACAGCACAGGGGTCAGGATGGGAGGGTCATCCTTGGGGAGGCGACACCAACAGAGTGTTGTCAACCCTTGCCTCCAACAGCCCTCAATGAAGAGCCCCCACGTGGCAATGACTGTGCACACAGACCACTAAAAAAACAAGAAGCAAGACAATCAGTAACACTACAGGAACAGAAAGTGGGCAGAAAAGTAAGTACAGGAACTGCATAAGTAGCCAACAAAGAGCATTTACACACGAATAGTGCAAGCACCGACTGAGTATGGAGCTAAATCGGAAGAGAAAACTAGGGGCGCCTGGGTGGCTCAGTGGGTAATCCTCTGCCTTCTGCTCAGGTCACCATCTCAGGGTCCTGGGATCCAGCCCCACATCAGGCTCTCTGCTCAGCGGGGAGCCCACTTCCTCCTCTCTCTCTCTCTGCCTGCCTCACTGACTGCTTGTGATCTCTGCCAAATAATTTTAAAAAAAAAAAGAGAAAAGAAAAGAAAAAAAAAGAAGAGAAAACTAGATGGGGAAGAGGGGACAGAAGTGTGATGGCCCGTGGGGGGACAGGGCAGGGCAGAAAAGGCGCCGAACTGGGGCTGGGGCCCTGAGGAACCTCAGTCCCGGCCTTCTGCGTAGGTCAGTTAAGATTGCCACCAGAAAAACAAACAGAACTACCACGTCACTTACACGCGCACACACACACGCACACACGCACCTGTAAGAGTGAAAAAATATGAAGGTAACCACTACCAGATTCAGTTAAACGAGCTGCAAGTGCGTTAGGAACATGGGCTGGAGTTGGGTCAGGGTTGGGGGGGCGGCTAATGTTTTTCCTAACAACTTCTACAGAACCATTTTATATTTTAGATTGTATACATGTATAAACGTGCTGACATTTTTTTAAAGTTTAGATTGAAAGTTTGGCCCAGTTCTGTCACAACAATGGCTAAAGAGGAGAATGATGGTCAAAAAAGCTTAGGCAGCTTTTCATTTTATATTATTTTAGCCTATCCTTCTAAAACTCTGTTTGTTACACTAGAAATCCTGTTTTCAGGTACCATCACCCCATAATGTGCGCTCCCGTTTTAGCATGAAAATATTTGAGGGGAACCTGTACGTGTAGGGAAGAGGGAGACGTTATAAGTAAAACGTAACACCAAGAAAAAAAAAAAACCCAGAAATTAATGCTGCATTTCTTACAAGTGCCCTTAAAACTCCTAAGCTTTCTTTTAAAACTATCCTTTCATGTCGGTCAAGTCTCTGTGAGAGGGCCAGTCTCTTTAAGCTTAGTGGGCAACAGGAAAAGAAGACAGGTGGTTATAGCCATCATTAAAAAAATTTTAATGATGTTTAAAAAAGCAAACTAAAAAACAAACTGCAAAACAACGGCAGCAGAAACAAGTTACCATCTTTTCCCTGTGCATCACACACATAAATCAAGTGAGAATCAGACAGGTGGGAAACACAGTTATCAGTGGACAAAGGGGTATGAGCCGCTGGAGGCAGATAAGTCTGTCAAACAAAGAGAAATACAAATGGACACTAATGGGAGCTCACTGTTCCCATGCCAAGTTAGCGGAGCTCACAGAAGCCGGCCACTGCGGGGGCAGCACAGGGTCACCCACCTCAGATGGGTGGATGAAGAGGAGGGGACACGCTGGCTGGGGCTGCCAGAGACTCACGGGAGCAGGCAGATGGGGCTCACCTGCCATTCAGCAGTGTGAGCCCCGGGGGCTGGACCAGTCTAAGCCACAACCTCCTCACCCACAGCCTGGGGACTCACAGCTTTATTATGATTGACGAAGTCTCCCGCAAAACTCATCATCGTATCGACCAGCAACCTGAAAGGCACGGCCTGGGAGCCCCATACACGGCACGGCTTCTAGGAGTCTGCCTCCAAGATACGACCTCAAACAGGAGAGAAAGCTTTACGCACAAACACTGTGATACTATTTATAAAAGCAACAAACTGGAAATAATCCACCCAGTAAAAGCTATTAACTAGCTGACCCCTGGCTAGTCCAAGCCCAGGCCCTGCCCATTCTGAAAACACCAGGAGTCCCAGGAAATAACTCTGGGATACACAGAAATGTACAGAATCTCTGGGGATGCACTGGGCTTGCACTACAGGGACTCAAAGGCACTGAACTAGGCTGTACTTGCCTTTTTTTTTTTTTTTTTTTAAGATCTTTTATTTTTCATTTGAGAGTGAGGGAATGCGCATGAGCAGAAGCAGCAGGCACAGGGACAGGAAGGAACAGACTCCCTGCTGAGCGGGGCTTGATCCTAGGACCCTGGGATCATGACCTGAGACAAAGGCAGACGCTCAATGGACTGAGCCACCCAGGCCCCTGTAACTGCTTAATAAGTTATGAAAGAGTAAGTTTACAATGCCTGTCAGTAGGTGTATTTCACAAACATTTTCTCCTATTGAGGACAGCACAAGACATTTGGGATAATCAACTATGTTTTTTTAAAAAGTCTAGAATGTACATTCCATACGTTCACAGGTTTGCAGAGAAGATGGTAAAATTCCTCCCAGTCTCTGTCCCCAAGGGACTTCTACTCCTGCTCCTTGGGCTGGAAAGAGACGGACTGTTTTGGAAGTCTGCCGTTCTGCGGTTCAGGTGGCCTTGGCGTGCAGGCGGGACATATGGGAGGAAAAAATAGGAAACTCATGGCTTATCTCTCCCACTTCTCATTTTAGTTTCCTTCCCCAGTCTGCCTGCTACTATCTTTCAGAGTCCTCAAAACACTGCTCCGTACATTCTGCCTAGTGGTTTTGACTTGGATTCCAGGGGCAGAGCGTGGAGTGTGCGCCACCACGAGTCTGGCTATAACACCCCCCTCCCCATGAGAAGGCTTCTGAATGTTCACTTATGAAAGCAGAGACATTCGATAGGACAGTCACATGATCACTTTCTTAGTGGACACTACAAAGCTGTGAAAGGAGATCTCAGATCTATACCACTACATGAATTATGGTCTCCTAGGGACAGAGAAAGGTCAGTTTTTGGTAAAAATCAAGCCATTTTCTTCAGTATCTAATGAATGGCTCAAAAATTAAGTAAACTGGCCAAATGCTTAAGCAAGAACAAGGCAATGAAAGAAAGCCTAGGCAGGAGAGGCTTCTTACCAACACAGACCACTAGAGCACAGTTAGAAATTGGGGAGCCTTTGGTTTGTAAAAACAAACAAAAACATAAAACCCCCCACAAAACCCAGTGTTCTCTTCAGTGCCGAGTAACACAGCACACTGACGGTAACTCGGTTTGCAGATGGCCCCGCGGACTGCATGTGGAGAGCAGGGACACGCAATGAGCTTCACCTCCTACTGGCCCCAGAGGGGAAACCTGGAGCCAAAACCCATCCAACCACGCTGCATAGATCAGTGTGGCTTTGGTACAACTGTGATGAAGGGTTAAAGGTGAGCCATGGAGCACTTTCCATGTCCCCTCCCTACCCCTTCCCCAGCAGCCCTGGGAGGTCAGCACAGCTGGTCCTATTCCCTGGCTCCTGAGAGCTGGGGCTGGGAAGGGGACCCAAGGTCCCGGACACCATCTGCGAACCTCTGCAACACTGTACCCCACCCACACCCTGTCGGGCTACCTTCATCTCCCCAGCTTGCACCAACCAGGACTTGGATCTACATGAAGTAACTTCCTGGAGCAGCCTGGGACTTCACAGAGGTGACATCCTGCTGTCATGCCCCACTCAACAGTCACAACCAGGCAGCTCTCTCCCCAAGTACACATTCATCCATTCAGTGAATCCACCTGCTATCACCCAGGCAAGGAACTTTCTGTCTTATTCCTGAAGAACAACCTCACCGCCACACAGAAATCTATCTGTGCGCAGAGAGCTGCTCGGAAACAGGCAGACGGCAGTCCGCACCCGCTAAGGAACCCAGCCTCGAGGAACAGAGGGACCCGTGGAACTCCACGTCCAACCCGCCCTGAGCAGCCTGCCATGGAAAGGCACACACTGCGTGCTGCCCTCACGGGACAGGGAGTGTGTTCATGAGCCGGACAGATGCTCTGGGGACCACAGCGGCCACATCATTTCACACCTGTGCCTCTCACCAGCTCTCAGACTGCCTCACTCTTGCCTGTCAGGGAGTGGTGGGGTGGTTTTAAGTTAGAAAACATATCAGCTTTTGCCTGTACAGAGACTCCAACTTTACGACAGTTTTCCCATGAATTCTCTCGTCCTCTCCTCCCAAGGCTGTCAGGTGGTTGGTGCGGAAGTTATGTCCATTTTACAGATAAGCAAATAAAGAGAGAGGCTCTTTCTCCATTTCATGCAGTGAGTCGCCCGGGATCAGATCCAGATCCTTCCTCTCACCCCAGCAAGCCTGCCTCTGCGTCCCAACAGAGAGCCCGCTGTTGCTGCAAACGCCTCACCAAGTGACGGAGGCTGAAGGTATCCCCAGGCTACTGCCATTCTCCCGAAATCCATCCGCTTCACAGGCATCACTGAGATGCAGGTGCACACCACTATTTGGTAATGATCCGCCCCCCCTGCCCCCTCTCGGCCCAACCCAACCACTGAGTGGTTTTTTTTTTTTTTTTTTCCTTTTAAAAAACTTCCCCATTCCTACAGACGTTATTCTCAGGGAGCTCTTTCCTGCACCAATGATGCATTTCCCACCTCCTCAAACAAGGTGCTCCCACCTGAACTTGAACTCGGCTTGCTCTGCTCTGCCCCATGCTCCAAGTGTCTCCAAGTCTGCTGTCGGGGAGCAGCGAGGAGCGCACAGCCCACCCAAGACACAGGTCAGGCTAGAGCGTCCAGGGGCTCTGGACAAACGCTCTGCCCATTCTAGCTTCCCATTTCTCCCACCTAGGGGGTGGCAAGAACCACGCCCCCCTTCCTCGCCCTCAGCCCTCACCACCCAAAGTGACTGCTGACATCATCAAGCACTATCCCATCTGACGGCAGCAACCCAACCCCAAGCCCTTCAGGGAGCGCTCCATGCCTGGTAGCCAGCACGGGAAACTGGGACGTGCTTCCCAAACACGTGGCCCTCCCGGATTCTCACCCGGGGTCACGAGAAGCTTTTCTGAACTCCTCCTCCATGTGGGAACTACCTCATTCCTGGGAAGATTTTGTCTCACCCACAAATATCATATTCACATCGACTGGTCTGAAGTACAGAGATTTCACCGCAAACATCCTCTTCGAACTCATACATGCAAGTTTTAAAACGGCTTTTCCCTCCATTAAGCCGCGAAGGAGTTCGCTCCCTGCAACCTCTCCACAATCAAAGGCATCCATCCACTCTTCTACTAGGCTGGCTTTGTTATTTGGGGGAGGGATGTCTCTACAATTATCAGCCATGAAACACTAATCCCCAACCAGCCTCCCTTCCCCTCAGCCTCCGAGTAAAACCTTTAATATTTTTTTCAAAGCTTCATGAAATCTCAAAGTTGGCTATGGATTTCCATTCATCCAAATTCCTACCTGTCCTGTTAAAGAAATCCAGCACTGTAGAAAGGCATGATTACCTCTTTAACAAAATTATCTTTGCTTCTAGTGTTGAGAGATCCTTTCATCCTACCTGTTCATGAAGTAAAAGTTTACAAAATTTTAAATTTAAATGTAATTTAAAAAATTGAAAAGAGCTCCCTCAGATTTTTGTTAGGAAACTTCTGGATCTACTGGGTACAGATCTTCCTCAACTTGATGGTGTCAAAACCCAATAAACCTATAGTGAGTTGAAAATAACCTAAGTCAAAAATACATTACATAACCAACCCAGTAAAGCTCATGGCTCAGCCTTGCTGACTTTATTTTAGATTTAGTTTAACTTTTTTTTGAATTAATTAATTAGAGATTGAGAACAAGAGGAGGGAGGGGGAGAGGGAGAAGCAGACACCCCACTGAGCAGGGAGTCCAACGTGGGACTCGATCCTGGGACCCCAGGATCGTGACGTGAGCTGAAGGCAGAGGCTTCACCGACCAAGCCCTGCTGACTTTAAACATGCTCAAAACGCTCATGTTAGCCTACTGTTGGGCAAAACCATCTAACACGAAGCCCAGTTTATGACCAAGTGCTGACTGCCTCACGCACGACACTGAAGATGGTCCCCTGGCAAGGAGCAGAGTGGCTGCCCAGGCGCCACAGCTCCAGCCTCACCAGAAAGGATTGCCAGCCCAAGAAATGACATGCATTTCACGCAAGCTGAGGCACGGCTTCCACTGAATGCACATGGCTTTCCCAGCACCGCAAGCATAGAGCCACCATGGGTGGGCATTGCCTGCACAACGAACGGCCCCAGACCCTTCACTTGGACTCAACAATTATCAGCATTTTGTCACATTGGCTTTCTTTTCCCTCTCCTCTCTCCTGGACTAGGTGAGGACAAGCTGGATATACTAGGATGCTTCACCCCATATGTAAAAGCAAGGACGTGGTCTTCCGTGGCCACAGGCCTCAAGATGTAACAAGGAGCAGAGGACCGCAGTCTGCAGACTCAGGCTCCCGAAGGTCTCAGCCCGTCCTTCAAAGCATCTACGCCCTGATCCAGGGTCCAGCCAGAGAACACATCTCAGGGCTCCTTGACATGGAGCCTTTGCTTTTAGACTCTGATATTTTTGAAGAGTCCATGCTAGTTTCTTTATAGAATGCCCCTTGATTTGGTTTCATTGGATTGTTTCTTTGAGCTCAAGGCCAAGTTGATGTGGCTGGCAAGAAATGGTGGGTCCTCCTTAGCATATCGCATTGAAAAGCATCGTGATGATACCATTTGCCTGCAACTGGTTTGGTCACTTGGCTGTGGGGAGCACCTGCCAGATTTCCCCACTATCCCTCTATAATTAATCAGCAATTTGTGTGTGTTAGAGCTCGATGCAGGGCTTGATCCCAGGACCCTGAGATAATGACCTGAGCTGAAGGCATAGGCTTTAACCCACTGAGCCACCCAGGCACCCTAATTTGTGTTTTTCTTAATGTACGTAAATATGATGCCTCCAACCTTTGACCCAGTGGCCTCGGCACCCATTCTTGGTTCCTGTTGGAATTACTACTGTAGTCACTGCAAATAGTAATTCTCTGTTTCTACTATTTCTTTTCCATCTAGGAGCTGCCCTTTTAATTTTTAAAAGGTTTTTTTTAACTAATGTACTATAATCAATTACTGCCATTATCTCACTAGGATCCTCCAACCATCTCAAAGTTGGCCGGTGGGAACCTGCCCAGGAAGAAATATGGCTTCTGGGCAAACGCCTGGGCCGGTGGTGTCCAGGCAGCTCCAGTGCCCCTCCCTCAGGATGCAGGTCCTGCCGTCCACCCACTTGCGGGTGACACACGGGTAGTGCTTCACAGAGAATGTCCACACCACCATCTCCGAGGCTCCTGAATGCCTACTGGACGCTTTCTGACTCTGATGACCTCCTCACACGTGATGGCTGCTGCCATGTTGGAAACCTTTGTCCCCTGCCCCACGTCTCCCAGACACGGCCCTCTATGCCCTGTCCGCACCCCCATGCCAGTGTAGCCTCATCTGCCTCCCTCACACACATAACAGAGAAGCAGCCCAGCTCCTTGCTGCACTGCTTGAGAACCCGTGGTACCTGGGGAGCAACAGGCCAGTGGAGGAGCATCCCTGAACCGATGCCATCTCCCTCTCCCACCCTGGCTCCCTCAGGAAGACTGAATCCAACAGTGCAACAGGGATCACATGTGACAGGGAACAGGAACACAGGATTTGGCATCACTGTGCGGTCCTCCATCCTCCCTCTGGTGTCCTTCCCGTAATGTCCCTTCTAAGGGACACACGTGACCCCAACCTCCTCCTCTTTTTCCTCCTCCAATCGCTCCTGGCTTCCTGCAGCCTACAACTTACTAAGGGTGACAAGACCCTTTCAAGTTTGCCCACACATGCCTCTCTGGCTTTAGCTCTGGCCACTTGCCACAGAATCCCACACCGGGGTCACTCCCTTCCCTTGACCCACTCCACACCCTTCCTGTTCTCCCCACTCCTCTACTCAACTCCCCCCGGCAAACTCCTGCTCGTCCCTCTGAGATCTGGCTCAGAGGGCATCCCCTCGGCACAGCCAACACCCAGCGGTATCTGCCACTTTCCGGGGGTGCCACATGCGGTCACGGGCAGGGCTCGGCAAGTCAGAGAGATCTGCTGGGTCACGGGTCTGTCACGGCATCTGGGTGCCCAGGAGGGGGGACACCTGTGGTATCAAAATCTGTGGATCCTCAAAATTGACCCACATAAGGCAGATTCTCTAGAAATACTCGCTCAGAAGATAATCAACCTGCTTGGGCATCATCTACAATCTCCCTGCCGTTGGGAGAGTGAGTCCCCCTGGTGATGGCCCTTCAGTAAAACCATTTGGGGTGCCAGGGTGGCTCAGATGGTTAAGCATCAGACTCTTGACTTCTGCTCAGGTCATGATCTCAGGGTCGGGAGATGGAGCCCTGCATCAGATGCCGCACTGGGCATGGAGCCTGAGAGTCAGGGAAACAAAACAAAACAAAACAAATTTAGAAAGTTGGGGCGCATGGGTGGCTCAGTGGGTTAAGCCTCTGCCTTCTGCTCAGGTCATGATCTCAGGGTCCTGGGATCGAGCTCCGCATCAGGCTCCCTACTCAGTGGGGAGCCTGCTTCCCCCCTACAGCTCTCTCCGTCTCTGTCTCTCTCTCAAATGAATAAATAAAATCTTAAAAAAAAAATTTAGAAACTTGAAGGTTTATAAAATCAGGTAAAACTGTATGTATCAAGTGTAAACTATAAGGAAACAGGAATAACTGTACAAATAGCACGATCAGAAATGCGGAAGACAAATGTATACATACAAAGGACAAATATACAGAAGCATCAACAGTAAACAGGGCCATGAGTGACGGTAAAAATTTTCCTCTTTTTATATTTTTTCACTGTATCTATAATAAATCCGTAGTTTCTTTAAAATGGAAAATATAATCTTTTTAAGAAAGAGAAAAAATGATTTCGCATATTTCTATTTATTTTTGCCCCTGGAAAAAGGAAGAGAATTGTGGAGAGAGACAGAAGAATGTGAAGAAGAGGTCTGGGATGGGGAAGGTTCAGGAAGTTATGTGGAAGAAACAGAGGTGAGAACAAAAAGGCAGGTCACGCTGACAGTAAGAAATGGGGAGGCGAGCAGAAAATGAGGTCAAATCAGGCACAGACACTTAGGTTCCACACACTTGAATGGGATGGCATGAAGCTGTTTCGGCAACAGAAGTGCTGATAAGGGGGCACTTATCCTCCCTAGCTAGAAAGAGCCTCTATCTTCGGCTCAGGTCATGATCTCTGGGTACTGCGATTGAGCCCCACATCTGGCTCTCTGCTCAGTGGGGAGCCTGCTTCCCCCCACCCCCACTCTCTGTCTGCTTCTCTGCCTACTTATGATCTGTCTGTCAAATAAATAAATAAAATCTTAAAAAAAAAATGCTGATAAGGGTGGGAGTTGATCACAACCCCAAGAGCACGGAGGGCGGCTTGCCCCACTCACGCTGCACCTAGAAAGCCTGAGAATGCACTAGGGAGCTCTCATGGTTCCCAGGAGTGTGTGGCCGTCCCCCCTTGCCGGCGCTGGTGCCCCAGAGGGTTCCCAGAGGAGGCCCGGGAGGCTGGGACCAGCACCGCTCAGCTGCAGGACAGGCCCTGACTGCTTGTCTGGGTGACACAGGACGACTGACAGCAGGAGAGGCAACAAGACCCTTCTGTCCTCACTCGGTGCTTTCCTGTCCTGCTGAACATTACCCCAGAGGCCGCCCAAACACAGCTCTTGTCTCCAGGGGCTCTTTCTAGCTAGGGAGGATCAAGGCACTAAAAACACCGTGTCACTCTGTGCAGTGTCCTGCTCTGATGAAACCCCCTCTGTTCCAAGGTTTGCAAACCTACGGTTGCCATGGAGACCACAGAACCTCACTCTAAACGGAGCCGTGGATTAACTCCTGCAGCTACAGAGATGAGAGCTGGAAAGAGCCAAAGTATTTCCCCCCTCGGCCTCAGGCTATCTGGATCCAGGCCCAGGGTGAGTGGTTTGTTTTTTCTCCCCTTGTGGAGTTTGCTAAAACAGAAAAAACTTTCTTGCAGGAAGCTAAGAACACTGAAGAATTCTCAAATACTTCTGCGGTTTTTTGTTTTCTTAGGTTTTTTTTTTAAGGGAATCCTAAACAGCGGGACAGGGATGACGAGCGGGTGCGCTCTGGTTTGTGCATGTGCTCCACCCAGGGAAGCTCTGACGAGCCGAACAGGCGAACCCCGGTGACACAGCCCGAACCCCGGTGACACAGCCCGGCAGCTCCTGCTGCAGGCCCATCCCGCGTCCCCAGGCCACAGGACAAAAGTGGCCCAGAAACTCCTGTGGGAAGTGAGTGCGCCTGCTGCTCCGTGGCTCCTCTCCGGGGCGGGAGCGCCTCTGAGAGGGGGGCCCCCCCGCTCTCCTCCCTCCTCAGTTCCCACGACCACAACATCCTGTCGGGTGAAGCACGCGGTGACAGCCAAAGAATGAGCAAGGGGAGCAACCTTCAGGGTTCCTCGACCCGCCTGCCGGCTCCCGCACATTGCGGCCACACGCCGTGAGCCCGGTCTCAGGGGAGGAATGACGCACGCCCACAACGGGGCCGAACGAGAAGGCAGGACCGAGTTCACCGAGCATGTTCAACAGGGAAGGTCTGTGTGGCCCAACTCGCCACGCGGGCCTGGAAGCGAACGGTCACCGGATAGGTCGGTCGTGGGAAAGGTCAGTCGTGGGGGACAGAGCACGGTGAGGACAGCAGCTTCTCTTTGACCTCCACGTGCCATTCAGCACCCACAGAGCCCCTGACGTGTGGCCGCCCTCACTCTCGGACTCCCTGGGACAGCGCCATGCTGCCCACCAAGGCCCAGAGGCCCTGATCAGCGAACACAAGAGCCAGATGGCGGGACCACCAGGGTGTGAGCCCCTGCCTCCGACCTCTGCTCTTCCTGTGACTCAGCCTATCTTTACGGGCTGAGAAGCCACCTCACTGGGCAATGGTTCAAGAGGGAGGCTGCTGTGGGAAGACCCTGAAGGGAGCCACTGGGCCGGGATGACTCTCCGGGAGGCTCCCTTTGGTCCTGACCAGTGAGCCCCGGGCCTCTGGGACCCCTCTCTGGTGCTCCCTTTCCCTCTGCCACTAGCCCGGACAGGCCACTGGATTCCCTGGGCTTAGGCCACCGGGCCAGGGGCAGAAACGGCTTCCAAGGCCTCCCCCAGCTCCAGAAATCATCCTGTCTCATCTGGGGAGTCCTTCCTGCCCAAGAGGTCTCCAGAGCCCACTTTCTATTTAGAGAGGAAATGGAGCAGAGAAAAAGGCTAATCGACACGACAAAGAATCAAATGGGAAAATCCGGAATGTGGACTATTACACAGAACCATCCATCTGATCTCTGTGAGCTACATATGGGGAGAAGAAAAGAAAGAGAAAGGACTGCCCTAGAATTAGAGACTAAAGAGACATAGCAACTAAACACAAAGATCTTGGCTCCTAACTTATACAAATACAAACCCTTCTTTTAAAAAGGCATTTTTAAAACAATCAAGCTATTCTATGAACTGGGAATCGCCCATGTTTGACTATACCAACAGCATCAGAGTTATCCATAAAACGCCCAAAATATTCAGATGCCTGCTAAAGCACATAACCATCAAATGACATTGTCTGACATTTGTTTTAAAATAGTTCAAAAAAAAAAAAAAAAAAAAGAGATGAAGCAAATGCAGCCAATTGAGAGCTTCTGGATCTAGGTGTTGGGCGTACACAGGCTCCCCATACGAGCGTCTCTACTCCGAGAGATACATGTGAACGTTTTCAAAATATAAATTGTTTTCTGAATCCTTTCTTCCAAGAGCCTGTTCTACAAAAGAAGTAATTAGATTTAACAAGTCCCTGACTGTTTTTGCTAAGCTGTGCTTGCGTTCCATCCCCTCCTGTGTTCCTCTACTTTAAAAAAATCCCAATTTCCAAATGACCGTCATGAAAGGATGGCCCAGGGCGGGATTTCTGGCAAACCACACACAAGTGGCCCGTTCAGGCTGGCTTTTTTTGCACAGTTCCTGCCGTGACCTCTGTCTTTACCAAGAAAAACCATAACTATTTATAGCCACAGGACCTTGGCTGGATTTGCCGGTGACTCAGGAGGGCTCTCTGAGCGCCAATGCTAACCAAGCTTGGGATGGCCGGCCACTCGATGGAGTGGCAGAGAGAGGTCCTCAGGAGATGGTCCACACGGCACAACCCCTCCACGTCGCACCCCTGACTGTGGGCTGGGCCCAGTATGCCGTGTTCCTTGGTGGAGAAACTTCCCTATGCACAGACTCCTTTAAGGAGCTCAACTCAACTTGGACAAACACTCGAAACTATCCATCTACTATTGAGAACACACAGTTTATCAAGCCAGGCTCTGGCCAAGAGTCTCCATTACTGAACCCTCACTGATCAGAAGATATTTCCTACAACCCAGCAGCCAAGGCAGCACTTGAGAGTTCTCACAGAGGCTGGAGAAGACGTGAGGCTGGCTTCTCTGGAGGAAGAGGGAGCAGGATGGGAGGCACAGGGTGGGGTGGGAGGCTGTGGATACAGATTGTGGGACCACTCATTCTCCATAGTTCAGTGAAGAGTTTGAAGCCAAAACAGAGTGAAGCAGGCAACCAGCCACCTTCCTGAGCGCACACCTCAGTCTAAGAAAGAAGAGGCCGCAGTGAAGCCTGTAATCTAGAAGCATCCGAAATTTCAAATGATAAAGACACCACTTTAAAAACCCGGTGAATTTTTCCACTCCTTTTCCCAGTTCTAGCAGGCAGACTTTTCCAGAAAGAACAAAACGTAGAGGGGAAGAAATGAAAGCACATGGGTGTTTTACCGACGCAAAGAAATGATTCCCAATGTGCCGCAGTGTCCCCTGCATCCTCCCGGCCTGGCCACGGAAGCCGGCCTCTTCTGATTCTTACTGCGTCAGATCTTAGTGGCCGGCAAACATTTGTAAAACTGAATCAATCTTCTGCTAACTATTTCAAAAGTCCCAGTGGTCTCCCTAGTTGGAAGCATCACAAGGTCAAGGTTAGGGGGTCAGGAGCATTTTGTGGACCTGACAGACAAACAGTGTCAATGAGAGAGGACTGGGGTTTATTTTAAGGGCAGATTTCTGTGCTACCTGAGAAGATCAACAGGACAAAATGTGCCTCCAGGGAACAGGGACCCTGCCTGGGTGGGGGAGGGTGCAAGGGAACAGGGACAGTGTCTCCGGCTCTGCAGATCCCCACTGCAGGATTAATAGAAAGAAGGGAGACCTACCACTGGAAGCCCAACTTTCCGTCCAAGAGCAGCAAAAGCATCTAAAAAGCTCTTGGATCTGTGTCAAGGGAGCGAGTAATATCTCAAATGTCTGGCAGGAAACCAGAGAGCTACACCCACACATGGGGCCTCCCTGCCTCCAGGACACTAACAGACTATGTACACTCCCAGCTGGGGTGCACTGGTGGGCGTGGAGAGTCCAAGAAGGGGGGTGTGCACATGTCCTGCCATGTGACTCCATAACGTTCCCGTGTAAGGATACAGGGCTTGGAGGACGTTCCAAGGCAACGGTCTCCTCCGGCTTTAGTTGGAGGCCCCCTGGGCAAGAGGACACACAGACAAGGGCCCGGTTTACCTTCGGAGAGCAGTTGAAATGCATGCCGGGCACCGGGAGGGTGGTCACGTACATGGTGATACAGCGGTACAGGTACAGCGTGCCGACGATACAGAAGAATCTTCTGCTGATGATGGACCTGGAAACACAGGGAAACAGAGGGCATTCAGTCATGGAACTAACTCTGCAGGCACAGCGAGGTTCTCAGGGGCCCAACACACCAAGCCAGCCCCCCCAGGGACTCGAGAACCTGAAGTAGGAACGTTCTAAGCAGAGCTAACAGTAGAGTGCCATGGTGGGGGGGGTGCTGACTGTCTCAGGGTGGGCTGGCCAAAGGAGCGTGAAGGGCTCTCCGTTGCCGCTAATGAGGTTTCCTGAGGCCTTACGCCCCAACTGACATTCACCGGCTGGGTAAACGGGGCCCCTTCTGAGTCATCCCAGCCGACCCCGTACCTGTGCTTCAACAATGACAGGGTAGAGTGTGTTTTCAGTCATAAAGAGGGAAGAGGCTCAGAACACGAAAATGGCATTATAGTGAGAATTCACAATTTATCTGACCTTGAATGAGTCAAGGAGATCTCTGAGAAAGTATGAGGTCAGGAAAGGAGCCTGTCTGGTCAACCGTATGTGACCCCCTACCTCTCTCCGAGTGGGAACTCTGTAGCCATGGGACAGGCCACTAACCGAGGAGCTCCTCAGTTTCTGAATCCGTAAACGGGAGACAATAAAGTAGAGATCACATATGGAAAATTCCAGCCTCAAATGTCTAGGTTACATGTATGAGTCACAAAATAAGAATTAAAAATCTTTCCAATTTCAGCTGATGAGTCATTCCAATGAAATTATGTGACAGACACACGTGAACAAGCATGCGTTTGGTAACTTTGCCTCCAGTTCCCTGTCGGTTGACTAGATTAAGTTGCACTAGCTTGGGGGAACCTTGGACAAAACACTCCCTCCCTTTCTACTCCTGTCCTGCTTCAGTCCTGTGAGCTCCTCTCTCCTCAACTGGGAGGAGTTCTCATGTTTCCTTGGCCTGGGGCAACCTGAGTTCAATAAACAAAAAAAAAATCTTAGAAACAATGGACAGGCTTTTCTCTGAGATACTGAACATTTACTCCGTAAATCACAGGGCAGAACGGACATTCCCACTGAAATGCATCTTTGGAAGCCATTCCCACTGAAATGCATCTTTGGAAGAGAGCTGGTATCACCTGCATTTTTTAACAAGAGGAACAAAGTAACGTGTCAGTTGTGTGAATAAAAAATTTAAGAAAAAACAAGGGACACCTGGGTGGCTCAATCGCTAAGCGTCTGCCTTCGGCTCAGGTTATGATCCCAGGGTCCTGGGATCAAGTCCTACATCGGGCTCTCTGCTCAGCGGGGAGTCTGCTTCTCCCTCTGCTTCTACCGGGCCCCCCATGTGCTCACTCACTCTCAAATAAATAAAATCTTAAAAAAATATATTTTTTAGTACCCCCTGCATTTCATTCCTAACTGCAGCAGTTAAAGTGGGTTACTTATAATGTATGGATACAGCTCAGTGTGTTGTCCCCCGACCCCGATTTCTGAAACTGGGTCAGACCTGCTCACCACAGAGGCATCACTGTCTCCTAGCAAAGCTGCGCACGCCACCTCTGAGGACAAGAATTAATTCAGCATACAGCTGTCCTGCGAAGGTATGTACCTTTAATTTTAAGTATGACAAAAAGCACAACACAATGAAACAGTACAAAGAAGAACAATGCTATAGACTCTGTAATGTCTGACCAAGAATACTCAAAATACCAAAGTGAATTTTCCATTGTGAGATAGAAGGGTCATCTCTCTTCAGAAGAAAATGCCCTCGCTAGCCCTCCTGCCCGTCCAAACAAATTATTTGCAATTTCACTTGAACCTCACAAGAAAGATCTAAGACAAAAAGCGGTAACGTTTATCTGGATCTATTATCTCTTTGGGGAAAGACAAACAAGGTGACCACTATCAGTCCACTTGGGTGAAGATTACAATTCAGATTAAAAAAATTTTTTAAAGTAACAAACGCGGAAGATTCAGCCACAATTATTCTATGACTTGATGTAAAAATGTCAAGTGACTTTATCATGTGACTTCATCAATATTAACAAGTTGAGAGCAGCTGTTTGCAAGAATGTTATCTTTGGCATTTACTTAATCTTTTAAAAATTAATCTTAGAATAGCTTCAATATATAATGTTAAACCAGGATCTCCTCGCACAAGCTTTAAAATAAAGTAGGTTATAAAAGTGTTTCGAAGAATTGTACGCACTTAAGGCATTTTCTTCATCAAAGAATTTCATGCATTACAATTTTTACTTACTCAGAGGTTTAAAAGTTCAAGGTGCGTGTGCTGGCCCCAGCAGCACATAGACAAAAATTGGGATGATAAAAGAAGACATGTTTTTTTTTTAAAGGGTTAAAATTGTTGAAAATGTGACAAGGCAACAAGACGCCAGAGAAGACGTGTTAATGAGATATTACAAGAGATGAAGTGAATGACAAGAAGAGGATGCTGCTGTAATTCTTAAACCACACTGGGGTTCTCTGACATGGGGTCCACTCTCCTTTCACGCTGGAAAGAAGCCTGCTCCCCAGCCCCGCATACTGTCCAATGACCGGGACCTTGGGGGAGACTTGCACTTGGCCTCAGTTATCTGTCTTGCAAGGATTTGGGTAATAGGCTCTTAACTACTTTTCCTGAGGGGGAGAAAAATCCTTATTTGTTAAATATGATAATAAGGAAACAAGAGTAAAAGTGTTACTATTTTAAAGATAGCTATGAAAGACTCGTTAGAAGAGCATGTTAAGGCCAGAACAGGTGACATTATTAAACATTTTAACATCCGTATTTAAAAAGGAGAATGTGCTCAAAACCTGATTAAATACTACCAAAACTAGCAGCAGGACATTGTTTATGGCATTCGGCACAATGATCTAAAATTCTAAAGAAAAAGAATGGGGGAAAAAATAACCACAACCACACTACTGTGTAAAATTTAAGTACTAGAAAGTTCTTTCGTTTCCCACAAGTTGTCTCTTGCAACTAATCCACAGCCAGAAAACAGAGAGTAATTCTCTCTGAGCTCAGACCTGATCGGCAAGCTCTTTATGGAAGCTCCTGGCTTTGGGGAACACACAGGCCCTGACACACAGCAACGGAACGAAGCAGTAATCCTAAACCCAGAGGCAAAAAACAAGAGGGAGCACACGTATTGGTGGGCAGAGAGTCAGGAAGACCCCTGGCTCTGGCACAGTCATGGAAGCTAGGGCCTCATTCAGGTCCGGGGACCAGCTACAGCATGGAAGCGCATCGCCACACAGGCACTAGCTCCACCTCTAACAAAGGCTCACGTGGTGACCTGGGCAGTCCTGTTTACTTTCCCTGGAACTCTGCTTCCTCGCCAGCAAAAGGCTGCCTCATCTCCTCCTTACGAATCAAAGAAATGCTAAGGAGGGGTTTTTCCAAGCGGTTATTAACAGCAGCTAGGGTTCTGCCAAATTTCTCCTCTATGCTGAGCGCTGTGCCACTTAGTCCTTAAAGTCACCCGCAACGCAACATGACCCTGTTTCACAGATGGGAAAACTGAGGTTCTGAGTGCAAGCTGCTGTATAAATATATCACACAACAGAGAAAGACTCAGGAAACGGTGTCGGACTGTGAGGAAATCCTAATTTTACCTGAGACGATACCGTGTGTACTTAGAGATGAGCTGACATCCTAACACTTTTAAGTTATGTTTAAAAATTTATTTAAACTCAGGGGTGCCCTGGGTGGCACAGTCTTGGCAGTCTGTTAAGCGTCCGACTCTTGGTTTCAGCTCAGGTCACGGCCTCAGGGTTGTGAGACCAAGCCCGGCCTCAGGCTCCACGCTCTCTGAGGAGTCTGTCTGGGATTCTCTCTCCCTCTGTATCCCCTGCTCACAGGCATGTGCTCTCTTTCTCACATAAATAAAATCTTTAAAGGAAAATCTATGTAACTCAAGATTTTTCACTCTCAGTGTTGTAGGTGGTATTTCATAAGGCACAACTCTCTAAAATAAGAATTTTGATACTACTTTAATAACTGTGTTAATTATGAGACTACTGAAACCCTTCTAGATTGCTAACATGAAATGTGCCCACTTCCCGTCACTGTTTGCAGATGGCGCTCAGCTGCACTTACAGCCTGTGTCTACTTGGTCCATCTGAAATGGCAGCCACACCTCAGTTTCTATCTCACCTGGACTTCTGCTTCTCCCACCTGCTGTCCCTAATTCCACCCATGCCTCCCTAAAATCCATTCCACACAGACCCACCAACATCAGTTTTTGGAAACAGATCAACAGATTGTGTCCTTTGAAACCCTTCAATGGGGGTGCCTGGGTGGCTCAGTCAGTTAACCAACTGCTTTCAGCTCAGATCATGATCTCAGGGTCCTGAGATCGAGCCCCATGTTGGGCTCTCTACTCAGCAGGGAGTCTGCTTCTCCTTTTCCCTCCACCACTCCCCCTGCTTGTGCTATCAAATAAAATCTTAAACAAAGAAACCCTTCAGTGGTTGCCAAATGTACTTTATTTTTTATTTTTTTAAAGATTTCATTTATTTGACAGAGATCACAAGTAGACAGCGAGGCAGACAGAGAGAGATGAGGAAGCAGGCTCTCTGCTTGGCAGGGAGCCTGATGCGGGGCTCGATCCCAGGACCCTGAGATCATGACCCGAGCTGAAGACAGAGGCTTTAACCCACTGAGCCACCCAAGTGCCCCCCAAATACACTTTAAATAGAATCCAAATCCTCTTCCAAGCCCAGAAGACCCGGATGCGTGGCCACCTCTCTCCACCGCTCTCCGCAACGTCCTCCAGACTCAAGTTCAGCCCAGTGTTGCTGGTGCTCTCGGAACCTACACTGCCAAGTCCCTCCCTCCTCAGGTAGGACCTGGACTCCCAGGATCACTCGGGGCTTGGAGACGGGCCCCTGGAGAAGCTCCCTGGTGCGCTCCATCTCGGCTTCCTAGTTCAAGCTCTTCCCCACCACCACCCCACGTAAATGTCCCATATGCCACTGAAGCTCCCTCCACAGAGTTCTCAAATGTGTTCCCCTCGCTGTACTTCCTTGCTACGAGCCCTTGGCTTCCCTGGATTATGACAACTGCTCAGTACTCCCACTGAGCTCAAACGCCCCTCAACCTGACCCCGTTACCTGTCTTATCTTGCAAACATAAAGCCCACCGCCCTGGGCAAAAGAGCCACTTACTCTCTCAGATCCTAGCTTCCTGCTTTTGCCCCAGATCTCTTTCCTTGACCTCTCCCATGATCCTGGCTGCTACCACCCTCCCCATCCACCCCAAATGCCACTTCTGCATGAAGCCTTCCAGATGTCCCCAAAGGGACAGTCCCACTCCATCCTCCAAATCACTTCAGAACTTTGGTTCTACCTTGTGGTATTTTCATTCATGCCACTGGCACCACCACTGGCAACAGAGTGTCTCACCCCTTCTACAGGAGGAAGCTCTTCAACACAGCCCTGCCGGCCTCATCTTGCCGTCCTGGGGAGACTCCCGACGGTACCTGTAGACACTTGGTTCTGTGCCTCAGACATCTGCTTCTTTACTCCCTCGGACAGGCCCTTCCTGTCTCTCTCCATAAACGTTTCTACTTTCAATTCTTTCCTAGATTGGCCAGAATTAATCTGCACTGATGCTTGCTCTGCAGCCTGTTGGCACGTATAGTGAAATGTACATTTGCTAAGATCACCGCTTTCATCCCAGCAGGATTGCAAACCCCTGGCGCCTGGGGACCAGGTCCTCATCCTCCTTGCCCGTCTCCTCGCCGCCCCCACCGGGGTTTCAGCTGCTCCAGGTGGCTTAATTCAGGACTTTAGGAAAGAGGATTCCAAGGAATGGTTTGTGAAAAAAACAAAAAGGAAGGAATAAATGCTGCAAAACAAAGGGTCAACATACATCTCTCCTGGGAGACCTAGAACTCATGTAGTACTTCCTATGTGCCCTACATGGGGTGGACGGCACCCTCTGTGAATCAGGAGAATGAGACATGTCCCTGGACCCATCCCAGACACGTGTCTGCACATGCCTTGTAAAATCTCTTTGAGTTGGCTTTTTAAATCTTCGGTGCTGATTATTTTAACCATGTTCCTGCTTAGCGTCTATTACTGTCCCATTTTACAGATGGAAAAATGAGGGTGTGAAGAGTTTAAAGGCTAGCCTGGGGGCAGAGTCAGTCAATAAGAACTGCAACAGGCCCTTGTGTCCAGACTTTCAATTAGCTGCTCTTTTTACTAACAAAGTTGTCAAGGCAAGGGGAAAAAAAGGTTAGAGCTTCAGTTTCTCAGCCCCAGGTAAAAGATGTGCAGTAATACAGTTGTCAATTAAGTGCAGGAAATGGTCCACGCTGGTTTAGGGAATCTGCAAAGAACAGATCACATGACAAAACTGTCCCCACTCAACCCATTTTTTATAAAAATATATCACTTCCTGGATTAAATGTGGATTTAACATCAAGAAAAAATTTTACTGAACGATAACATCAACATGATCTACTTGAAAGAGCTACAAAGAATTAAAGTCAAGGGGGCTTTGCTGTTTTCAGGCTAGTAACAAAAATGAATACATATCTGAGTACGTATATACGTGTGCCTATAAGTACAGCACACGCAACCACCTGTATGTGCATACATAACACAAACACATACCTGGTACACCCGATTTTACATGAACAGCTGTATGTGTACATACGTGATGCACAGACAATACATGTACCGCCAGATCTCTCCTGCACCAGAACATACCACCTCAAATCCCCTAACTCAGGGGCTGGTTTGCACCACTAGAGGAACAGACAATTCATGTTTGCCCTGGGGCTAACGGATTAACCTGAAAAGTAACACACTCTCATTTTCACAGAGGGTTTCGAAAACCTTAATAAGCACATCTACCAGCAGCAGTGGCGAACACTTACTGAATTTTTGGTCCAGTAACTAGCACAGGGCAACACTCCTGCGACGCGAGCTGCTGCTATGACCTGTTTACTCATGTGGTAAGAACACAGGCGCTAGGCATCATTGTGGGCACTGGCAGTATATGGGGGAGCACAATGGACACAGAACCTGCCCCGTGGTGTGAGCTTGCTCGTGGAGGAAGCAGACAATAACCAAGATAAGTAAGTAATAAATGTAGATGTGATGATCTACATTTAATCCAGGTAAGCAAGTAAACACAGAGCATGTTCGGTAAGAGTAAACAGTAAAACTGAACGAGGCTGTCACGGGGCCCGGGGGGCAGGCGATGATGACACGGGGACAGGACGGGACAGGACAACATTCCAGAGAGAGGCCAGCATGTGCACGTCTGCTGAGCATGAGGAGGGGGAAGGGTAGAGTGCTGGCAGGACCTCCCCGGTCGCCACCAGCCTTCTGGTCTCCAAAGTGTATGCGCTGGGAGAAGGGGGACATCCACCAACTTACTCAGAGAGTGACACGGGTGATCTACTAAGCTGAAAAATGGCACAGTGACTGGCAGGAGGCTCCTGGCTGGCCTAGCTGAGAGGGGACAGTAGAGACCGAGGGCAGCAACAGAGATGGCCAGGAGCCCCGGTGGGATTCACAGGCCCCCAATCTCAAGAATGGGGGATCAGGCCTGAGAGCGAGGAAGGGCAGGGATGCCCCTTCTGAACAGGGCGTGTGGTGGGACGCTGTCAGGCACGTCCTACATGTTACCTCCCTCCATGTGCGTGACGATGTTGAGACAGATGCTACTGCAGGACCCCCATTTCCCAGGGGAGGAAGCTGTGCCACCACAGTCATTCCGCAACTCGCTCAGGAGAGTGAGCAGCCTGAGGCCCAGGTGATCTGCCACCAGTAGGATTTACCTCGTAATGAAGCGCGTGGCTGCCTCCATAGCCATGAGGACAGGCAGGTGGGGGACAGACGTGGTGACTTCTACAGCAGATCATCCCTAATGGATTTTTAAGAGAAGCGGGGAAAGAGGCCATCCCTGGGTATGCTATAAAGTAGAAGGCAAATATAATACTATTTAAAAACACACTCGTATAGGGGCGTCTGGGTGGCTCACTCGGTTAAGTGTCCAACTCTTAGCTCAGCTCATGATCTCAGGGTCGTGCGTTCGAGCCCCGCATGGGGCTCCGCATTTAAAAAAACCAAACCAAACAAAACCCACAGTCATATATATATTATACATATCTGAGCGTACACAGGAAAATATCAGAAAGGTTATAAACTCACTGTTTATGTCTGGCAACATGACAGGTAACTTTTGTTTCCTTTTTGTTTCTCATCTAAACTGCCTGTGGGGAAGCTGCTGGGACTTCCTTTTCTCCCGGTGTTATAAATAAAATTAACAAATGAAAATGTGTATTGTCCTTATGTACCTTTCTGTTCGCTCTCTCCCGAGTTGGTTGAAAAGCCTCTTACAGAGTGGCTGCACCAGCTTGCATTCCCATCAACAGTGTAGGAGGGTTCCCCTTTCCCTGCATCCTCGCCAGCATCTGTCATTTCCTGACTTGTTGACTTTAGCCATTCTGACTGGTGTGAGGTGATATATCATTGTGGTTTTGATTTGTATTTCCCTGATGCTGAGTGATATGGAGCACTTTTTCATGTGTCTGTTGGCCATCTGGATGTCTTGTTTGCAGAAATGTCTGTTCATGTCCTCTGCCCATTTCTTGATTGGATTATTTGTTCTTTGGGTGTTGAGTTTGCTAAGTTCCTCAAAATGTTGAAAATAGAACTGCCCTATGACCCAGCAATTGCACTACTGGGTATTTACCTTAAAGATAGAAACATAGTGGTCCAAAGGGGCACGTGCACCCGAATGTTTATAGCAGCAATGTCCACAATAGCCAAACTATGGAAAGAACCTAGATGTCCATCAACAGATGAATGGATCAAGAAGATGTGGTATAGATACACAATGGA
>NC_081560.1:118407218-118650854 GCF_022355385.1 Mustela nigripes | reverse complement strand
TAAGTGACTCTTAATCTTACAAAACAAACTGAGGGTTGCTGGGGGGAGGGGGGTTGGGAGAAGGGGGGGGTGGGGTTATGGACATTGGGGAGGCTATGTGCTTTGGTGAGTGCTGTGAAGTGTGTAAACCTGGTGATTCACAGACCTGAACCCCTGGGGATAAAAATACATGTTTATAAAAAAAAAATTAAAAAAATTAATTAATTAATAAAAAAAAAAAAAAGAAAAAAAGAAAAGCCTCTTACAACGTTTCTGTTAACTTCAAACCTAAATTGCTGTGGTTCCTGAATTTAGGTAGCTCCTTGGGGTGAATCTAGTTTCCCTACAATTCCTGGGACCTAGACTAGCATGTAGGTCTTGAGATCCAACCTGGTAAAAATGAGGAAATAAGAGGAGCCCACAGCTACAGTGGGAACGAGAAGTGAGGATGAGCAGGGGAGTGAGTCCCCTCACCCAGCTCCTGGAGTGACGCTCCTTCCTTGCTGATGGATGACCACACTGGAGGAGGGGGAGCAGGGGCCTGTACAAGCCTGGGAGGTCAGGGTCACAGAGGATGATAACAGGACAGGGAAAGGCCCCAGAGAAGGAAAGGAAACAGGATCTCAGCCCAGATGGCTTGTGGGGGTCGGGGGGTAGGGGGAGAGGCATGGGGTCAGGGGTCAGAATCAAAGGAGGAGAGAACTTGCTGGAAACAGAAAGCAAGAAAGTAAGGTTGGGCACTCCTGGTCAGCAGTCCTCAGTGGAGAAGTGTGACTGAGGAACACGACAGCTGACCTGTCAAATAAGGAGCCATGTGACTGCAAGGCTGCACAGGGACCCGCCAGAAGACGACTCCCGCGCTCTGCTGTGCTCAGTGCCGCTGCCTCGCCCTCGATCACTCTCCATCGACAACTGAACGTAAAGACGTCCTGACGACCCACGACAGACCAGCCTCGTGGTGCTCAGGACGAGGTCCATTTACAGTAAAGGCAACCCTCCCCCAGAGTGTGAGGAATGGCCCACACTGCACGGGAGCGGGACGGCCAGCTTCCGGTCAGGTGTGCCACACGCTGAGCTGTGAAAAACTTGACTGCAGCCATCGGAGACCTGAAAACAACAAGGATGCGGCGGACAGTAACCATGTCAGAGGGGGAGAGACAGGAGTCCTCTGATCCAATCCGCTTACTGTGAACAGTCGTGGAGTTAAAACGGAGTAAAAGGAATGAGCCAGCCTTCCCAGTCAGCCCAGCCCACGGAGTGAGACACAAGCCCGCACGAGCTGAGTCCACATCAGACGGCAGCAGCTGCCCACGAACACAGGGGCACTGTGGGAAACGAGACCCCTCTTGCAGGGGAGAGGTGATGCTGTCCCACGTCCTTAGGTTGGCAGATACCCTCCTGGTGAACAAGGCACTCAAAGCCAGAGCGTTCATCAAGGATGAAAGACAAAAGAAGCCCTTCCCAGAGTGGTCTCTGAGCGTGAAACATACACACTGCCACCAGCCACCCAGGGGTCCCCGTCTGGGCTCTCAGAGCACGACCCCGGAAAAGCCACACTGGGACCCCACACAGGCTCCTTCCCGCAGAGGAGCACGGCCCCAGAAGCTCCTCTAGACAGAGGTTGTGGCAGCTCTTCAGCGGGTCTGCGAGCACCATTCCCCCTTCTGTTCCTTCTTCCCCTTGGGATGCCATCAACTTCCAAACCTACTCCGTGGCTGTGGTCTCTGGAATTCCTTGCCACCGTTTATGCTGGAATGTTCTACGCCGGGCCCCAAGGGCCTCGACCACTCAGCTCTTTCAACTCGACTCCACTCTGCATCTCAGCTACCCAGCGGCTCCCTTTCTTCTCCGCCAACGGCCGATACATCTGGCAACACTTAACTCGTCCTTAACCTGTCCCCACCCGCAAACCCGGCAGACTCATGCAACTCCCTTTAGGCAACCATCTCATCCAAAAGTAGCCACAGGAGAAAACAGCTACTGGGATACACACGTGACTGGACTTTGAAGTAAAACATATTCAAACAAGGTTTTGGGAACTCCCATTAGTGAATTCGATCTCCTCATTCAATTCTGTAGAAAATTCAGGATTCACAGAGAGACCTCAAAATCTCCTATGAGAAATTCTACAGTGGCAGCTGGCCCTGTGACTGGAAAACAGAGGGAACCACAAATGCACCCGAAGCCAGCCATCCCTCCCCATTAGCCCAGCCTCGGTACCCCGCAGTGGGGCATAAAGATGAATGACAGGCGGGATAGACGCTTTTCCCTGGAGGAACTTCAACCCTCACACTGAGTGAGGAGCAGAAAGCACAGTGACATGAGCTCTGGGGAAACGAGCCGAGGGGTCAGACAGGAGGTGGGGACAGACCAGGGCCAGATTACAAAGGAGTCTGAATCCACGCTAAGGAACAGGGCAGGGACTCCCCCAGAGCACCCAGCGCCCAGCATGACACGGGAACACAAGAAGTGAAGAACCTGAAGTCAGAGGGTCAGAACGCAAGGATTCTTGGCATGGGAGGAAAGAAGACATTGTAGGTTTCTAGGAAAATCCACTGCCCACCTGGGAGGAGGGAGGAAGCTGGAAGAGAAGCGCGGTGACTCGGTGGGGGATAAGTGGAGTCTGTGGCACCTGTGACCGTGGGTCTAGGTCACAGTGCTTTTTCTGGTGGCCGGAGGACCCTGAACGAACTCAGAAATTCCACAACCCTGCTCCCTGACCTTCTTCTCTGTCGGGGACTCACGCCGTCCTGACAGAACTCAGCCACATGGGTCCCATGCCGTGGGAGCGACCTCTCGGCCACGCACAAGGAGCCCTTACCAAATGAGTAAGGTTAACATACGCTTTGTCATGCTTTCCAAAAACAAGGGATACCTGTTTTGCAGTGAAGTCTGACACAAATGCAGAGACTCCCCAGGGCTTTTTCCTAGTCGGTGGCTTGAAAGTCCAATTCTAAATGGGGAAACAACATTATTTACAATTTTAAAAATCAAAAAGTTCCCAAAGATGGGCATTATTGTAGTTTTCCACTTCGTAATGCCACGGAAATCCCACATGAATGTATGTGTATGTACAGATACATATATACACATCTGGCTGAAGGGCTTGTTACTGGCCCAAATTTCAGTGACCTCAGTGCTCAATAAATTATCCTCTCCAGCTTCAGTCTCCAATTCTCTAAGAAGCCCATGATGCAGAAGCAGGAAGGACTAGACTGAGTCCTTTGAGGGCTCAGAGACTCTTAGAATCAAAGTCAAATGCCCTTGGGGAATTACTGGCCAAACAAGCTTAACTCCTGGGAGCAAGTGAGCTGTGCTCCTGAGGGGCAAACCTCTGGGGGAGACGGGGGAGAGAGGGCAAGATGCGGCAGACAAGCACAGAGTAAGATGTCAGCTCTGTTCGAGAGAATATCCCACAACTAGAAGTGCCAAGAGCCAAATGACTGGAAACGAGCGGTCTGACCCTAGGAAGCATCCTTATCATCTTGATGAGGGCCAGGGAAAGGAGCTCATTTACACGGGCTGCTTGGCTGTCAATCTCAATCTCTCCTCCCCCCCTTCTCTGCTGTGTCACATTCGCTGAAGAGGGGCCTCCCCAGGGAGGAGCCGGCGAGCCAGGGATGTGCCCCAGGAGGCGGATGGGGCTGGATGATCGTGACCGCTGGCTTCCCCTTCCTGCGTCCGTCTCCTGCCAATGGGGAAACTCGAGAGAAGACTTCAGAGAATCTTGAGCTGGATGTCTTCTGGTCAAAAACCACTCCTCAGCTAGTACTTTTTAAACGTAACTGGTCCATTGGATCATGTTTGAAACAAAACACAGTTGTACAGAATAACAGGTATCATCTAGACTAGGAGGCCCTTATTATATCTGTGAGAAAAAACAAGCTCTGGGGACTTAGAGACTGGCCCACATCACTGGCACACTGGGGCCTGACGGGGGCTGGACCCAGGCGGCCCTGCAGCCATGCACTGGCCTGATTCTGCCCAAGGTGTGAACCAACGGACTCACAGCTTAAGGCGGCTGCATCATTTCAATGCCCAAATGACTATGGCACTGGCCGTTAATACCAGTAAAACATGAAATCACTACTGGTCTGAGGAGAAGTCCCAGCGGAGAGAAACATAAAGAGTAATCTGCTTAAAAGAAGCAAGCCTGGGGCTCCTGGATGGCTCAGTGGGCTAAAGCCTCGGCCTTTGGCTCAGGTCATGATCCTAGGGTACTGGAATAGAGCCCCGAATCGGGCTCTCTGCTCAGCGGGGAGCCTGCTTTCCCCTCTCTCTGCCTACTTGTGATCTCTCTCTCTCTCTGTCAAATAAATAAATAAATCTTAAAAAAAAAAAAAAAAGAAGAAGAAGCAAGCCCTATTGTGAGGACACTTCCTAGAATAAGACGTCATTTAAAAGTCACAGTTCTAAAAAAAGTAAAATAAAAGTCACAGTTCTGTGACACATCTGAATTTGCACATAGTATGACTGACAGATAATGTTTTATTCTAGGGCAGTAAATTATTCTCTTGCACATGCAAATTTTTATGAAAAGAAAAGAAAACAAACCCGTAATACACAAAACAACAAAAATCAGGGAAAAACCCAGAAAACATAGTTTGAATTGACCCTGCCTTTGTAAAGCAAAACATACTGGCATTCTTTTCTAAAGGGCTTTCAGGGGAGAAAAAAAAGTTTGAAATCAAAAGCAGATCTGAAGTTTGGCGGCTAAAAGAATGTAATATAGTAAATTCTGAGCACCTCACATTTCAACGCTATCCTACCTACTAGCCTGTTAAAACTAAGCCAACAAAACACCAAAAAGTCTTCTACCCAATCAACAGAGCCCAGATCACGGTTTCTATTTTAAACTTAGCTTTACTGTTGCACTGACAAGACAAGACAACCCCAAAATAAATACCATCCACTTAAACAACTTCCTTTATAAAGGTTGACAGCCCCTTCCCAGTGCCCAGTCAGGTGCTGTGCTCATTTCCAAATTGTGGATATCGAATTTTCAACGTGCAAACACATTCCAGGAAAAAACTCATCGTTTCTTGGATCAAGTTCGGTGCAGACTCTCAGTCTGCAGTTTGTTTTCTTGATTTAAGAGGATTTCCTTAACATTCAACCGTACTGTGGGTCGTGAAACACAGTCCACTGGACACAAGTGCAGTTTCTCAACACACCGTTCCCAGCTCCCATGCACAAAAGCCACAGCGACAGTCCACTAACGGGGAAAAGCAGACACCAAGGAGAACAATGTTGGCGCTTAGTCGGCCCCAAGCAACCCAACACAGAGCTTGCCGGACGGGGTCTGCATGGAGTTCAGAGCTTGGGACATAGCTTTGGCCTGGTAGGGTCCTACCAAAGAGACTCGTTCAAGGCTGGAGGCTCAGCAAGCGCCATGCTACAGCCCCTGTTTGACAACCAGGTTGGTTTAAAGAGCAAGCAGAACACGGAGCATGTCCCACTGTCCTTGGACAGAGCCATGCGGCTTATGAAAGAGGCATCAGGGAGGGGACTGTCCCCCAAGGAGGGACTGATCTTTGTGCTGTTATCATTAACCACTTCAGAACTGGTTAATTTTGTATCCTGGAACTACTAGACTAATGTATTTAATTAAAAAATAAAGGTTAAAGTAATCAGTTATAATAATAATAATAAAAAAGTGGATCTACCTGAAGCTAAAATGTGCCCGTTTAAAATCCTAAGAAACCAAAATGCAACAGCCACATGTTAAGTGGCACACGTTCTAGAAGGCAGAAAGCCATGCAGGTTTGTCCACAGTCCATGGGCCTAAACAAATCGTTTCTTGAGAACGTCTTTCCCCACGGCCCCCAGCCCTCTGGAACCGCTGTTCCACATTCTGTGTGTGAAACAGCTTTAAATACGCCCTGCCGAAGGGCCCACTGTCTGAGCCTGCGCGGGGACAGCCACACGGCCAGCAGGCCAACTGTCCACAATTTATTTGGCAGGTTAATGATCCCGAGTTTGGGTACTTTTTCTGTGATTCGATAGCCTGTGCTCCATGAGGGTTCTCCTCCCTGTGAAAACAGAAGAACATCATCTCCACAACCCCAGTCACTGCTCTGTAGGAATCCTATACCAAACAGGTATAGGATGCAGTAAACACAGCATTTTCTTACAACTGCCAGAGCTCTCGCTAGTTCAACAGGGCACATGGTAAATCAGAATTAAAAAAGAGCTAGTATGCTTTGATTCCTACTGCTTGAAAACGTTCGTTTCCAAACAATGACTATCAGAGGTCTGCAAGGCAGACCCCCCCCACCCTGCAGCCCCAGAGTCCCACAGCTGTCGCTTTACTTACTTGTATTTTAAGAGTAGCCACTGAATTAGCCAGAGTCCTACGAGGATCATGCCGTTAATTTCACAGATTGAAAAGGCCCACTGCACCCGGTTAAAATGGTCGAAGAATGTGTCCGGCAGCGGGGGCTGCACCTCCTTGGGAGGCACTCGCTCGTGGACGACCGAGATCATCACCGTGGTGAGGACGAAGCAGGCCAGTGCGTACAGGAAGGCCAGGCACGTCTTGCCCCACTCCATAGGGTACTGGGAGCGCTCGGGCTCTGGCATGGGGATCTTGATCATCTCCTTCCTGTAGCCGTTGGGCACCCCGTTGGGCTTGGCCTGGAGGCCGGGGCCGGGGCCGGCTGCACCTGCGCCCAGGTGCCCGTTGGCGTGGCCGTTCTTGTGCGCCTCCATGTGCTGCTCCACCTTCAGCGTCTCGATCATGTCCAGGAGCCGCTGCCCGCTGTCGGCCGACACGCGGCATAGGGGTGGCCGCGTGAAGTCCTCCCGGGTCAGGCCGATCAGGTCCCGGCCCGTGAAGTGCTCCAGGGGCTCACAGTACTCAGGCATGGCGTGCTCCAGCAGCCAGTCTGCCACCTTCTTGGGGGACCAGTACACCACCTCCTTCATGGTCCCGGCGGGCGGGGGTCAGCGGTCCCGCGGCGGCGCGCCCATGCTGCCCGGCCTCATGCCGGGGACGTGCGTGGCCAGACGTGCGGGGCCGCTCTCGCTCCCGCAGCCCGCACACCGCTCTCGGGGGCTCTCGGGGCCGGCGCGCTCACCTCATGGCGCCCCGGCCGTCTTCCTTCTGCGGAAGCAAAAGACACAGTCAGGAGGGGGCTGCATGCCCATCCCCGCAGGGTGCATGGCCCAGAGCGTGAGCGTCAGGAGGACGCAGACCCGGCCCCTGCGGAGGCCACGTCTGTCCCGCCCTCACTGGCCCGAGGGACTGCGGGCTCCCTGGCTGGCCTTCCCCGAAGGAGCAGCAGAGGACACCCCCCATGACCCTATCACAGCCTCTCCAAAGGCGTGTTGCCTAAGCAATAATGCAACAGGACTTCGGATGGCTCAGGGGCTCCCTCCACGCTCACTTGCTCACTGAGATAACCTGAAATCAGGCAGCAAATTTGCCTCATCTACCATTCTAGCCGGTGGAGAAATGTTTTCACGTGTACATAAAACAGAGCAACCTAACAGATATAGGAGAGAATCACAGAAACGTTGAGCCTCAGGACCATCTGGTCCAACAACATGCAAAAATACCAATGAATCCCTTTTTCCTCCATGCGGGGCATATTCTACTCTTGTCTCACCTGTTTTTCTTTAATAAACATGTACAACTTTTGCAACACTTATAATTTAAAACAAGAAAGTTAAGAACAAAGACCCAGTTCTGTAACAGATCACCATGGTTAGTGAAATATGTCATCAGCAGAAGCCAGACCATAATCTGACTCAAGATCTCCCACGGGTAACCCCCGGGTGAGCTGTAGCTTACTCATCTGTGAAAGGAAAAGATTCAAATACCCCCTCACAGGGCTGTTGTCGGTGCTTTAAAAACCATACCTAAATCCAGCACTGAGAGGAGTCTGTTGATCCCACATCCTTTTTCTCCTTTCTCAATTTTTCTATCCTATCCAAGAGCTACTGTCTACTCTCACTGTGAGAACACCTTAAGAGTGAGTTTAACTTCTTCCCCTCATATGGTGAATGTTGTATTAACTACAAAAACGCCTGCACAGATCTGTAGGGTTCATGGCTAGAAATCAGTATTGGCAGTATTTCTTTCGTATGCCTTGCAGAATAATCATCTGATAAAATGCTCTTTTCAAAAAATTAAAAATCCGAGTTAAGTCTGAGGAATTGCATACTAGAGCATCTTCTAGAGAGGGCAGCATGTATTAGTGTATTAGAAGCTCTAGAAAATCCTCCAGGAGGTAAACTGGGTAGCAGGATTTCTCAAATGGATGTCACGGAGTCTGTCCTCCTGGCCACCTCCCCAGTGACTCCCGTCAGCAAACTGGGAGGTACTGGCACAAATGAGACCCAGGCTCCGCTCTACCGAACCCCAAATCTGATTGGGGAATAAAAATGGACAGATGTCCACTCCCAATTTCCCCATCAAATAACAACCAATGAAATGGCAATAAAGTTCAAGCTAACCCAGACTTTGCAAAAAGGTTGGGTGTTCTTCCTTCTGTGTATGCTGCTGTTCCAGTGCTTTCTGTAACATGTCTGTTTGCACCCACCCCCCTCAGGAGACCATGAGTGACGGTGGAAGGGCTGTGGTCTCGAGCACCTGCATAACTCACAAAGCAGGGGTTCACTCAATATCTGTTCATATCTCAAGAGATGTCCCTCACATCTGTCAGCATGTAGACAGTGGAAGAGAACACAAAATCTACTGGAAATGCCACTGATACTGAAAACTGCTTCAGAACAATCTGGATCGTCAAGGAACATAAGGTGGGCGTTCTTCAGAAATATGAAACTGGAGTGGACTGTGGCCATTTGACAGACACCCTAGAGGAGCTTGGGTCATCCCTAGGACCACCTGGTGGCCAGAGGACACAAGCCAAATGGAAGTCCAACCAGATGGTCCTGCGGGAGAGGAGATCTCCTGGCATCACACCCTGGGTCTTGCCCTAAACACTCCTCAGCAGATCAGCCCAGGGAACCCTGCCCACCTCAAAGCGGCTATGAGAGCTCGAAAGAGAGACTCCTGGTGGGATGTTCAGGCCCAAGGGAATGAACGGGCTTCTCAGGGAGGTTCCTTGCTTCTTCCGGCCTATGTGGGAAGTCTAAGTCTACCAGGAGGGGAAACCCCTCAGAACCACAGAGACCAGACCAATGCCAATGTGTTATTTCACTTCTCTCTGCTGAGCAAACTGTCAGATAATCTCCTCTTAAGACCTCACCATCTTTACAACAGGAAAACAGCACATGGTCAGAGATGATATGGGACTCTAATCAGACTCACTCTGTGTGTGTGTGTGTGTCTCTCTCTCTCTCTCTCATACACACACACACACACACACACAGATGAAGGAATGCTAACCATACAGAACTCATCCAGCAGGGAGTTGCTGACGGTGAGAGTTACTCCAAAGACACAGTGAGATAGGCCAGTGGCTCCCACCAATAACTAGGCCAAAACAGGGTCGGCTCCCTAAGAGCCACGTTGGCACTTTCCATTTCCTCTCCAACAAGTGCCACGTCCTCCCTCAGTCCTGCAGATGGTTCCCAGCCCTGTCACCTCCCTGCATCCCGACACCACCAGTGTCTGCGATGATGCCCAGGAACTGGCTTGTGTAACCAGTGCTACGATGCGTGTCAGCCGTGTGAGATGGGGAGCCAGCAGCTGAGACCCAACTCGGCCATCTCCCTCCTTGCTAGAGCCCTCGAGCCCTGCCGAGCCTCAGTTTCCTCTGGAAAACAGGATCAAGTACAGCCTCACCCAGCTTCCTGCTGGCTGCTCCTCCAGGAGGCTCCCATCAGGGAGAAGGAATGAAAACTATTCATTACTCCAAGAAATCTGTCTTGTTCTTCTGGTAACATCCTGCTTTCTTCCTGACACCCGACTAGGCCTGCGGTAACGTCTCGTGAATACGGATTGAAGCTGCCCCTTCCAAAAGCCCAATCGTTCCACCACACAAGTTCAAAGAGCCTTCCAGATTTCACGAGAAGGCAAACCTTTGTTTTTCAAGCAAGCTTTGCAGCTTGAAAATAAAGGTATGGATGCTATTTTCGTGCAGATGATGCCAAAATCGTATAAAAGGGGAAAAGGTCACTTCTCTGGAAGTAAGTGCTTGGCACGTACTCGGAACGTCAAAGGCCATGGCTCATGGGCAGGACTTAACTAAGACCCCAGGCCTGGCCGTGGGAGGAGAGGTGGGAGAATCACTTCCTCCAGGTCCCACACACTCGCTTCAGAACAGAATCAAAGACACTGCAGCATTTCTGAGAAGTGTTTCCACATCTAGACCCAGAAGACTGTAGGTTAGGCTGAGCTCAAAACCACTACCACCAGCACCTCCGGCCTGAAAAGCCATCCTGAATCCACTACTGGACAATGTTCAGAAACCATGCATAGCTCAAGTCCTCAGACTTGGTACTCAGAACTCGGAAGTCGTAAGAGAGTAAAATCTTGATATTCCCCAGTACCAGAATATGAGCAATGGAAAAGAAGCTGGAGGGCTTGTTCACTTACAAGTCTCAGCCATAAGTAAGGTGAAGTCCAGTGAGACTGTGCAGTGTCTAAACTCTCTGGCATAGCAGAGTTAGCCCCGGAGACAAACCCACCATGCTTTCCAGGGCCGCCCACTGCAAATATTCACAGATGTGCACATGAGTGAAGGGCAGTCTAAGCATCCTTTAAAAACAAACAACCCACAAAAAAACACAAAAACCAAAAACCAAAAAATAGCTACAGAGTCCTATAGGATTAAGGGCAAGGACAACAACACATAGGCCTTATACATTCTAATGCAGCAGGGGCTTCTAGGAGACCCCAACTGAGTGAAAAATAAATGTGCTAAAACAATTTGGCTCCAGTTCTTAGAATAGGTATTTTAAGCTTTAATATCATAAAGCCCATCAGACAATATGCCACAACACACTATGAACTATTTATAGCTAATTATCAAAGCCAGCTCTCTAGAATCAGAAAAACAGGTTAAAGCAATTATCCTGGTAACGAAAACAAAACATTAACCAAACAAAAGAACTAAATATTTTATGAATATGTGTTTCTCCCTATCCCAAAAGAATCTACTATATTATCTTAATTGTCTGCCGTTGTCTAGAAATAAAACATTGTTGTGTTAACACAAAGCTACCATATCAACTAAACAATGAACTCAAGTTTCCAAGAATTCAAATGCCAGAAAATGGGTAGCGTACCCACGAAGCAACTGCTCAGAACGTCTGAGTTCTAATAACTGCTCAGTACTTTATTCCAATCCCACTGCCTCAGTCTCCTAAAATGGAAGAATTTATTCCATCTGCTTCTTGCATATTAGTTTAAGGAATTTATGCACAGCTGACAGTACTGTGGGTAACATAAAGCAAGACATAAAAATGGAAGAAATTTTTATACTGAATATTATTTATTCTTTGAAGAGTCGAGGAACTTTTAAAGTAAGTGCCATGAGGGCGCCTGGGTGGCTCAGTGGGTTAAGCCGCTGCCTTCGGCTCAGGTCATGATCTCAGGGTCCTGGGATCGAGTCCCGCATCGGGCTCTCTGCTCAGCAGGGAGCCTGTTTCCTCCTCCTCTCTCTCTCTGCCTGCCTCTCTACCTACTTGTGATCTCTCTCCGTCAAATAAATAAATAAAATCTTTAAAAAAAAAAAAAAAAAAGTAAGTGCCATGAAATTAAAAATTGTATTTTTACAATTTTTTTAAGGCACAGTGTACCCAAGACTGAGTGAACTTAGCTGCCAGTTCAATGGAGAAACTACAGCAAAGTTCCAGATGTTTCTACCTGCTGGTAGTGGTAAATCAGAGTAGAAAGTAGTGTGCTGCACAATTAGTCTTAGAAGCACACTCTGAGTTAAACGTTCTGCTTCTTGTATCAAATCTTTAAAAACAAGAGAAGTAACATGGGCTTTATATGTGAAGTCTGCTCTCCTAGCTCAAATAATCAACTCAGTCAAGATCAGAACTGGGGGAGTGTGGAGCTCAGACCTCTAACACGAAACTACCTGTGGGTGCTTTGTTAATGAGTAACACGAATCAGAAACCGACATTATTATCTTGAAATACATGAACTGCTTTCAGTAAAAAGAGTAAGTCCAGAAAAAGGTCTTTGCATCCCCAGAACCTTCCATAAAAGGCAGCAGTGACTATCAGACCTTCTAGGGCAACGCAGTCCACTCCAATACTCAGGAGACAAGAGTCCCAATTCTCCTCTAACTCAATCTGGGGAACTCTGGAATGCTTTCCTCCAATCTCATTAGCTTTAGATTTTTGTTGTTACTGTGGTTAACATGCAAAGAGTTAACCTAAATAGGCAGAATTCATAAAACTGAGAGCAAGTGCACAGTTTCAGCTGAAACACCTGCATATTAACTTCAATCCGCAGTGGAAGAATTTTAGATAGCTCGTGATGCCTTAACCTTTAGATGGTCCTTTTAAATTGGTATTATGCAGCGTTCACAATTCCAGAGTCAACTCTGAGTAGCAAACAAAATTGTCCCGTAAGCAGTGGCTCCCTGAATAAGGTCTACGCCGCCTGACTTTGCGGAGATGGGAGAAAGATGGGGCTAGGGGTTCAGGCTGCCCCCCTCAGTTGGTGCCATCCTCCTGCCCCCCTCCACTCCTTGTCTATTTCACCATGTCCGACACTTAGATTTCACAGTATCTGACACCTATTCTTTCTCAGCAGCTGCCCTATAACTTAACCAACTGAACAACTCCCTTTACGTGGCCCCTCCCTAAAATGACCTATGCAGTGCTCGTAGCCCCACCATGTTCCAGAGGGAAAGAGAAGAGTCCTTGCTGATGAAAGCAGTATGTAGGAAATAATAATAGGAAACTGGCCATGTCAATTTCATGCTACATATCATGGTTCTGTTCCTTTCTGGATGGTTAGAACCGTGTCATCCATTTCAAGGAGAGCCCTACACTACCAGCAAGACCAGCTAATCCCTCTTCCCATACCTTGAGCTTCCATTTGAGTCATTCTGGGACAGACTATAATAAACCTTTTGTAGCCAGAAAATTCAATGTATCATTTATTATGCCAAGAATTAGAAACCACCTGAAAGTTACACAGGGAGAATTAAATACAGTATTATTCAACAGAATACTAAGCCTCCATTAATCCAGGACTAGATTTCTATAGCTGTTGTGATACATATGTATACTTTTGTCTCTCAACAGGCTACAGGAGACAAGAATACCATTTTTGTAAACATACATGTATCAAAACTATTCAGAGGAAAGAAGGCTGAAGGCACATATCAACTTCTGTTGCCTTTGGGCAATGAAATCATAAATTAATTGCTTAATTTTTTTCAGTGTTTTAATTTCCCTAATAAACGCATACTGCTTGTGTTTATTCGAGCATTATCTATGTTTTTAAACATGGATGCTGCACTCTAAGATTAAACACAGACGCTTCCTACGTTACCTTTCTTTCAAAATAAGAAGTGCGCCTGCAGATTTCTCCAAGTAATTGGAACCTTTGCCTCCTGTATGTAACTAACTCCCCAAGTCCTTCAGATTTTCAAAACATAATGGTCCCAGGAGATGAGGCAGACCATCTACAAAGATAAAGCTCAAATCCTGGAACCCAAGTGCATCAAGAAATTTCTGTCTCAGATACTTCCAATCATTCCAGAGAGAAAACAACAGCAAACCATTAGAATTAAAACTGTTTCATCATCTAGATTTTCAATGCGCATCTATCTAGGTATCTACGGCCAAATGTCAAAGACCGTTGGGAAACCCTGCCTTCTTGTCATTACAAGAAAAACCTTGCAGACCTCTAATGATGAGTAATCACTACGGCTTTCCCCTGGCGTTTTTCTTAGAACCCAACTACCAAAACTCTGAAGATGATCTACTTCTACTTTACTGATTAATAACCATCTATGTCTGAAACCAGCAGGACATTTTAATATTCATCTGGCCAACCTGTTGTCCTCGAACCCAGACTCACTGTAGCAGCACCCCAGAATGCTGGGGGCATCGTCAATGTTTGCAGGGTCCACTGGCTCTCGCATCCAACTGACATGCACAGTGGTGATCTCACCTGCTCCACGAGGCCTGGGAAAAGCTCCCCATTTGCTTCTGCTTTACTTTCCACCTCCGGGATTTCTCTACCTTATGGCCTTGCCCTGCAAACAGTGGACCTGGGCTATACCCTGCTCCAGTGGGTAGAAGCTTTCCTCACAAACATTCATCGTACACCTCCCCAATTGTGCTTTCTGCCCATAAGGCCCTTCATATCTCCTACATTCATCCTTGTAGGATTATTGCCTTCAGGAAGCCCAGTTTCATTTGCCTTTGACTCTTTTGAGCCTAACACACACTATGTACTTTAATAGATGCTTGCTGAACATGTGAATAAAAAAGAATGCAAAGAGGGGCGCCCAGAGGATTCAATAGGTTAACCCTCTGCCTTAGGCTCAGGTCATGCTATCAGGGTCCTGGGATCAAACCCTGCATCAGGCTTCCTGTGGGGAGGGGAGCCTGCCCCTCCCGCTGCCCCTCCCCCTGCTTGTGTGCACACATGTGCACATACATGTTCTCTCTCTCTCAGATAAATAATAATTTTTAAGGAAAGAATGCAGAGATGGACCCAATGATGTGTACCTCTTTGTACATCCAGCACATAAAAACCTACATAAATGTAACTGTGGGAATTTTAATACAAAAATGAGTGGCCAAGTACAGAAAGGGGATTTCCCATGTACTAAAAGCCAGAGTGGGAAACATAAGAAGCCAACACACGGAGCCCCGAGGGATACTAGCTGTAGATCCTAGTTGCCAGGGCCTGGGCTTTTAAGATTCAAGGGCAGAGGACATGGCCTGAGCCCAGATCCAGACAGGCAACTGGAACTAAAACCTTGAATTAAACCAGAATCCCTCTAGGACTGGAAAAGTTGGGCGTGTGAGATCAATACACAATAATGCAAACTTCAAACTCAAAGGACTCGTGTGGTGTGGGTTCCAAGCCAACAAATTAACGCAAATACATAAGGCAAGTAACTACAAAACAGCACTTAGGGACCCTCCATCAGTAAGAGTTCACAGCATTCCCACGGAAGAAGTCATCTCAGCCAAGGATGAACAAGAATTGAAAATTACCAGTCACATGAGGAAATAATCCACCACGAAGGAGAACTTTGGCAGGTGCAACAAACAGGAAGTTTGCCAGACCATGAACTTGAGAAAATAAAGTACGTTAGAAGAGGCTGTGAAGGGAGTACACAAAAGACGCCAAGGCAAGTTGTAACCTTACAGAAGGAACCAGCCCTAGTGGGAACAAAGACAGGTGTGTTTAAAGAAGGTGCACGCTGGTGCCCCAGGAGGAAGGGGAGAGAACAAAGGGTTAAGTGGGGCTCATAAGAGGACAAGAAATGGGCAAATGTGTAAGGGGTTACCTGCTTACTGTGTTTAAAGGCAAGGGACAGGTTTTCTCAAACCCCAAGCTCATGGCACCCAGCAGCCGTATCGTCTTGGGGTTTTTTTGTGCGGCGGGGGGAGGGGCAGAAAAGTACATGCAGTCGATCAAAAGATGATGCAGACTGAAAAAAGGTGTCTAACTGAACATATGTGTTAGTTTCCACTGCCTCTTCAAGCTCCCCCGATACGAGCGTGCAGGGATTTCTGAAAAAGAGGAAACAGAAGAGGCAAGGAGAGGAGGGGACCAGGGAGCAGGACCTCAGCCCAGAACCAGGAAGAGTGAGAAGCCTTAAAAGGACGAGGAAGCTGGTGGCACGGGGACCTTGCAAGATGGGGGTGAAGGTGGAGCTAAAAATAAGGGCTGGTTGAAAGACCATTTAAGCAGTCCCCTCCAGCTGCTCACTGCATGCAGCCGAACCACCCCCACCCTTGCCCCTAGCTGAGAAGCCTGGACCCGCCTTCTGTGGAAGGGGGAATGAACAGTCGCCAGGGTAGGCAGCACCAGAAAGCAGCGGCATCATGGGGCCCCAGCTCTTGATTTCAGCTCAGGTCATGATCTCAGCATCCTGGGATCAAGTCCCACGTTGGGCTCCTTGCTTGGTGTGGAGTCTGCTTGGAATTCTCTCTCTCTCTCACTCTCCATCTACTCCTCTCTCAAATAAATAAATCTTTAAAAAAAAAGAAAGCAGGGGCATTGCACTTAACAGGGACTAAGTAAAACAGATGCAAACAGATGTTAGTAAGTCAGCCCTGCCCTAACCCTTTTATCTTATTGCTCCCACAGTACTGGCTGCGGGATGAAAACTTCCAGACAGGTGAGCCGTTCCACGTTTTCTGAACCCCAGACATTTTATAAGAACGCAGACCATCTTGTGCTGAAATCCAAACAAACAAGATTCATGAAAAGTGCTTCCAGACAGCACTTTTAGTGCTTCCTTTAAAATATGAACAGACAAGTAAAAATTAGCAGACGTCTAAAGAAACTCTCTGATAAATATGAAAGCGGAGATTAAAACAAAACAGAACACAGAAGACACAGACCAAGTAGGGAAGTACAATGTTAAGAAAAACTAAGGTTCATATCTTCAAACGGGTACAATGAGCAAAATGGCACACACACAAAAAGGCATCCAGAGAATTTTTTTAAAAAAAGCTCTCTGTGAATTCACGGTAAATACAAAAAATTCGCTATACAGTAAGTTAGAATAAAATCTCTCAGTAAAAAAAGACAAAGAGAGAGAACCGAAAAAAAAAAAAAAGGAAAAAACACCCAACACGGAAGCTAGGAAGTTCCATGTGTGAGTAGTAAAGTTCATGAGGGCACAAGAGAAAACAGATTTCTTGGAACTTAAGGGGATGTGACCAGCCAGATGGAAAGCATCTGTCAAATGTCCAAGAAGCATGGCTGAAAATACAAGATGTGTTCCTGCTATTACTATTCTGTATTAACAAATTATCTGAGGGGCGCTGGGTGGCTCAGTCGGTTACGCATCAGACTCTTGATCTCAGTCAGCTCAAGTCTTAACCTCAGGGGTCGTGAGTTCAAGCCTTGAGTTGGGCTCTGTGCTGGGCGTGGAGCCTACTTTAAAAAAAAAAAATCATTCTAACAGAAAAAGGGGAGCACGATCTCGAAGGATGCTCTGTCTCACTGCTTGTCACCATCCTGGTCAAACTTCCTTCCATCTACTCCAATCTGCACCTGCTTCCAGTCTCCGCCCTCCACCTCTCTTACAAGCATTTCCATCCCCAGCCAGAAGAGACCCCACACACTTCAAGCACAAAGACCGTGTTCTTGGGGGTGGAGGACAGCAGGATATGCAGCCCCAAGATCGGCTGCCTTGGCAGAAGGTTCATCTTCAGGTGAAGGCAATCGAGAGGAAGCGGAGACAAAGAATGCTCTCTGCTCTTCTCATAGCTGTCCCGAAGCCAGACACAAATTTGTAAAAATCTCCCCCACCCCTCCACCAGGAACAGCAGACATGAATCGGGAGACAACTTGGGACTCAGCCCAGAGGAACCCACCTAACGAAACCTGCATTCCTTTTCCCCATGTAATCTGCCTTCTCACGTTTGCTGCCCTGGATAAGCTCCAAGTCTTAGAGCCTCTGTCTTGCCTCTACTCAGAAAATTCAATGTTCTTTTGTTAAGATGCTGTATTCACCCAGGTTCTTACCATTCTTTCCAGTCATTCATCCCTAAGTGCTCCCCTGTGTACACCCCATAACACTTTCATAAACTTGTTTGCCTTTCTCTAGTTAATCTGTGTTTTGTCAGTGTAATTTATGGGGCCCCAGCCAAAGAACCTGAGATAGTTACAAGAAAAGGGGATTCCTTCCCCGCCCCTGTGATATCTACGAATGGAATTTTTACTGCATTTTTAGTCGTACTCCTGTAATGAGCCATGGTGCCTCTTTAATAGTATATAAATGCCCGGAATTAAAGCACCATAAGATTTTGATACATTTCATAGGCAGTAACAATTTCCCCAAGATTTCCTAAGTTCAGATTTCAAATATATTGTTCCCTTGTCTCACACACCATGAAAACGTCCTGGAAGGCTTAATACTTCAGTTCCTAAACTGCTTCTCTCCCAGAATGCTTCTGCCACTCAGAAGTATGGCCATTTTTATTTATTTACTTTATTTTTTTTTAAAGATTTTATTTGTTTATCAGAGAGAGAGAGAATGCACAAGCAGGCAAAGACAGAGAGAGAAGCAGGCTCCCTGATGAACAAGGAACCGGATGCAGGACGTGATCCCAAGATGCTGGGATCATGACCTGAGCTGAAGGCAACAGCTTAACCGACTGAGCCACCCAGGCATCCCTGGCCATTTTTAATAATTAGTGGGGGCTCTAGAAGACCCACGCCTAACAGTAAGACTCAACTAATTTGAAGTATACCTTTAGTGTTTAAATTGGAGACTGCTCAGTTTCAGCTCAGGCTGAAAGGATACACCACAGTTTCCTGATTAATCCAAAATAAAAATCTTATCTGAAAGGAAGAAGGTTTTTGTTTTGTTTTGTTTTGTTTGTACAGTACCCTGAGGATTAGAAAAACCACGGAACTCAAAACTCTTCCATTTTGGTGAGAAAAGTCTACGCAATCTTTTCTAAACTTAAACTTACAGAAACAAATGTAACTCACTGAGGTAAAAGGAAAGCTAATTTAGGGAACATGACCCCAGAGCATAACACGGCATTCCAAAATTAGCAACAAGTCATAGGTCCATATAGGAGAAATCAAGTTCAAGTCTACTTCCCCAAATAAATTTCTAATACTTCCGTGGACAGCGGGAGGAGTGCAGAGTTTCAGACTACAGAGCATCCCAAGAGGTACATTCGAGGTTGATGACGTTTCCATGTACGTCTGCTGGGCAGCATTTCCCATGAGGACACTGCCACATGCCTGCCGTATTTGCCCACAAAATGTTCCCCTGCCTGGCTCGGGCCCTGGACCCCATCTGGTTCCCTGGAAGTCAACAGAATCAAGGATCTCGAGAAAGCAAGTGGGGGTCTCCTCTACCTTTATTCCCATGTTCAGAAAAAGATGCATGAAGCATTTTCCCCCAACCAAAGCTAGACCAACTCTTAAAAAGTGAGTCTCTAACAATACATCAACTTCTCTCTGGTCACCATTGCCCATGACTTCTTGATTCTAACTATCTGATAATTTCTCAAACTTCCAGGGCCCCCGTTCAGTGAGCTTCTTTATTTTTTAGATTAAAAATGATTTTTCATTTGAGAATATCTGACACACAAAGTTACATTAGTTTCAGGCGTACAACATAGAGGTTTAACTGCTCCATAGTTATGCTACACAGTGTACTTCTCTGTTAATGGATCAGTGGCTCCTAGCACCAAAGTTCAGCTGGAAAAGGGCCTCAGAGACAGCTATGGACTAAGGTAGAATACCACCAGGGGGCAGCAGAGAGTCCACGAACTCACACACCCAGGCACCCTTCCCAAGCAGTAAAGATCTGGGAGACCCCCTCCAGCAGAGATCCCACACCCAAACAATACAAGGAGGCAATCCAATTGCAAGAACTAGAACCTCTCTTTCAACCCCCCAACTGACGTTACTTCCACCAGACCCATCTGATTCTAACGTGCATCTCGAGACCCTGCTATCAACAACGTGGCCGCGTCCAGTTCTAGGAAACCATACTGTAAATCAGAGCCATCCCGCACCTCACCCAACAAGACAATCGCTTAGACATTTATTCTTGCTCTACACAACAACTTAATAAACTCTATTCTCTGGCTACTGTAACCTCATGAAACAAAACTAGAACCTTGCACATGATAACCCCACATCAGTGACAAAAGCTGAACTGTAAAAACACTGTGTAAGTTGTAGAATTGGTTAGCAAGGGGTGAGGTGAAAAACCAGAAAGTCTGAAAAAGCACAGCAAAGGCTGTAGTTCATTCAGTGAAATACAAGTTTTTTTAAAAAGAAAAAAATGTGGAGGACAGCTGACACACAAGGTGACATGAGTTTCAGGTGTATGACACAGTGATTCAACCTCTTTATGTGTGACGTTGCGCTCAACTCCAGTGTAGCTCCCATCCATCAGTTCAGGACACTACTCAGTGCCAGTGACTGTTCCTGTGCCGACCCCTTCATGCCCGTGGCTCATTCATTCGGTAACTGGAGGTCTGTACTTCCCACGCCCCTTCGCCCCTTTCATCTATGCCCCAATAGTTTGCTCTCTGTTCAAATATGTTCTTTACTCTCAACAAACTTCGAACGCATATCCCTGTGCTGTATCATGGTGATACATTGTGAATGGGTCATGAAGTGTCCTCTCAAGTTCACACGCATTTATGAAGTCTCTAACACTAACACAAACGTGATGCCAAGTACGAACCACGGCACTGGACAAACCACCATGGAAACACTTGGCCAAATACTTCACAAATGAAAACACCGGGCAAAACATTTTTTATTTGTCCCCGATTGCAAGTAAAAGAACTCCTAAAAAATCAGTTAAGGAAAAGACTTTAAACAAAGATTAGAAGTAGGCCAATCACATATGCACAGCCAACCAACAAATGTGGAGGAAAAAAAATTCAATCTCACCAATGAAAAACAATCACAGCTACTGAGCTACCAAAGATGAAAAAGAACCACAATTAAAACAAAACAAAAAAAAACAAAACAAAACCCTCCAGCATCTGCACATTCTGTCAATCCCACTTCTGAAGTATCCTGAACCCATTCCCATCTCCCTCCTTCCACACCACCACTGTGGCTCCACGCCACACCTCAGGGGAATTCCTGCCTCAACCTCCTCTGCTCACCTCTCGCCCAAACTCCCAACTGCATTCTCCATAAGGCGGCAACAAGAATTTCTTAAACTCTGTGACTCCCATCTTTGAAATCCTGCAGTGCTTCCCACCACTCTGAGAATAAAACCCATGCTCAACTGTTACATAGCTTACAAGACCCTTCCTGCCCTTGTACGGCCAAGTGCCGCCCCCGTACACTTTAATTACAGGAGTCTGCTTCTAGTTCCTGATGGCCTCAGGACCTTTGAACAGTCATTGCAAACCCAGACCCGGTCACCTTCTTCCTCACTCACCTTCCAGGTCTCCACTCTTATGTGATCCCTTCTGATAACCCTCTGTGATCATCCCCCGACCCACATCATCTCCCTTAGTGAGAGTATCTTTCTGTCCTACCACCTTGGAAGCTCCGTGAAGGAAGGCTCGTTGTATTTTTCCCCTACAGTATCCCAAGAGCTAGCACCATGCTCGGCACTCAATATAAATCTCTGCTCCATGAGTGAAAAAATAAATACTGGATAAGGAAGGCAGTTGCCAGTATCTGACTCTAAGAACACTGGTCTTAAATCCAGATTCTTCAGAGTGTGACAATAAATAGATTATGCTCTTGAAAACTCATATTCTCTCACCTATAAAAAGAGAATAAATCCATAAAATACATCATCAAAAAATTCATTAAAAAATAAATATCCTTTTAAAAAGAAATACAGCTAGGATTTTCAGATGGGAAAACATACATCCTTTAATTATACCGCTTTCTCCTTTAGTAGGAAAAGATAATGACAGGAGCCACACTGACTTAAGAACTTAAGCATGCAAACATGCAAAAGGATGCAAAAGAAATCAGCCATCCAATTGTTATGCTTAAGGAGAAGGTTCAAAGAGGTAGCTCAGTTTTTTTTTCTTTGCCACAGGCAAAGTAAAAAGAAAATCCAGAGTTAACACCACAAAATGCAAAACTGAACGTAATCAGAGAAAATTTATAATTTCATATTTACACAATGAATTAGAGTAAAAATATGACTTTACCCTCCGAATTATAAACACAGTCATTTGCCACCTAAAATGAAGCCCTCCCTTTTTTTTCAAAGTGACCAAAATCCCCATAGGGAGGACGCTGGGTCAGGTTGGTTGAGTGTCACAGTGGGGACACAGTACCATCCTGAGCAACAGGACACCTTACAGGCGTTGCCCAGTGGCTTCAGAAAGAACAAGAATGAGGTTCTTTATGGATGGACTGTTCATTCATCTGAAGTCGCAGCTGAGGCCTGGCTGGGGCAGGAGAGGGGAATCAGGCCGACCAGAGCAAAAGGATGGCGAGATGGCCCATCGCTAAGCACCCCATCCCTAACAGAGCCTGGCCACTGGAACAGAGCTGCAGGCGTAGGTCCTAAGCTGTGTTTTTTTAATGCCCAGATCATGGAATGCTCACTTCCACCCCCAAATTCTGCATGCGTTAACAACCTAAACCATTTGACAAAATGTCAGTATCATGTCCAAGGAGAACATTATGTTATCATAACCTGAAAAGCAGGCCCACCTCATTAAAAGCATTTCACCGTCTTGTCAAATGAGTTAAGGATGCAAACTGTGGGATCAAACCATTTCACTTCCAAATGTCACAGGTTATTTCGGCATAAAAGAGAAACAAGGAGCAAGGGAAACTATGGATTTCATTTGTAAAAGGACAAAACAGCAGTCGTGAAGATCGAAACTGGAAAATGACTAAGAATGGCAATTGTACCCTACATTTGGGAAGAAAGAATCTCTTGATAAGGAGGGTATTTAACAACAAAAAGTGCGAAAAGCGGCTTTCCAAATTATTTCTGAAAACTACGTTCTTACCAGTAAGTAACAGGGGCGGTCCCGTGGGTGGCCATACCATTTCTGCATCGTGTTCCACGCCTATGTTGGGGGAATCAAGTTACACACAGAACGTAAGGTCCTCGTCTAAAATAAGCCCTGCTTGTGCTGACCTCGGGCACGTTCCAGAGACTCCCTGTCCATAAAGGGGACTTGGTCAGCATTCAGAGAGCACATGACCCACGCACCCTGGCAAGGGCGACAGGCACTGCAACCACGCTGAAGACGCATGCTCAAAATCACCTTCTATTTATACTCGTAATGAGCTTTTCTCTTTGGTATAAACAGAGCCACACTAAGAGCTAAGGACTGAAAATTATCCATATCTCTAAGAGCCCAGGCACATCATGAGAATAAAACCATTTACTAATAAGCACGTACTAAGCACTGAACAGTGTCCGGGACACTCCGGGAGCCCCAGGAGCACACACCACGCTCCTGCCCAGCGAGGTTCCTCTGGCTCCAATAGTAAACACTTGTTCAGCGAATGAGCACATGGAACCATGACTAGTACCTCGTGTATCCACACTTACTCGGAACTGACCCTGGTGACGGTTACCACCACGAAGCAGTAGCAAACCCGTGTCCACAAGAACGGCAGAATAAGCCACTGAACCCAGAGTTACTTCGTTATTCCCCGAATGAGTATGAGTTTTGTTTGACAACTCCCCGCTGTCCCGGGCAGCCATTCTTAAAAAGCCGTGAGTATCTCCCATGGTGAGAACCGATGATCCGGGTAGAGCGACGGGGAGAACCCGACAGGTAGGATAAACAGAACCGAAAGTACCAAGAGTGTGGAACAGGAGATAAATACAAGGAATGCATGTAAGGTTCAGCACGAGCAGAAATAATCAGACCAGGGAAGACTGTCGCAACCTTCATGTAAGGCAATGTGACGTTCGTTACCAAATCCACATCCTACTTGTTGTCGCAGAATTCCTAAGAATCCGGCTTACAGACTTATTAACAATTCAAGATGTTGGTTCAGAAGCATTCACTGCAGCCATGAGGGTAGAGCAGAAGCATCGAAACCTCCTTCATCGTGATCTGGATAAAACAATGTGGAACCTCCTCACCACAGGCCACACGGTTATCAGAAGATGAGGTGCACCTGTGGTTGCCAGCGTGTCTGTGACATGGAAGTGTGGATTATTTTCATTTCGAAATGTATCTGGGGGGCGCCTGGGGGGCTCTGTTGGTTTAAGTGTCCGACTCCTGACCTCAGCTCAGGTCTTGACTGAGTTCTGAGTTCAAGCCCCACTCTGGGCTCCATGTGGGGCATGGAGCCTACTTAAAATAAATAAATAAATGAAATAAAACATATGTATTTTGCTATATAGATGTACACCCACGTGTATAAGCATAAAAAGTCTACAAGTACACACAGTCAGAGGCTATGGGACAGCGAGGCTGGAGACTGGGGCGGGGTGGGGGGGGCAACGGCATCACTTGTCCGTATGTGATTTCTATGCAATAATCATGTACCACTCTGTGCTTGAAAAAAAAATAAACATGACAGAGAGTACGAGAGGACAAGGAGAAAGAGAGAGGGAAGAGAGGAAAGATTACTGAAGAATTCTCAAGTCCAGCCAGTCCCAGACTTCACCCTCCCTGGCCCCTGCCTCTTCGTGGGGCTTAAGGTCCCCTGCATCTTTGGAAACCCATCCAACCCGCTGGCAGTGGAAATGCTGGTCAGGATGAAAGGAAAATGGAGCAGACCCTGGCCCAGTCCCCCCGCAGGCTCTGCTAACCCACCCTGTCCCAGAGCTGAGCTACCTCAGAGTGGAAGACAGACCTTCTCTCCTTAGATCCTCTGGAACTCCTGAGGTCAAAACTACTAGACATACATATCTGTGCCTTTTATACTAGGCCAACTTTACATGGTGGTAAGCTTGGGAAAATAAGAGCTGAGATTACATTTAATTGATTTTTGACCTGTGGGTCTCAGCTGGCCTCAGTCCATCTCTGGGAAGAGTCCTCCGGTACAACAGGACACCGACCAATGGAATCAGTACCCTTAATGAGCAACTCTACACTGTGATAAACGGTCTTTCTGGAAAGCCTGCGAGGATACGGAAAGATACACGTGATACTGTGTGCTGCCGATTTTAAGCAAGCTTCTGTGCGGTCTATGTACAGCTCAGTCGTGGTTTTGTGATGACTGTATCATAGAGAGATCTACACGACCGGAAAATGAGAGTTTGGGTCTACATGCCAAACTCAGGACAGTTACTCCTGGCAACTTAACCCCCCCACTTTCCTTCTTACAGCTCAAAAATTTCGTATCATGAATCCTTAATATTTTTCTCACAAAAGACTGTAAAAACAGATTGCTGTTTGCAAGGTGGATACCCTCCCCCAACACACACATACACACATACATCCCTTCTTCCACCCCACCATCCCCCCAAATCCCAACACACCCCCTTATCTTCTGTTATCAACAGAGTCCTGTGAGCTGCCAGACTGTCTCGAGCGGACAAGATCTAAGTTACAGCAAAAGTAGCCCCTGAGATCATTCTGGTCTCATGGACTCCCCAGGCCTGACACCCTGGGCTTCATTTTTATGAGCCGCCAGTTTCATCACAGGACCATGGGAATCACATGCCAGTATCAACACCACCACCGTATGCCGGCTGAAGCAGGCTCGGCACAGAGCAACCTGCTTCCGTCGTTCCCAGAAACACCAAACACGTGGAAATCGAAACAGCAAAGGTCAAGGTCTTCAGAAGCGGGTTATTAAGTCCAGCAGGAGTTACAAAGTACAACGGCTTCTTACCAAGAAGGAAGAAAGTGCTTTCTTAAAAAGCAAAATAAAGAAAACTGAATGCTTATAGCTTTTATTTATAGGTACTTTATAAGCTATAAAATTATCGGATTCTCTCAGCAAAAATTCTGGCTAAGTTTATTGTGCCTCTATTTTACCAGGGAGGACGTGGAGGCTCAGAAAGGGGTTCCAGGTTAGATCTTTGTACCACAGTTTTAATACTATTATATCAAGGAATTATCCAGAATTTCTCATTGAGTTATTGAGATGAACAGAGAGAATAATCCACCTCTTCCTTTATTAAAAGGACTTTTGTTGCAATTTTAGTGTATCAGGATTTTAAAAATTCATACAGGATTTTCTTTCAAACTTGTATTCTGTTTGGCCTGAAGTTTTAGAACAATCTTGTTTGTTTGTTTATTTATTTATTTAAAGATTTTATTTCTTTATTTGACAGACAGAGATCACAAGTAGGCAGAGAGGCAGGCAGACAGAGAGGAGGAAGCATGCTCTCCCATGGAGCAGAGAGCCCGATGCGGGGCTCGATCCCAGGACTCTGAGACCATGGCCTGAGCCGAAGGCAGAGGCTTAACCCACTACACCACCCAGGCGCCCCCAATCCTGTCTGTTTTTTGTAAACATGTTTTTTTCAAACCATCAATCTTTTAATCAAGCAAGACAGAAGGATGATTTTCTTCTTGTGTCATTTGAATTAAACAGTGTAAACATCACACGTGTAACCGTGCCAACTCTGCAAGAAAAATCTGAAAGAACACCGAGAGAGGAACGCAGTATATGTAATTTGGAGACACAGGATATAGAAATTATTTGGAAAAAAGATCACGACAGCCTTATAATGAACAGTTTCCACATCCTTGGTAAAAATTATGTAACTTTGACTTCGACTGCGCTTCATGTGATTTTTTAAAATTGCCTTAAATATAAAATTCTCTTAAAACTGTTTCATATACACACAAAACATATACATACATACATATAAATATATATACATATAAAATTCTACATTATTAATGTGCACTGCTTTTTTCTCAACAGGCACAGATACTCTTTTCTGACTAGAGTGTGGCCGTGGTTGCTATCTCTCAAACACACACTTAAACTTGAAGCAGCCACAGGCCTGGTGCTTCCAGTAGGGGCCAGAATGTCCCAGAACGGGTCTGAATTCTCCCTCCTTCCTTCGCTAACAACGGCTGGCTACTGTTTGTGTGATCTTGGGCAGGTTACCGAACATTTAAGTTTCTTGTTTTCCTCAACTCTAAAATGAGAATAAATACTATCAATCTCAGGTGGCTAAATAAGTATTTTCTTTGCCTTTTTGTTGTAAACAATGTGAAATGTAGGGAAAAGCTGCAGTAATAGCACAGAAAATGGAGGTGTACCCTTTACCCAGTTTCCTTTCTGTGAACAACTGAGATGGCCAGAGTACAGTTATCAACACCAGGAAATGAATGCTGTCGTGCCCTCAGTGACCAAGAGATGGACCTTGTTTACACTTCCCCCATGTCCTTGCAGTGCCCCCTCCCCTCTGTCTCCCCCAACATGTGGTCCGTCCTCTATCGGTCCTCGCACTTCCGGGCCTTGACACCACGGCCCGCAGGAGGTACCTGGAAGGGTGTCTGTCAGATGCTCTCTCCGGGTCAGCTTGAGGTTGTGCATTCTGGGCAAGAACACCTCAGAAGCGATGCTGTATCCTCTTCAGGGCATCACAGGACAAGCTGACGTCCCCATGTCTTATTACTAGTAATGCTCGCAGGTGGTAACCTCGGAGAACTGTTGACAAGCCACGGTTCTAGCACACCAATGGCGACTATGACCATTGCAAGGGTCGGGCTAAGAACACAGATTCTGGAATCAGGGGGATGGGCCTTCTTGTGCCCACTCCATCAGTTCCTGCCATGTGACCACAGGGTGGTTGAACTCCCCCACCTTCCCTGGGTGCAGTAGGGACGATACCACCTAAGAAGTTGTCACAAGGCCATCACAAGGTTCTGAAGAAGACAGAAGGAGAAACACAGGTAAAACACTCAGTGCCTGGAAAGTCTCAAATGTTCCATCAAAAGGTGGGTCTGGGGCACTGTTGGGGGAGGCTGGAGGGCTGGGGTGGGGGCTGAGAGATTCTCTCTCCCCGTCGTCCCCTACCCTGACTCACATGCTCTCTCTAAACAAAAGAAAAAAACCCTAAGGCCCTTCTTTAGCACACTTCTGCTGTGCGTGTGAGAGGGAAGGTCCGTGCGGAGCCAGCAGCTCATCTCTCCCTGCAGCAGGCTGCAGCGGGCTGGCCCCTGTTGCTGTGGGAGTTAAAATCTATGATGAGACAATCCCCCATTTAGAAGACAAATCTAATCCCAAAGGAACCAGAAAATAAACTTTAAACAAATCCTGAGGGGTCTGGGTATTCAAGCTGACACCTGAAACAATTCTCCATCAGAGCCTATGAAGAATCGTAAAACCAATCACTGCACCATGGCCTCAGCCTCGGAAAGCCACGTCCAACCCACAAACAGGTGAGAGTAACAAGAGACACACTTGTACGCATGACAGACGGTATGACGTCCTGCAGCTTAGCTGTTAATTACCAAAATATCAGAGCAACGCATGTGTTCTCGGAGCAAACCCACCTGACAGACACCAACGCTCAGACTCCCAGGGGCCCTGGTGACCTCTAAATGACTTTGAAGAGCTCTGAATGTGCAGAGGGCAGTTTAAGCCAAGAACTGAGCAGGACCAAGAATCCAAGGCCATGGGCGCCTGGGTGGCTCAGTCGGCTGCGCATCTTGACCTTTTCGGCTCAGGTCATGATCTCAAGCCCTGCGTTGGGCTCTACACTGGGCATCAAGCCTGCTTAAGATTCTCTCTCCCCGTCGTCCCCTACCCTGACTCACATGCTCTCTCTAAACAAAAGAAAAAAACCCTAAGGCCCTTCTTTAGCACACTTCTGCTGTGTGTGTGAGAGGGAAGGTCCGTGACTTGCTTTCTCGCTTCCTACTCCCACCTCCTGGCAAGAAGAGCCGAGAACAGCTAAGTACTCCGAGTTTACTAGGACCTAAGCTTTTTACAGACATGCTCACTGAAAGCAAAGCAATCCTATGAGAAAGAGTAAGAATCCCTATGAAAGGGTTAGGACCAAGGCCAGAGATGTGAGCTGTGGTGCTTGAGGTCACACGCCAGAGCAGGGTTCTGAGAGCGGGCTCCAACCCCGTGTGCCCTACACTCAGGGGTGTGTGGCCCCAAGTGAGGATGCTGTCCCTTCCCTTCTCATCACACTGGGCAGCAATGCCAACAGAAGATTCCAGAATGTGTTTTGAGTTCCTCAAACGCACCGTTACCACACGCCTTGTTACCACAAATTCTTCTCCCTTCCTTCCCTGCCACCTCGGGGGGCATGCTCATGGGTCACCGCCACTGGGGGTTCCAAGCACAGGGTCCACCCGCCTCGTCCACTCCTGGCCCAGGCTCGCACGTTCACCATCTCCACCCTTGCTCCACAGCTGGGAGACAAGAGCAGGTTTCCTGTCCAGAGCCCAAGCTGAGGACAGACTTCTGTCGTCTCAAGCTCCATCTGTCACACAGACCATTCTTGAGCACAAGTCACACCTGTGACAGCGGGGGTCACATTAGGGAACAAACCGCCCAGGAAGTTCCTTCCACACAATGTCGACTTCCCAACCTCTCAGGCAAAGGCACACAAACATGACTGTGATTCTTTCTGAGAGCCTGTCCCCAGCTCCTACCTTCAGCCCCCGGGTCCCAGGCTCTGAAGAGCTCCCAACCTCCACCCCAGACACAGCCGTGACCTGTTCCCCCAAAACACGTTTACATGAGTCTGTGTGAACAGGCTTACCTCACACTCCGTCGCTGCTCACTACAGAAGCAGCACGTCCCTGCGTGCCAGATTCCAACCCAGACGCGCTTTCCAGGGCAGACGGGTGGGAGGTGACCCAGCCTCCCCAGCCCCAGCCTTCTGATGACCTGTGCTAACCGTTTGAGGGGCGTCCCTCAGGAATTATAAAAAAAAAAAAATGCAAAACTAATTGTTAAATGAAAGAAGTGAAGGGAAAAATGTCTATGTATTGTAGCACACCATCTGTGTAAGAGACACACACAAAATACTGCTTGAGGGCTTCAAAGCAGTCCCCGCAGACCAACCCGGGGGAGCAGACCTGGGCAGCGAGGGTGGGACCCACCCCATGCCTGGGGACCCTCTCTGACGGTCCGAATGTGGAACCACGTGAATGTATCGTCTACTCCAAAGACTGGTTATGTAAATTAAATATCACAACAGAAAATGTGCTGATTAAAAGTCCCAAAGCGTGCCTAGCACAGAGCGGGCACTCAAGGGCTACAAGAGAATGAATGAAACAGTGAGTCTAAGTGGCTCCATGTAACGGGAACGGGCAGTCCAAGTAATCTACGAACACAGTGCAGGAAAAGAGAAAGGTGCCTCCGACCTGTTCTTCCAGTGGAATGGTGTCAGGAATGAGGGAAAGAGTTCAGACGTCATCTGGCAACTAGAACATTCTGAACACTTTCTCCCATGACTCCTAGGGTCTGGGTGCACGGGCCTTAGGGCCCCTACTGTAAGAGAGGCAAGACTTCATGTTTACAATTTACCATAAAACCACACCTAAATTCTGTGTGTTGCCCTAGAATACAATCACAGCGAGCTTCACACAAAACCATCCCCTTTGCCCGAATCGACAAGAAATAATGTGTTTATCACGTTACTTCACACCTCTTGACCCACCACCTCCTATCTGGGGGATTCAAGCACCTTCATTTGAAGATCACACTCTAACTGAACCTTTCAGATTTACAAACTGGGGCTTCGAAGTGCGTCGCCCATGGTCACACAGCAACCTGACCCGTGGGCCTCGTGTGTGTGTCTGCATCCCCACGTCTCCCCACGGGCCAGCTACCACCAGTTCCCCCAGATGAAGGCCCCCTGGAATCCCAGCAGGGTTCACAGGCCCAGGATCAGTGACAGACCTGCCCTTCCGTGGCCTCTTCACCACATGTGCTCCGCGCAGTGTCCCAGTGCCTGCAAAACACGGAAGAGCTCACAAGCCCCGTGTCTCAGCAGACTTTGTACAAAACTTTTTGTTTCACAAACAAAACTGCTTCTGAGCACTTCCTTAATAATTTGGTGGCATCATTTACATATTTGCAATTGGCATCACTTGCATACTAATTGCAGATCTGCATTTTATTTATGTGTTAAAACCAAAACCTCTGAGAACACTTGGCTGACCACCGTTTTGACTAATTTAACGTTTGAAGCAGCACAGCTTGCCAGGTAACATATTCCATAATACACATCCCTCCGACCCCCGATTTTAGCTGGCTCTCTCTTAACTTTTTCAAAGCAACTTCTTATTGAAAAATTAGATTGACCTATTTTCTATAAAGAATCCCTTGACTAATAAACCACGGTTAAAAGACCTGCACCAAAATTATGTCTGACTCTTACTCAAATGGTTGGTACTTTAAGTCTGTATAATAAATGAACGCCTGCACTGTGTTTTGCAAAATTCAGCTGCCGCAGGAAAGACACTTCAGCTGGAAACCAATTTTAACTGATGAAATAAAAATTATCTTTGTGAGAAACAAAACAGACAAATTTTGAAATTGCTGCTGTAAAAATTCCCCAAATAGGACATAAACTCTGAAGAATCATTCTATTCCCTTGGGGAATTTTAGCCAATAAAATATTCACATCTAGACATTTTAAAAGGAACTGGGAAGGGGCATCTGGGTGGCTCCGTGGGTTAAAGCCTCTGCCTTCAGCTCAGGTCATGATCTCAGGGTCCTGGGGACTGAGCTCCGCATTGGGCTCTCTGCTTAGCAGGGAGCCTGCTTCCTCCTCTGTCTCTGTCTGACTCTCTGCCTACTTGTGATCTCTGTCTCTGTGTCAAGTAAATAAAGTCTTCAAAAAAAAAAAAAAAAAAAGGAACTGGGAAATCCAATGTTTGCACCAAGTTCGCACGGGGGTGGAGGCACGTCCACACAATGTCTCTACTGGACCAAAGACCTCCAGTTCCCAGGAAAAATTTCAGGCATGTTAGGCTCAAATGAATTCCATCACCAAGGTAAACCTGTGCGCCAAGGTCAAAGTGGCAGCGGTCATGGCCAGGGTTTGGTCAGAGCCAAGGAGAGAGGTCATGGGAAGAAACCAAGGTCACGGGGGTGAGACTGTGATGGCAGGAATCTGCCCCAGAAAGGGGTGCTTGCACCCCTGGCCCTTCCCCAAGTACCTCCAGCATGTGGTCCACCGTTCTGTGCATTTCTCCAACATCTGCCACAGCAATGTTCAAGAGCAAAGAAAAAGCCATGCTCCTGTTTCACAATAGGTTCCCAAGCAACTCAAATCCCTCCGACACAGGGCCAGGGGACCCGAGAACTAACGTCAAATCAGTTGAGTACTGACCCGGGCAGTGTTCAACACCTTTCTCACCCAGGGCTCTGCAGTCGGGCCTGATGAGACAAACCACAGGGAAACATCTCAAAGCCAGGCAACGCTGCCCAAAAGAGATTTGACTACGCGGTTATATCAATAGCATTCTGCTCCGGGAACTACAGAACTAAGACAAGATCCAGCCATGCTCCCCAAGGGGCGTCTTAGGGTTTCTTTAAGGTTTTCATTACTCAACACCAGTCACCAGGACTTCGGTTTGGATCTACAACATCCTAAGGAAAGGCCTCACCTTCCACTTAACCCCACCAGCCAGGGAGGCCGCAGTCATACCTCTGGGTTCTCCCAGTAACTTCATGCCACCGAGGCTGTCCTCCTCAGGGTCCCTGACAGCCAGCCCCTGAGCACTGCGCAAAGGGCGCGGCTGCCAGACACGTACAACTTTACAGCGTCAGCAGGGGCACAGTCCAAAAGTTATTTCAGGAACAAGAGAAAGAAGAGTCAACAGACAAAAAGTAAATAACTGGATAACAGACATGAGAACTAAGTGTTGGGGCAACATGATTCGATGCCTGAGACTGGCTTTGAAATACCGCCCTCCCCATCCCAGAACCATAGTTCAGAGACGGCCGTCAACACTGGGTGATAAGGATAAGGAGGTCATTTTAGTCTTCACTTCACTTCCTTAAAAATTGTTTGGAGGGGTGCCTGGGTGGCTCAGTGGGTTAAGCCGCTGCCTTCGGCTCAGGTCATGATCTCAGGGTCCTGGAATCGAGTCCCGCATCCGGCTCTCTGCTTGGCAGGGAGCCTGCTTCCTCCTCTCTCTCTCTGCCTGCCTCTCTGCCTACTTGTAATCTCTCTCTGTCAAATAAATAAATAAATCTTTAAAAAAAAAATTGTTTGGAAAAACTGCAGCAAGAAAATGGTTTTTTAAGCTCAAATTTAGTAGGAACCCAGTTTGTTTTTAAAATAATACATGGATATGCACAAAACCAGAAAGTACCCAGAAAAAAAAAGAAAAATAAACGCACCTACAAATTTCTGTGGCGCGGTGGGATGAAACCAAAGGGTAAGTCAGCGGATTCCACACCAGCTCGGGCGAGCGCCAACACTCCCAGAACACAGATCTGTCCTGCAAGCCTCACGCATTCACCACCAGTTACGGGAGCCAACATGTCTTGATGGCACTTACCTTTCTCAGGTGGAGAATATGATGATTTAACACACATACATATAGTAAAACCAGCATCTCTTTGATCACCTGCCCTTATGCAAGATATTCCCTGAACAAAGTGCAGCCTGACCCAGATGGTACACCCAAGTGTCACCCACCTGTCACCCCACACTCAGGTGGGCCTTCGTCCCCTAGCTCTTTGCTCAGAGAATGAGGACATATGTCTGGTTCCTCTACCAGAAGATGCCAGGGCTTGTCCACCAGAGAAGAGAAGGGCGAAAATCAGACGCTGATGGGGAAGACTGCCCCCCAGGAGACGGTTGACGGGAACCAGAGGAAGTCCAAACCACCACCTGGCGTTGACCGGGAAGACGCCCACGGAAGCTTCAGTTGTGCGGTCCACTCCCTCACTAGCTCCGTCTTCCCAGCACTGAAGATGGACGTGAGTCAGGAAACACCACCACAGACGACAGGGAGACGCTGTTCTAGAAACTCCACTTGATAAAGGTACTGAGTTCCAAGACCAATGACCCAGGACAGCTCCACAGACCTTTCCTGACAAATGTCCCTCAATGAGAAAAAAAACATTCTCTTGGCAGAATGGTTTTCTATCAGTGTGGACACCCAGGAGCGCCCGCGGAGCAGCAGAGCCCCTGAAGGTTCGGCAGGTGAGCCGATAAAGGTCCAACCCCCAAGCCAAGGGGATTCTTTCAATCTTATGTCCTCAGAACACTAGTCATCCTATGCTCCCAGAGCATGGTACTGATTACCCGAAAGTTCAGACTCCTGACCTTTATCACCTGAGTCACACATCCTCTTTATATGGACACTACAAAAGCAGGGGGAAAACTGCCACATCCGCCAATCCTCCGGCCAAAGGGTAAAGCAGGTACATCCCCTTCTCATTACCTGTCCACTCTCAGTTTTTTTTTTTTTTTAAAGATCTTATTTATTTATTCGACACACAGAGATCACAAGTAGGCAGAGAAGCAGGCAGAGAGAGAAGGGGAGGCAGGCTCCCTGCGGAGCAGAGAGCCCAATGTGGGGCTCAATCCCAGGACCCTGGGATCATGACCCAAGAGGAAGGCAGAGGCTTTAACCCCCTAAGCTACCCACGCACCCCTCTCTCAGCTTTTAAGAGAAACTTTTCTTTTTTTTTTTAATTTAAATTCAATGAGCCAACGTATAGTACACATCATGAGTTTCAGATGCAGAGATCAATAATTGATCAGTGTTATATAACAGCCAGTGCTCATCACATCACGAGCCTTCCTTAATGCCCCTCCTCAGGTCACCCCATCGCCCACCCCCTTCCCTCCAGCAATCCTCAGTTTGTTTCCCAGAGTGAAGAGTCTCTCATGGCTCCTTTCCCTTTCTCCTGACTTCCCATTCAGTTTTCCCACCCTTCCCCTGGGGTCCTCTGCGCTGGTTCTTAAATTCTACATATGAGTGAAACTGTAAGACAATTATCTCTCTCTCACAGCCTTATCTCACTCAGGATCATCCCCTCCAGGGTCCATCTGTGTCGATGTAAACGCTGACAGCTGAGTGATACTCCACCATATAAATGCACCACACAAGAGAAGCTCTTCTTCCAAACTGACCAGTCCCTACCTGACGGATGATGCCAGTCCTAGAAGGTTTCCCATTCTGCTTTGGACCACAAGTCCCTGACCCCAATCTGTAACTGGTCTGAACCTAAAGATCCAAGTGCTAGAACCTATAGAGTCTGAGTGCCCACCTCATGAATCCTACAGCAACACGCCTATCACAGGCTACAGGAATTCTTCCTTCCAGGAAGATGAGTCCGGGACAGCCACCCAGGTGACAAGGGCACAGTGCTGACTCCCACCTGACGCCTCAGATAATGCTCTTTCTGTTCTGGACCACAGTTTATGACTCATGATAGGGCGGAATTTGTCCAGACTCGATCAAGAATCAGAGCCACTAGCCCGCTCCTGTTGCCGCTGGGTTATCCATTAACTGTCCAACTGTGGGTTTTCTCAGAAGCTGTGGTCTTTGGATAGGTCTGGACAAACTCAGGGGCCAGGCACTAGGAAATGGACATCCAAGTAAATCTGAGGTTATGTGAAAATAAACACGCAAAAGCAAAAAATGCCCATTCTTTAGAGCTAACCCCTGCTTCTCATTTAGGTCATGTCTGAGTTCAAGGGCAGGAAAGCTAATCAAGTTTGACTCCAACGTTCGGGCTGGGAGAGCTGCTGTGTTCTAGGCTTTTGCTTTTCCTTTAATGCCAAAGAGGTTCGCAAGTAATAACTGGTACGAGCCTTTCCTGCGTGAGAAGAACAGTAACTGAAGTTAAGGGCCAGCTCTTAAAGGAAGTCAAGTAATGAACCAAATTAACAAATCCCTGTATGGGCTAATGACACTTCATGAACTAATGACTGTAGGCAGAACAATGCTGTCACCTGCGTGGACGCCTGCCAGCGTTCACAGCACGGGGGGGGGGGGGGGGGGGAGCCCAGCAGTGGCACCTGAGCAAGCCGGGAGGGAGCACGGGTTCTCAGTGGACCACGGCACCTCTCCTGCTGGTACAAAGATGGCGGGGAACAGGACGCCCCGCTCTCCCCAGCCATATAGCTACATTTGTGTGATCACATCCCTGGTAACACCTTCAAACGAGCACGCTGGATATGGGCGAGTCATGATGGGATTTGCAGTAACAATCAAGCAGAACAAGCTGCTGGGGTTGTCCCGGGACCCCCACCATGAACAGTTCCTTTCCCCACCACGGGGCAGTTGTAGTCCAGGCCCTCATGACACTGGACGGCACATGATGGCTGAGCACCACTCCTTGCCACAGCCGCTGGCCACCATCAGCCTGACCAGTGGCAGATGATACTGACTGAGACTCGGTGACATCGGCCTCCTGACCTGTCCATGCGGGCTGTGCCTCTTTCTGTCATTACCTGATTCAATTCAACATTAACCCACGAACTGGAGTCTGGAAACCAAGTGAGCAGTTTCTATACAAATGAAACTCAACGCTTTGGGAAGGCAGGACAAACAGAACGAGCTAGAAGAGACAGGTGCCACCCAAGGTGTCTGAGACCATGTTAGTGTCCTGAAGGGAAAGGGGGGCTTCGAGTCCAGGTGGGCTCCGTCCCGGGCCGCTCTGGGCGGCCGCTGTGCTAGCAGCCCTCTGAAGGAATGAGGACCCAGCACTGTTGGTGACACGGGTCAAGTATGCTTCGCGGGGAGCGACAACACGGAGCAGCATCAGGGGACCCACATCCAGAAACATGGCCCCAACACCACATCAAAGACTGGCCACTTCTCAAAACCATTATCTCCAGGTTCCATAGATGCTTGTGGTGGTGTATGCCATTTTCCCCTACTCCACCATTCACGAATTCATCATGAGACCACAGGTGCCAAGTGTACTCGACAAGACTCTCGAAGGATCCACACCAAGGTCTGGACCCTCGTATTTCCCTCTTTCCCTGATGAAGATCTGGAACAAGAATGAAAGGGGTACAGTTTGCCCTGAGGAAATCTCAGCCCCTTTTAGTGGCCAGTGTCCTCCAGGGTCTCACTTCCCTAAGCTCCACAGAGCAGGCACCTGGTGTGCCCCATCTGGAGGCCAAGGTTAAATACCACCTCTTCTCTTTTCTCTGCATTTTCAACGCCCATGAGCTCACACACGTGCCCAGCCAGGCATTGAGCAAAGCAAGGCAAAGGTCAATTCAAACGATAACATTCTTTGTCTTCCCCAGGATGCTTTGTTTCAGATCAATCTATGTTCACAGATCTATAAGAAGAAGGAGTCCAAGCGTACACAAAGAGGGAGTAAAAAAAATTCAGGACCCTGGAAGGGGGGGATATACTGGAACCAGAGGGTGAAGGAAAAGGCAAATCGGTTACAAAGTAGAAAGAACTAGACTTAAACTCTATGATACTGGGAAAGTTAACCACCTTTCCAAGCCAATCTCCTTGTATATAAAATGTAAGGACACTGTAACCACCTACTTCACGGGATTAAATGAGAGAAAGAGTTGCAAAGCACTTAGTACAATCCAGGCACAGAGCAGGTGCTCAGTAAATCGGGGCTGCCTTCAGTACAGTAGGACCTTCTCTCATCCAAGCCCACACCGGACCCTAGATGACGTGATTTTCCCCATCTTCCCCCTCTTGACTTAAGAACTCAAAGATTCTCTTCAAATCAGCCAAGTCCCCACACCTCTGACTCTCCAAAAGCAGCAGCTCTGAGACTCCATTACAAAGAAAGCTCTGAGGAGCAGCGCCTGGGTGGCTCAGTGGGTTAAAGCTTCTGCCTTCGGCTCAGGTCATGATCCCAGGGTCCTGGGATTGAGCCCTGCATAGGGCTCTCTGCTCAGCAGAGAGCCTGCTTCCCCCTCTCTCTGCCTGCCTCTCTGCCTACTTGTGATCTCTGTCTGTCAAATAAATAAATAAATCTTAAAAAAAAAAAAAGAAAGAAAGCTCCGAGGAGTGAGGTGAGATCACTTGTAAGACAGGTCTCGTTCCTCAGAGCACTCTTGGGAGCTCAGCAAGTAGGGACACTCAAAATGTGAACATTACTGGCTGATTTAGGTTATTAAACTGACTCAAAATTACTGCGCACTAAGCTCAAGGGCAACAAACACACCCACACCCATCGGTTAATCCTCTCTACATCAAAATCCCTGACCCATTCTCTCTGCAGTGAATCTCGCCCTCTGAGTTCTCTGGCGTGGCTGGTGGATTTGGATCCAAGTTGTCCGCTCCGCAGACAGCGGGCGATCATCCCAGCCATGGCCTCTGACAACAGCTGACAGCCTGTGTGGGGGAAGGGGCCCCATGGGTCACCGGCAGCGCCTCCTTACACTGTCACTCCCCAGTTCAAGGAGGATCCTGAACCTTGGATCACGCACATCCCCCGTCAAGCGAGATGAAGATGGTGAAGGGTAGAGGCGAGTCTAGTTGTGACACAAGTGCAGACAGCCGTGACACACCACAGCAGAAGGTGGGAAGGTAGGGAGGTGGGGGGAGGGGGGACACAGCTGGGCCGATTTTTAACAACAAGCCAGCCACACACACATGAGGTCCCAGCCCTGCCCCCTTCCACAAGAGAGAAAAATCTATGTTTAAAAGTTCTGAAGACACGTGTCTGAGTTTATATAGATGTCTGGGTCTCTCTGCCTCTGTGCACGAGTTATCTTTACTGAATAAACATCAACATGGGTTCGCGGCTTTGAGGGCAAACACAAGCTGAAGAGTCTGCCTTTCCCAAAGATGTGCCAAAGATGACAAAACACAACAGCTGTCACCTAAGCGACCATTCAAGTTCCAGAGGTATTTGAGATAAAAATCCGTTCTTTCCTTTAAGGAAAAGCTTTCTCCTCAGATGTTACTGATTCACAGAAGCCAGGAAATACAAAGGTGTGGAATCTATGAGGGGGTGGTAGGAATAGAACCTGCCCCAAGGGGCTTCCGTGGGAGAACTGTGACCTGAAGCCCTGACATGGGAACGCCTTCTGCATGTGAGACACATTTCCAAAGCCTATGCACAGAAACCCTACCAGGCCTGGGCGCTTGGCTTGGATATGCTTGCAAATACTTCACCATCTCGTCAAGAGCATACTGTGTGTGTGGCTCTTTCATTCATAAATGTCGCAGTCCTGTTACTTTTCTACTCTCTCTGAGCTTCTCGACAAACAGTCTTTGGAAAATAGTCATTATTCACCTGAAACGGTAATGACAAATAAATACGTATGCACCTCAAATGGAAACCCCCCGCCACTGATTAGATGTGAACAATTGGGGTCGTAACAGCCCCCACGCGCAGGGAACACGCATCCAGAACACTTGAAGGAACTGGCAGATACTGAAAAGTTAATTACTGCCATGAGATCATCCTAAATTTTTAAATTATCAGCTTTTATGTCAAAATGGTTTCTGAATGCTATGCAATCACAATTTTAATTTTTAGAATTTTTAGATTGTTTAAACACCACAAAGTCGTTCAGCCCAGCTGCATGCCTTCTCTAAGTGATGGGAATCACCCCCCACCCCACCACGTGCCCTGACATGGTTCTGGTATTACTTTCCAAAGGTGAGGTTCTGGTCAGTTCCTGCCACATTACAGGCAACCAGCATGTATTCTCAATCGAACCAAGCCAAGAATCTCAATGACCATCAAGTCACCACATGAAGAAATTCACCGAAAAAGCTGAAAACCATCCCACAGTTCTCTTTTGATACAGCAAGTATTGCTGAGCAGGCCTTGTGACCATATACACGTGCATATGTGTGTGCGCACATGTGTGTGACTCATGTGTACACCTGAGTCCATGCATGTGTGTACACATGTACACACTGTGCAAGGCATCATCTATGTACATACGCACGTGTGCATGCACAGATATACACGTACGTGCTGGGGAGAGACAGGGTTTGCCCACCAATGTGAAATCAGGGATTTGGAACTCTGGGCCCCGAAGGGCTCAGAGGGAGTGTCACCAGCTACGCGGACTCTACCTGGATATGTTCCCTTTAACCGTTTTCTCTTACTGGAGAGGAAGGTGAGTCCGGTGGTCTAGAGATGGCTGCAGTTTCAATCTTGGCTCTTCTGGTTACTGGCTGTGGGGTCTTGGGCACGTGACCCAGCCCCTCTGTGCAGCAGCTTCCCGCCTCCACAAGCAGGAGGGTAGGAGCACGTCCACAAGCCTGTGAGAATGAATGACGTGTGTCATGACTGCAGGCCCTGAGAATCATGCTCCCCGTCGGCGCTCAGCAGCATGTGCACCCATGCCTTCTCAGTACGAAGAAAATATGAACCAAAGCTTTCTTTCCGTGAAACAAAGTATGAGACCAGTGACAACGACTTCTTGTTCCAAGTGTGTGCAACGTGAGTGTGCGAGCAGCAGGGGCTGGGCACCGGGCAGACACCAAACGGGGCTCAGAGCCTGTCTTCCGCCGGTGCTGATGCAACTGGCCTCCCCGCGGGCCCCAGCGAGACCAGAGGCTCAGGACGCTGTAACCGACTCGTGACCGACTCCTACTGCGGACGCCACCACGGCAACTGCGCTGCCCTGCAGTGACAGTAATTAGCACGTGTGACCAGACCGGCGGCAGACTCCTGAAACACGGCAGCTTCGGATAAACACTTACGCCTAGTAATTGACCTCATTGGGACTTGTGGCCTCACTGTGAGGCAGGCAGCAGAAACCAGGGTCAATCACCTAGTCTGGAGCCAACAGCGGGGAAATGCATGAACAGTCACAGGCGCACAAGCACTGCAGACCTCTGCCTCCCTGCCATTGCCAGGTCCTAAACATGCACCGTTTCCTGTATCTTTCATTGGAGGAGGGGCTTGAAATGTCAGCATCCATCCCTCAACTCCTTTCCAAGGTCGCCCTATCAAGGGGCCCAGTGCCCGTGACACTGTCGGATCCATAAGGACACTTCCATCTGCTGAGTGATCACCATGGACCTGATTCTTGTCTTTCTCTATCTACAGTAGGTGTTTTCATCTCTGCTTTTACAAAGTAAGAACATGGGGGCCTGGAGAGATCATCTTCCTTTCTCAAGGACACCTGGGAGTGGCAGCAGCATCAAGAATCAAAGGCAGATGGGACACCTGGTTGGCTCAGTGGGTTAAGCCTCTGCCTTCGGCTCGGGTCATGATTTCAAGGTCCTGGGATCGAGCCCCACATTGAGCTCTCTGCTCAGCAGGGAGCCTGCTTCTCCCTCTCTCTGTCAAATAAATAAATAAAATCTTAAAAAAAAAAAAAAGACTCAAAGGCAGAGACGTCTGTTCATCTGTCTGTATGCAAAGCTTCTGGTTCCCAACCAACGTCCTTCCCAACTGCTTCACACTTTCTATTCTGGCTGCAAAGCATTCCTCCAAAAAGCCTGTACACCCCCCAGAATTCATACCCACTAACCAAACATACAAGACACAAGTTGCTGAGCATTCCTTGAACTGCAGGCTTCATACAACGGTGACAGCTGATATCAGCATTTTATTTTTTACTGGTTCTGTTTCTCCAAGCCTGTCCCGTTCTCACCAGGACACCACGGTCTCACCGACAGACCCATCCTCATCCTTGCTGGACAAAGCACAGACACGGTCGCTTGCAGAAACTCATTTTTCCAAGTAGCGTCCATCCGTCTTCGTCAGCTATCCTCCGGTATGAAATGTCGAAGGCAAATGCACAAATGAACTTCTGTCAGCCTGATTTAGTCACCTTGATTTATAAGCCATGGCCAAGGAGGCAGGGCGGACAAGGGCAGAACCAAAAAATCGCATGCAAGCTCCCTCTGACGGAGCCAGAGAGACCTTTTCTAGCATCTCTATTGTTCATTTCGATGCACTGTTTAGAGAAGACAACAGCCATTATAGAACCAGCAGGAATTTGTCGGATCGAGGCTCACTAATGACATCACTCACCAATTACTTCAGGAGCCTGTATTGGGGGCTTTGGAAGCACTGGGATCATTCCGACAGCAGCTGATGCGTTCAAGTTCTGATGTCCAGTCATCTGTGTGTTGAATACAGACGAACAGCACACTCCGAAGTCCAAGCTTAGCACCAGCTCTCTCAAAAATCAACCCGTTTCATCAGTGCCAACTTTTGGTACAGCACGTTCAAATTAACAGAACCAACGGCCCTCAGAAAACCACGGGGAGTAAATGAAGTCATCGGACATCTCAGCTTGAGTCCAACGGCTTGGGAAGGAAGCTATGGTCCCTCTAGAAATGAAGAGTTATTGATATCTTCAAGGAGCAACACAGCATGTCCACAGAGAAGACACTGGATCATCGTACTGTCCCTTGTCCAACACCATGAAAAAGCTCTTCCATGGAGGAAGCAGGGAAATCGATAGATAGATTACTTGAGTTGTCAGGAGACCTTTCAGCTCTGCTCTGGAGGGATTTAATTAAAGGAAGAACTAGCAAGATATTTACCCTGGACTCTGCATCAGAGTTTACGGAGGATGTGACAAGCCTTCACACACCCTGTTCCTGCTAACCACAATGTTAAATTTTAGACGTTCAAAGGAGAAGCTTGTTCCTTGAAGGAATTTGAAGAGAAATCCTTCTCTCGTGCTCTCATTATTTTGAAATTCAATTTTTTACAATACTGCCCGAAAGAGCTCCTCATCACAAGGGCACAGATGCGATCACCTGTCCCTGGGGATGTAGATGGTCATGACGGGAACACGAAGAGATTCGCCGGAACAGCACTTGGATGCTTGGCCGCAGTGCGCCATCTCCACGGTCCAGCCTCTCCACCCCGTCCGGTGAGATGAACCGGGTGACGAAGGCAGGGCCTGGACGTGCTCCGGACCCTGGCGCAGCAGCGTCAGGCATACGAACTCCCCGTGCCGGCCCCTCCCCGCTGCCAGGCTTCCTGCTCTGCCTTGTCTGCATCCACTCATCCCACGTGCTGCCGCTCACTTCCGGTGCGCTCACTTCCGGTGCGCTCACTTCCGGTGCGCTCACTTCCGGTGCTGCCGTCGGCGCTTGGCATTCAGGGGCGAGCAGCGCCCTCCACTCTGGCTCCAGGAATGACTTCCCCAGGTAGCTAAATTCAGACGTTTGTAGACATGGGCTCGCCTGCTCTCAAGAGGCCCATAAGTTGCTGAGGGCCACGGCCAAGTACAGGGGGAAGGACACCAGCACCCATCACTCCTTCAGGGCAGTCCTGGTGTAAATAAGATGCTACAGGGTCTCCAGGGCCGTGGGACATACTAAGATCTATAGGCAGAATCATTTGTCTCAAACCACAACCACTCAGTCTTAAAAACAGCAGAAGGCATGGCCGAGTCTTCTCAACCCACATGCTTTTTCCATTTCTTTTTCAAAGAAATGGGTGTAAAAATCTTTACACCAAAATAAAAACACTTTTTAATGAGCATTTTCAAAAGATAGGATATAACATGAGAAAACACACTAGTAACACATATGAAATGCAACTAGTTTCTCTAATTTAAAATGAGCTCACAGAAGTCAATGTGATAAACACAAGACCCCTACAGGAAAGGAAAGGAGGGAAAAGAAAATGGAGCAGGAAGAGAACACAAGCCACGCACAGAAGCAGGCAACTTACAGAAAGAAACGCAATGGGGCAGGGAACCTACGAAAAGACCCTACACCTGTAATTAAAGATCAACAAGTCAGAGCAAATAGACATTTTTAACTTAGCAGACTGGCAAAAACGCCAAGTCTGGGGACGGGACAGTGCTGGTGGGGGTGTGGGAAAGAGACAACCCTGGAAAAGAAAATCAGTCTGTAAATTTCTGGAGTGCAATTTGGTAAATGTCCGTCAAAGTTTACAATGCATTGATCCTCTGACCTAGCAATCTCACTGTTGGCATTTAATCTGCAGATATATCAGTGAGATGTTTATTTGCAAAGAGGCAAACCATAGTGACTCCAACAGCGAACACAGCACAGCTCCTTCCCATAAACATCTGGCAATTACTAAAACACCCAGGGATAAGATACAGGTGAAATCAGTTACTGCCCCTCCATATCCATTACTGCACATAACGTATCAAAGAGAATAAGGCAGATCCGTGTGTGCTGAGGGACAAGATCTCTAAAAATATAATCGGAAAGGGGGGGGGGAGGCTATAGGAAAAATATGTATAATTAATCCCTTTATTAAACAACATAAAAAGCAGAGAGCCGCAGATGCAGATATGTGCCAGAAACATTTCCCCCCCACCCCGGGAGAAACCACAAGAAACATAATAAAAGTTATATTTGAAGGAAGGCTTTTACTTCCCTTTCTGTGCCTTTTGATACCACTGCATGTTAACCCCATACATGCACTCCTTTATTTTCAACATCATCAGGTGTTACCTATATATAAGGTCATGGAAAATTATCTTCTCTCTCTTAGCACTCTGGTTTTCAACAAAATTTAATTAAAAAGACAACACAAAACAGGGGCGCCTGGGTGGCTCAGTGGGTTGGGCCTCTGCCTTCAGCTCAGGTCATGATCTCAGGGTCCTGGGATCCAACCCCACATCGGGCTCTCTGCTCAGCAGGGTTCCAGGTTCCTGCTTCCTCCCTCACCTCTGCCTGCCTCTCTGCCTACTTGTGATCTCTGACTGTCAAATAAATATTAAAAAAAAAAAAAAGAAAAGAAAACTTCAAATGTCTATAGGCCTTCATATCTGAACCTCCCAAAATAAATTTAGTGAGTTAAAGGCTTTTTAGGAGAGTTCTGGGGGGAGGGGAGGTGGGGAATAGGACAAGCTATGAAATCAAACTATGAAATGGAGCAGACAAGGCATCACAAACCTGGCTCCAGAGCAACAAGGATGAGGCTGAGCACTTCTCCCTTTCTAATGCTTTCAGCTAAATGAGAAATTACGCACAGTACGGACTTCGGTGGCTAGAAGTCACAAACAGAATCCAGCAGTTCCAAGCTGTTACGGAGGGAACAGTCTCAAGGGGAAATGTCTGAAGAACTCTTCTGCAAGAATGACTCTTCCAGAGTCATGAGGAAGCAGTAAAGAAATGCAGTAGTAACTAAATAAAAACCTGCTGCGGACACATAAAACCAGAACCCTACAGTATGTCAGGAAAGCCTCTGGCAAATGTTCATAAAGCCCAAGAGACAAAATCTCAAATTGAGTTACTTCACATACAGTTACAATTCTAGATTGTACCCAGTGTCTTCACCGGCATTAAACGGCGAGCCTGGGATGTCACCTGGCTTGACAGGGCCTCGTCAATGTGCCATCAACTCCTGATCCATCCAGGTCTTTATCCGAGGTTTAAGAGGCAAACCACAAGGGTATCTGGGGGGGCTCCGTGGGTTAAGCCTCTGCCTTCAGCTCAGGTCATGATCTCAGGGGTCCTGGGATCGAGCCCCACATCAGGCTCCCTGCTTTAGCAGGGAGCCTGCTTCCCCCTCTCTCTCTGCTTGCCCCTCTGCCTACTTGTGATATCTCTCTCTCTCTGTCAAATAAATAAAATTAAAAAAAAAAAAAAAAAAAAAAAGAGGCAAACCACAGAAAATTAAAGCAGCTTAATCCTCAGGAGCCCCTAGTGGTAAGTCCCAGAGATATCAAGCTCCACTAAGTGCAGGGCACAGCGGAGAGGGGGAGGAGGTGAACCCAGCCAAATGTATAAACAGATCGTGCCCAACTGCCTGGTTGAACAAAAGAGAAATAAAGGCTCTGAGAAAAAAGGGGAGTTCTCTCCTCTCTGTGCCCAGGTCTCAAGGTAGTGCCTCTCGGCTACAAACTTGCCCTTGATTGCCTGGTCCACACGACTGGAGCTATTCTAGTTTTGTCAGTAGAAGGAAGTTTCTGGAAAGACAAAAGGAAGGAGCTGAGTTTCCGGTTTCCAGAGTGGCTCCCGCCTCCTACAGCTTTACAGTGGGGTGTCTCCACTTGGGACATATCTCTGAGGACAGCAATTCCCCCACACCCAGCAACTTCTGCGCCCACAGTGGGTTCCAACCACGTCCTCTCCAACACAGTCCGGGTCTGGATCCAACTCTCAGAAAGGCGTGAGGTGTGGCCTCTTCCTTTATGGGCCCTCCTCTGCTCCCCAGGATCCATTATTTCTATATCCTGTAGAGTTCCATTTACTTTTTATCAGCTAATCCATCTTCACTCCACCCCCTTGTTAAAGCTAATCATTCTTTTAAAAATTTTTTTAAAAATTGTGTGTGTGTGTGTGTGTGTTTATGTCAATGGCCTGCTTTTTCCATTTGGTGGTTATTTTGAGGTTTTTCTATTTTTAGTTGTTCTGTTTAATTGCTAATGGCATATATTATGGTTAACCTCCCACAGTTCTTATCGTGCCAATATTTTCCCCCTATGCTTTCTTTTTCCAATTTTCTTTTACATTTTTACTGATGTACAATGAACCTATGGTGTTACATTAGCTTGGGCTGTGCGATATAGTGAGTCAACAATTCTATACACTACACAGCGCTCGTCACAGTAAGCTTATTTTTAATCCTCTCCGTCTGTTCCATCGATTTTTATCTATGATAGCTAATAATTCTTACACCATTCCCTGCTCCAACTACATCCCCGTTCGAACTCCTGTCTGGCTTCAGCTCCCAGACGGCCCTGACTCTGGGGGCACCGATATACCCCTTTAACCCCCAGCACTCCTGCCGTAATTAGGTCCTGTGGCAAACTACCAAATGAAAGACAGAGCGAGAACTGCTCCCATTCTGTGCCACGCTGCATGGCCTCCCACCACCTCAGCTCTCTAACCCTCGGTCTGCCCACCTCTCAAAAACACTTGTCCTGACAGGTCACCTGCTCCCGACGGTGTCAGGTGGGGAGAACACAGTGAAGCTGGTACGGGCACAGCATGAGCCCAGTACCCAGCACATCTTATCTGACTTCAAACATGCCTTCGCCACCCCCGCCTGACTCCTGGAGAGCCAGGGCCAGACCTGCGGACTCCTACATGCGCCAGGGATCAAGAAAGATGAAGAGTTCAGAAAACAAACACGGCGAGAAAAAAAAAAAAAAAGAGAGAGAGAGAGAGAAACAAAACCCGTGAACCTATCCTTCACTTTTCACAGTAAGTAATTTTCACAACAGAATTCTAAATAACAGTCATGTATAAAAAGGGCAGAAAGTAAGAAGCGCCACAATTTTTCAACTGTATTAAGTGTTTTCCAGCTGAAGTTGTGTCTGCACTCTGGTCTTCCAGAGGGATTCAAGGATCCCCAGAGTTCCAGAGCGTCTCAGGTCCCAGCTCCTCATGGGGGCTCTGAGCTCAGCCTGAAAAGATCCTGTGGCCTCCCTCCCATTCTCTAGCAAGGCCTCCCCACCCTCTGGCTCCTGATAGAGGTGTCTCTGGAGACCAGACTCATTCCCTGAAACGGACCCATGTGCTAGGCCTTGACCGCCTCTGGGGCAAAGACCATGTCATCCTCTTCCTCAGCTGTCTAGCCACCAAACGGAAGCAGCAGCAAATTTACTCATGATCCAGAACAGTAGTACCTGCCTCAAAAGGACAAAGGTAAGGCCTGACCACAATGAGCAACTCTCAGTAAATGGAAACCAGTAGAGGACCTCATACAGAGAACAAAACACACAGGTTTAAACTAGAGATCTCTACAATGATTTCATGCTATGTAAAAAAACTGAATGCCTTAAATCATAACTGCTCACCATTTGCTCATTTACTTGGTGAATCTGTATTTACTGAATGCCTACTCTCTGCTAGGTGCAAACTTACCATTATCATAAGCCATCATATGAGTCAGAACAGTGGTGGGACTCAGGGTAGAAAACATGAACATGAAACTGAATTTAAAAATCTCTATGTGGGGGCGCCTGGGTGGCTCAGTGGATTGGGCCGCTGCCTTCGGCTCAGGTCATGATCTCAGGGTCCTGGGATCGAGTCCTGCATGGGGCTCTCTGCTCAGCGGGGAGCCTGCTTCCTCCTCTCTCTCTCTGCCTCTCTGCCTACTTGTGATCTCTCTCTGTCAAATGAATAAAATAAAATCTTAAAAAAAAAAATCTCTATGTGATTTCAGTAAATTTAGGAAATATTGGGAGCAAAAAGTCCACAATCCAAAGCTGATGGCATGTTATCAGGAATCGACTTATTTTCTATTTCTGTATAGTCAAGTATTTTTAGTTCGATGTTCTTTTCAGAGCCTTCTTCTTCTCAGAGCCTTCTCATTTTGGCCAAAATGACACACTGCAGTGATCCTGAGAAGACAAAACTCTTGAGAACTGGACTAGTGTAAATGGTTATTCATCGAACCCCACATGAACTCCCTCCGAAGATCATTTCTCCAGCTGCGAGCCTTCCTACCTCCCACTCATCCTTCCTGCTCTGGTACAGCGACTTTCAAGATCTTCACCTTCCCTGCCCATTTGGAGAAAGGACTGGCTTCTATCTTTGTAGTCTAGTGGCCACAAATGTATTCTTTAAAAAAAAAAAAAGAAAAGAAAAGAAAAGTTTGATATTGAGGGGAAAGACGGCAGCACAGTAGGAGGACCCTAGTCTCCTCTTGTCCCACGAACCCAACTAAGTAACTATCAAAATCATCCTACAAACCCCAACATATCGGCATGAAGACTGGCAGAACAAAATTCCATGACAAAAGGTGGAGAAAAGCTACATCAAAGAAGGCTTAGTGAAGACAAGGATAATGGGTGCTGCGGAGAGGAGAGGAGAGGAGCCGAGCATCGTTGTGGAGAACAGCCAGAGAGCACACAGCAGAACGCACAAGAATGTTTCCCCATAGCCACTGGCTTTGAAAATGAGAGGGGCTGAATTTCATGACTTCCAGCAACAAGCAGGGCTTAGAGCCTGGAGTTTTAAAGGTCAGCAGGCTTGGCTGGAATAGCGCCTGGAGGGTACTGCACTGCCCCCAAGAGAAAGCAGGCAAACAACCTGGGGGCAGACAGCACAGAAACAGCATCTGAAGAGTGCCCGGGGCACACTGGAGGGTGTGGTTATTCTCTGTGTGGATCCTTGAGACACAGCCTTCAGGGAGGGAGACACTTTTCCAGGAACAAAGCAGCTGGCTAAGGCCATTTCCCTACTCAACCCCTCAACATAAACACAGGGCTACATGAGGGAAGCAACACAGACTGCCTAACCTCCTCATACCAAGTTCCACTCCCCTGTGCTCTGGTGGGACTGCCCCTGCCCCTCTCAGTCATGCTTACCTCAGACCCAGCACAGTGGGTCCTTCCCACAGAAGACCAGCAAAAACCACTGCCCACACCATGTCTCCTGACCAGAGTCCTGCAGGGCCTCAGTTCTGGTGGAGGGGATATCAGGGCTCATTTTACAAGCAGACTAGAGTAGACCCAGCTAAAACTTGCCACATTCAGACCTGGGACCAAACACTGCCCACAAAGGTAAGGAGAGCCTCTGCAGACGCCTGGCCTGAAAGATAGAGCAGCCAAAACACAGCAGCAGAGCACAAATTTCATAAACCTGAGATGCTGCCAAAAGCGCCAGGCCCTGGAACTACATGACCCCTTCTTACAAAGCCATCACTTTCAGAAGCAGAAGACACAATAGGCTTTTCTAACACACAGAAGGCAGAGACTTAGACGAAATGCCAAGACAGAGGAATTTACCTCAAATTAAAGGACAAGATGAGACCGCTGCCAGACATCTAAGTGAAGCAGATGTAAGTAACATGCCTGATGGGGAATTTAAAGCAATGATCATCAGGATGCTCACTGGTCTTGTGAAAAAACATCAGTAAGACCATTACCACAGAGATAAAAGAGTTAAAAAAGAATCAATCAGGGACGATGAATAAATAAAATAAAGGAGACGGGAACTTGGCCTGATGCAATGAACAGCAGGCTGGAAAAAGCAGAGGAACAATTCAGTGTCCTAGAAGACAAAATAATGGCAAGTAGTGAAACTGAACAAAAGAAAGAAGAATTACAGAACATGAAAACAGATCAGGGAACTCAGTGACCCCACCAAACATAATAACATTGTATTACAGGAATCCCAGAAGAAGAAGAGAGAGAAAGGGGGCAGAACATTTATTTGAGAAAATCACAGCTGAAAACTTCCCTAACCTGGGGAAGGCAACAGACACCCAGATCCAGGCAGCAGAGAGATCCCAACAAAAGCAAGCCAACACTAAGACATACCATAATTAAATCTGCAAAACAGAAAAAGACCTTAAAAACAGCAAGATAAAAGAAGTCCTTAACTTACAAGGGAAAACCCGTAAGGTGAGCAGCAGACCTCTCCACAGACACCTGGCAGGCCAGATGTGCCAGAGTGGCACGATATACTCAAAGTGCTGAGTGGGAAAATGTGCAGCCAAGAATACAATACCCAGCAAGGCTGTCATTTGGAATAGAACCCGAGATGCAGTTTCCCAGACACACAAAAATTATAGGAGTTTGTGACCACAAACCAGGCCTGCAAGAAATACTATAGGGAAAAGGAAAGAACGTAAATGAGAACACGAAGGCCGGAAACACAAAAGCAGTCAAAGCTCATACTGTTATTTAAAAAAAAAAAAAAAAAAAAATCAGTCATGGCACTCACAAAAGGTTTTAAAATAGAACAGATTCCTAAAACGTGGGAAGGAGAGGAGTTAAGAATGGGTTCACATGTAAATGACCATCAGCTTCACAGAGACTGTTACTGCAGAAGCTGTCATATGCAGAGTTAATGGTAATCACCAATACAAAACTAATAAATAGGCAAAGAATCAAGAGAAAGAAATCAAGATAGATCACTAGCCAAAAGCAGCAAACCATGACACAGAGAAAGATAAGAATCAGAGAAAATCTCCAGAAACAACTACAAAACAAGTAATAAAATGGCAATGAATACATATCTATCACTAATCACTCTGAACCCAAATGGAGTAAACACTCTATTCAAAAGATATAGGGTGTTGGAATGGATGAAAAAAAAATAATAATAATAACCACCAAGACTCAACTGTATACTATCTACAAGACACTTGTTTTAAACCCAAAGATATCTGCAGATTAGAAGTGAAGAGGAGAAACATTTAAATCGATGTCACAACAAAGGCAAAATGGCAGCACTTTTTCAGACAGACTAGACTTTAATGCAAAGAGTAACAAGAGACAAAGAAGGGCATTATCTAAAAATAAAGGGGACAAACTAACAAGAAGATGTAACAGCTGTAAATATTTACGCACCCAACCCAGGAGCGCTCAAATATATAAAACAATTAATGACAAACATAAAGGCAATAATCAATAGTATAACAGTAGGGGAACTTAGCCCCCACTTACAGCAATGGACAGAGCACCTGAAGAGACAATCAACAAGGTAACAATGGTGTTGAATGACACCCTGGACCAGATGGGCTTACCGATAAACTCAGAACATTCCATCCTAAAACAGCACAATACATATTCTTTTCAAGTGCACATGGAACATCCTCCAGAAGAGATCACATATTAGGCCACAAAACAGGCCTCAACACATTCAAGAATATCAAAATCATACGATGCACCTTTTTCAGACCACAGGGCTATGAAACGTGAAGTCAACCACAACAAAAAATCTGGAAGGACCACAAATACCTAGAGGATAAGTAACATGCTACTGAACAATGAATCGGTCACCCAGGAAAATTAAAGAAGAAATTTTTTTTAAAACTCATGGAAACAGATTAAAATACACAGTCTGAAACTTTGGGGATGCAGCAGAAGCAGTTCTAGGAGAGAAGTATATAGCAACACAGGCCTACCGCAAGAAGCAAGAAAAATCTCAAATATAAACAACTTAACCTTATACTGAAAAGAGCTAGAAAAAGAACAACAAAGCCTAAAGCCAGCAGAAGGAAGGAAATAGTAATGATTAGGGCAGAAATAAATGATACGGAAACTAAAAAAGCAATCGAACAGATCAATGAAACCAGGAACTAGTTCTTTGAAAAATAGTAATAAAACTGATAAGCCTTCAGTGAGACTCATCAAAAAGAAGAGAGTGAGAGAGGACCCAGATAAGCACAACTGCAAATGAAAAATAATCCACACCACAAAAATATAAACATTTATAAGAGATTATTACAAAAAAGGGATTATTATGAAAACCTCTATGCCAACAGATCGGACAACCTGGAAGAAATGAATAAATTCCTGGAAACAAATCGACTCCCAAAACTGAAACAGAAAGAAACAGCAAATTAGAACAGAGTAGCAATGAAATTTCATCACTAATCAAAATACTCCCAACAAGCCAAAGTCCAGGACCAGACGGTTTCACATGTAAATTTAAGGAAGAGTTAATACTTACTCTTCTCAAACTATTCCAAAAGTAGAAAAGGAAAGAAAACTTCTATTCTATGAGGCCAGCATTACTCTGATACCAAAACCAGGTAAGGACACTGATGCAAAAATCCTCAACAATATACTAGCAACAAAAACCAATGATACATTAAAAATTTCTCCACAATCACATGGGATTTATTCCTGGGCTGCAAGTGTGGATCAATATTCATGAATCAAAGTGATTAATCATCACATTAAAAAGAGAAAGGGTAAGAACCATAGGATCTTTTCAAGACACAGAAAAAGGATCTAACAAAATACAACATCCATTCATGATGAAAACCCTCAACAAAGTAGGCTTAGAGGAAACATACCTCAGGATAATAAAGGCCATATGTGGAAAAAAAAACACAGCTAACATTATCCGAAATGGGGAAAATTTGGAGCTTTTTCTTCACAGTCAACAAGACAGGGACGTCCACGGTCACCACTTTTATTCAACATAGCACTGCAAGTCCTAGACACAGCAAGCAGACCACAAAAAGAAATAAAAGGCATCCAAATCAGCAAGGAAAAAGTAAAATTTTTTACTTCTTGCAGATGACACAACACTGTATACAGAAAACCCAGATGGGTGCCTGGGTGGCTCAATCGTTAAGCGTCTGCCCTCGGCTCTGGTCATGATCCCAGGGTCCGGGGAGATCAAGGCCCGCGCAGGGCTCCCTGCTCAGCAGGAGAACCTGCTTCCCCCTCTCCCACTTCCCCCTCCTGCTTGTGTTCCTTCTCCTGCTGTGTCTCTGTCAAATAAATAAATAAATCTTAAAAAAGAAAGAAAGAAAACCCAGGAGACTCCACTAAAAAAAACTACTAGAACTTATAAATGAATGCAGAAAAGTCACAGGTTACAAAATCAGTGTTCAGAAATCTGTTGCATTCCTATACACTAATAATGATGTAGCAGAAAGAGAAATTAAGAAAATGAAACCATTTACAATTACACCAAAAATAATAACATACCTAGAAATAAACATAACCAACGAGATGAAAGTCCTGGACTCCAAAACTATAAAACACTAATGGAAGGAAGTGAAGATGACACAAAGAAATGGAAAAATCCATGCTCATGGATTAGAAGAACAAATACTGTTAAAATGTCTCTACTACCCAAAGCAATCTACACAGTTAATGCAATCCCTATCAAAATAACCAACTGCAGTTTTCACAGAACTTGAACACACAACCCTAAAATTTGTAAGGAACCACAAAACACCCTGAATAGTCATAGTGATCCTGGAAAAGAAAAGCTGGCTAGAGGCTCACAATTCTGAACCTCAAGTTGTATGACAAAGATGTAGTCATCAAGAAAGTATGGTACAGGCACAAAAACAGAGATCAATGGAACAGAACAGAAAACCCAGAAATATATCCACAATTATATGGTCAATTAATCTGTGACAAAGCAGGAAAGAATATCCCACAGGAAAAGGAGTCTCTTCAACAAATGGTGTTGGGAAAACTGGACAGGTACAGGCAAAAGAATGAAACCAGACCACTCTCTTTCACCATGCACAAAAACAGTTTTGCCATCAACTCAAAACGGATTAAAGATCTAAATGTGAGACAGGAAACCACCGAAGTCTCTGAAGAAAGCACAGGCAGTAATTTCTCTGACATTGGCCATAGCAACTTTTCTCTATATATGTCTCCTGAGGCAAGGGATACAAAACCAAGAATAAACCACTGGGACTTCACCTGCACAGTGAAGGAAACAACCAGCAAAACTGAACAGGAAAAGGTATTTGCCAATGACATCCAATAAAGGGTTAGTATCCGAAATACAGAAAGAACTTGTAAAACTCAATACCCCAAAAATGAATAATCCAATTAAAAGATGAGAAGACAAGGGTAGACATTTCTTCAAAGAAGACATACAAATGGCCAAAAGACACACGAAAAGATGCCCAGTATCACTCATCAGGGAAATACAAACCAAAACTACAATGAGATACCATCTCACACCAATCAAATGGCTAAAATCAACAACATAAGAAACAACAGGTGTTGGTGAGGATGTGGAGAAAAGGGAACCCTCCTACACTGTTGGAGGGAATGCAAGCTGGTGCAGCCACTCTGGAAAACAGTGTGAAAGTTCCTCAGAAAGTTAGAATTAGAGCTACCCTATGACCCAGCAACTGCACTACTAGGTATTACCCAAAGGGAGAAAAACCCAAACAACCTAGTTCAAAGGGGCACACACACCCTGAGGTGTACAGCAGCATTACCAACAACAGCCAGATTACAGCAACAGCCAAGTGTGCACAGACTGACGAATGGGTAAAGAAGATGTGGCATATATATTCAATGGAGTACTACTCAGCCATAATAAAGAGATGAGATCTTGCCATTTGCAAGGACATAGATGAATTTAGAGGGGATTATGCTAAGCAAAATAAGTCAGTCAGAGAAGGACAAATACCTTATGATTTCATTCATATGTGGAATTTAAGAAACACAACAAATAAGCAAAGGTTAAAAAAAAAAAAAAGAAAGAGAAAGAAAGAGGGAGGCAAATCAAGAAATGGACTTTTACTAGCGACAACACAGGGCTGGTCACCAGAGAGGAGGGGAGAGAGTGGGGTGACAATTAATCAGCTGATGGGGATGAAGGCGCACACGTGTTGTGATGAGCAGGGGGAGGGCTGGATGGAAGTGCTGGATCACTACGGTACACACCTGAAATTAATATCACACCAGCGGTAGGTTAAGTAAGTGGAATTTAAGTAAGAACTTTAAAAAAAAAAAAAAAAACAAGTTAAGTTTTCTGTTAGAAAATCTTCCAAACAACATACTTCAGTGAGTTTTCAAGCAATGAATTAAAGAGCTACAAACGCCCCCGCTAGGTGCCAGGGGCCTGGACTCCCACAACGCACAAGACACATCTGCTCCCAAGGAGTTCGAAGTTCACGTCCAGGGAAACATCGTCAATGCCACGTGCTCGGTGTTCTGCGAAGACGCGCCTGACTGTGCGGGCTCCAAAGGAGGGCAGCAGGAGGAGTATACCCCACATGAAGAGGTGCTTGGCTCGCAGACACCGGGCCCTGTTGGTCTGGAGCCCGCTGCCCCCCCCCCCGGGGCCCCCCCCCCCCCCCCCCCCCCCCCCCCCGGCCCAGCCCCGCCCGAGCCTGAGTGCTGACTTCACCCCAGGGAAGGGCTGGGGTGGAGCCGACCAATAGGAGCCACAGAGAATGCAGAAGCTGCCAGAAGCATGTCTCACCTCCCTCTCCGCAGACCTCTCTGGATCTCCTCTGTGGGTTCAGTTTGGGGCCCCCCTAAGCGCCAACCACAGCCTCCCAGCCCCCCATCAGTTCCTCCAGCCCAAGCCACAAGGACCCGATGCTCTTTTGATGAGGGAGCAGGAGGCTGGCTGAGGACAAAGCAAGAGCTGGCGCCTTGCACCCCCCCCTCCACCCGCTCCCCTCCATATGTGTAGCATTCCTCAGGCACCCTTGACTGCCATAAAATGATAAATAGTTAACTTGCTGAGATCGCAATCCTGCAAAACAGGAGTCTCCCTTGGTTTGCAAATGTCCTTGAGATTACAACAAAGAAGTTACCTTATCAATAGCCCAATTTCCAAAGACACAGAACTCAGTTTCTCAAGCCTAATGTCACCCTCCCCTCCATAAAAAACCAAAGGAGGTGGAGGTAGAAGGAAAAGTAAATAAAGTTAAATTTCTTCTAAACCTAAATCTCATTAACAAGGATGCTTGATAGCAGGAATGTAACATTCCACCAGACTCCCAATTGTCTTTACTTGATAGTAACCAGGTCTTCAATATCCTGATAGTATTCTTTGCCCCAATAGCCCTTCTGAACACCCCTTTGTCCTCACCTACCCAACTCCTGTGTATATAACCAACCACTCCTAACAACCCGGGGCAGCAACTCTTCCTGCCCACAGGTCCTGTCCCCGTGCTTTAATAAACCACCATTTTGCACCAACGACGTCTTAAGAATTCTTTCTTTAGTCGTCGGCTCCGAACCTCCTCACCCCACCGAACCTGACTTAGGTTCTGGGACTTCATCATTTTTGGCGAGCCAGCCAGGAGATTTGTGAGTCTTTACATTTGGACTCTGTGCTTCGGTGCAAAATTGGTGAGTACTTTCTCTCCTTTTCCTGTACTCTCCATTCCAGGGCTTTTTCAAGGAGTATGGTCTTATTGGAACACTTGCATGTCAATTGCTCAGGCTGTAATCCTCTAGCCCATGGCTACTCCACGGGGAGGAGAGCGTCTGCCTTTTGGCTGTAAGCTAGTACCCTGGCCGGAATGGCAATAAGACCCAGAAACTTGATGGCCTCTCTTTATTCCTGTTCTTATAGAAAGTTGTCTCTCTTGGGCACGGGACAGCCACCTAAGTCACCAGGACGGCTGCCAATCTTAAGACTCCCATGTGAGGTTTCCTCCTGATTGATCTAATGTGATCCCCTCCACATGCCCGGTCTAGCCACTTCTGGCCACGAGACCTCCATTGGGAGCAGGCCGAAACCAGTACCCGATTGAATTAAAACGCAACCGGGGACCGTTTCCTAGGGAAGTTGGCTGTAAGGACCACATGTGTTGGAATGTCGCATAGACCATGATGGATTTCAGTCTTTACTGTTTCTCATCAGTGTCTTCTGCAAACCGCCTAAAGCTATGAAATTGGGTAATTTCCCCTTGCCAAACTTCTCTAGCATTTCCATGGGTTAATATGGCAAAACAGTATGCAGTCTTCAGGACATACGATAGCATGGCACAAGCATTTTAGTCCATTCACCAGGCACCCATCTGTAGCCTAGGATGCGATGGGGAAGTGGAGGGACGCCGGCACCCCTCCAGGGCCTCTTACGGCAGGAATGTCTTCCCAGGGAAGGCAGGATGGTGATCAATAGCGATATCTTGAGGGACGCCTCTGGTCGCTTTTGACACACAGGAACCTCTGACATATCCTGCGTGGGACGCTACCCAGGAGTCAGGGGGGATTTGGTAATGGACCTTCATTACTTTTCTGGAAGCATGGCCTCAGTAGGCTTCTTCAGTTCCCAAGGACTCTACCTTGGGGTGCCTTTTAACCCACTGGAAATAATTTGGATTGCAAAACTTAGGAAAGGACTGAGCTCCTGTAACACTGCATGGCCTCAGTGGGATCTATCAGTTAGATCTCTGCAGGAAACAGGGCAAATGGACCTAGGATACCTTCACTGCTCATACCTAGGCCTTCATTGCTCTACACCAGGACCCCAGACTAACCTCCCTCTCCGCAGACCTCTCTGGATCTCCTCTGTGGGTTCAGTTTGGGGCCCCCCTAAGCGCCAACCACAGCCTCCCAGCCCCCCATCAGTTCCTCCAGCCCAAGCCACAAGGACCCGCTGCTCTTTGACTCCCAGCTTCCTCCGTGGGCTTCTCGCCAGTCTGGGGAAAGCCGCCTCACCCAACTCTATTTGCCAACCTCAGACTTCAGGCCCCGACCAACCGGTTACGCTGCACCCGCCCCCTCCCCACCCCCCATGACTCCCTCTGGCTGCTCTCTGCTAGAATCCCAACTTTAAAATGGAAGGAACCTCAGAGTTTAAGTAAGGCACCTTCGTTTGGCCTAAAGGAGCCAAGCTTCAGCCCCAGAAATGTTTTGGTTTACACAGAATTCCTTGAAAGCCGATCCAACGCCTTTCCACCTATCTTCTTTAAGGCCGCCTCCTCTTCCTGGGCATCAGATGATGGAAATGTTCTGGGTCTGCTCTGCCCAACATGGGAGCTGCGACACTTGCACTTGAATGCAATGAGTGCAACTAAGAAACAGAATTTTTTTATTTTATTTCACTTTCGTTTAATGTAAGTGACTGCACATGCCTAGTGGCTAGGGTACTGGGCAGCCAAGCACCCATGGCCATCCCCACTGCGGGGAAGCACTCGCGTTGCTGGTGTTTGCGTACTTGGGGTGGTAGGCAGAAAGAGAAGCAAAGAAGAAGCATTAGCCCCTGAACTGATTCAATTCACAATTTAAAAATACAGCAACTCCCAGCCCCCCTGACCTCACCCACACACACAGACCCACAACTTGCTCAGATAATTGGGTTAACATATTTTCAGAGACTAAAGCTCCCTGGAACATGGTGGCAGCAGGGGAAGGAAGTCTGGAGGACATGGGGGCCACTGAGGAGAGGTCGGGAGTTGAACCCAGGCCAGGGAGGGGAGGAGATCTCCGTGCAGAGAGAACAGGAGATTTCTGGCTGTTTTTCCCTGTTCTTCAACACAGTGGGCAGAATGCCTGCCGCTTCCCAGGGGCAGTGCTCTGACCCGCTCTCTGCTCCCTTCCCGGGAGGAGTCCCCCCCACCCCCCCAGTCTTCCTGGGACACACTTCTGGCCATCCCGGCACTGAGGACACTGTGAAAGGCAGTCCCCTAGGTCTGGACTGGTGACAACTGGTTTCTGGGCTGGACATGTTGAATTTCCACATCTCTGACTTTGACAGGGACATGATCAAAGAAAGTAAAGGGCAGCAGGCTCCGGCCTCTGCTGAGTATTTTGCTCCTGGAAGGAAAGCCTGAGAGGCTTTAAGAAGGTGACTGTCCCAGCCCCGGCCCCCTGGGTTGATAATCTCTCCAACAAATGCTCAATAGTACAAACACCAGTTACTGTCAGCAATGGTAACTGCGTGAAAAGTTTCAGTACATAAGTGTGAATACAAGAATATTAAAAGGACAGTCTTCTAAGAATACAGTTTTTAAAAAAGCACCACAGCTTCCAGAACCAAAATGCCCAAAACGGGGAGGGGGGCTGTGCTATGATCTTGGCAGCCAAATAAAAGTAGACTTCTTTTATTCAAAACTTTACTTAATTTTATCTATTTAAAATTTGTAAGCATCTTAGCAATGGCAAAACCACAGCGGAAAAAAGTCAGTGAAATTCTGACTAAAAGCCGCCTTGACTGGAGACTTCTCCAGCAGTGTGGTAATCTGAGCGACTTAAATGACATCACAGGATATGCTAAGCAGCCCGGTAGGACTGAGTTGGTTTAGTTTACTTTGTAACTATAACAATGGACTCTGGTCTGCTCTACTCATGCTCACATGAGTCACTCGCACCAGAAGACACGGCATCCCTGCACGAGTAAGCACTCAGTTAAGCTCCTTTCTCTTCCCCACATTTTCTAAAAAGCAAAGGGAAGTACCAGCATTACAATGGTTATCAGTTCTGGAGGAAAGGACACTCAGGGTGAAGACAAGCGCCCCCCATGGGAAGCAAGCTGGTGCTTCCAGCCCACTGTCACCTGGGGCGGGGCGTGGGGCCTCACCAGTCCAGCCCCTTAACCTTGCGAGTCATAAATAAATGAGGAGTGGTACCTGCCAACCAGGCTCATGGGGACATTAAAATAAAAATACCCATTTAACACCTTGCTGTGGGAGTATGAACCACACAGACCAGAGGCTGGAATCTGCTGATCGCAATCCACAAGGAGCCCAAAAAGCACACAGCGGGGCATGGGACAGAATGACGCGGTGTCCCAGGGTGGGCTCCGCAGTGTTTGGTGTCTAAGGCACGGCAGAGTCAGGTCTGGAACCCAAAGGCCTGATCTCAAAAGCTCATAGGCAGCCCCAGCCCGGGGACAGGGTCACCCCAAAGACTGGCTCTGGCTTCCCTGAAAGCAGGACACCCTCCCTCCGGGAAGACAGGCCGGGCTGGTGCTGCCTATGTCATCGCAGCTACAGGGTTCACATCTGCAAACTTCTCTCCAAAGACCTTTCCCCCATGAGGACCACCGTGCACCAAGTGCTCCCTCTGCCCGAGGAGCCCAGAGTGGCGGCACTTCCTCGGTCTCCCTCCGCTCTGCTCCATGAACCCGCAGGTGTTTGCGTCCTTTTAGAACCGGGTCTTTTCCAAGTTAGAAAGGGCCCGGGCTCTCCCAGCCCTGGCACAGTGCCCACAGACCAACCGTGCTCACGGTGCAAACGGAGGAAACGGGTGACTCCAGTGAACCGAAGGCCTTAGGAATTTCCAGGAAGGGGGAGGGACCCCTCTTAAAAGCAGCAAACTACACCCACAGAGAATATTTAGATGAGCACAAAGAATTCAGGAAACACCAAGTTTAAACTCTTTAAACTAAAAACACAAGCTCACAGATATGCGTAATGAGGTCTATTGTTCCATTCTACTATGACCTTTTAAATCTCTTTGTTCCTTCTGTGTCTGTCTACAAGGTGTTTGGGCAGGACTCCAGTTTCAAAACACAAAGAAATCTAGCTTCACATCTGCTGACTCAGCACAAGTCTAGAACTTGGGATTTGGACAGCAAAGAGTAAGGGACTCCACCGGGTGAGCACTGGGGACCTTGCAAACACACACTCGGCCTTCGGGCACCTTCCACACCTGGGTCACAGCAGCTCACGGAATTTCCAGCCTCATCCACATCTGGGAAAGCAAAGTCATGAGGCTGAGCCCAAAGGGCGGAAATCATCTAATCGGGCTTCAAGAACTGTGCTCACTGGGACCACCTAAAATTGTAATCTATCTCTCATCTCTTTCATCTACAAGGAACCCGAGGTCTGGTTTGGCTCAAATGTCAAACTCTTGCCTTCTGACCCCTCGAAGCTCTGCATGTCCCCATTCAGGCTTCTCTGTTAGAACGCCCGAGTGTCTGTCAATCACCTTTACACCCAGCAACTCTGGGGCAGCTCGAGACCAGGAGAGTCTGGAACATTGCCTTCGATTTCTGCACCATCGCGAGGGTTCAAGAAAGCCTGAAGGCTGGTTTCAGGAAAGCCTCCACGCACTGCGTGAAGGGGTGGCTGTGTTACAAATGTTTCAGGGGCGGGCTGTAGTGCCCCAGTCATTCCTAGTCCACCTGCTGCTGTCTGCTAGGGGGTGGGGGATGGGGGTGGTGTGTGGTCTCCCCACTGCTCCAAGAGGACAGCTTTCCAGATACCCAGAGAGAGGCAAGCTGCTGGGGGCACACACAGACACCTGCTCCACAGGAGGGCTTACGTCCCGTGTGCATGCAGGACTTCAACAATTCCCTCCAAATGCAGAGGTCCCCGGACCCGGAGAGAGAAAGTGAAATTTCTTTAAAAACTCACAAACATCTTCAATCCTCCAGACAAAGAGCCTCTTTCTAAGCCAGGCCACTTTCCACAGTGCATCTCTCAGAGGTACCTCCTGGATGACAAAGAGAGCTGTAAAACGTTCTCCCTTACAAAGGAGACAGCAGGTAGGTCGTGCCCACAGGGGGCAGGGTGGCGATCCTTCCACCCAAGGCTCAGCTCCCAAAATCAATCAATCAATCAATCAATCATTCAGCCTGCAGTCAAATGCATGAAGTTTCAGCTGATCTTATGGAATTGTCCCAGGCCACCACGACAGCAGGAAAACAGTGGGACTCAGGGATGGCCTCTAGACTCCCAGCTCCATGGCTGGGCCACCCATGAGGGTGACAGGAAGAGCGACCACGTGAAAGCTCTGCTCCATCTTTGGTGGGGAGGCAGAGTGGGGACAGGAAGTCAGTAAGACAGCAAGGCTGACACATTTGGGTATACGTGGCTGGGTGTGTGTGTGGCTTGTATCTTAAGGCACTAGACAACCGATTAAGGAACCATCAATCACATCAAAAGTAGGATGAAGAAACAGAGTCCATTGCACTGCTTAAGAATAATGTTCCAAGTTTTTGCAGTGGAGCAATCCACAAACACAGAACTCTTCCTCCTGGCTAGTTCCAGCCCCACGTGAGGCACAGGACTCTAGCTCCTTCCCCATGGGGCTAAAGTTAACACTTCAGGGATAGAACCTCCCCAACTTCTGACCCCAAAGCCCTTTTTGGTTTGTATCTTTCAACTATTAGAAACCCACTTTCTTGATTCATCCTCTTTCCAAGTCTTCCATTTTTATAAGCATCCACCTAACTCTGTTACCAAAAAAAAAGAAAAGTGAATCTGAAAAACCATGGCTCACTCCTGGGCCCAAGAACGGCACTGCAAGCTTTGCAGATGCGCCCTGTGGATTCCTGCAACTCTTATGAAACAGGGACGGGGTGATCACAGACAGAGAAACTTGCCTCAAATCACAGAGCAGGTTAAATGGGTACAGCTGGGATGCCCGCACGGGCTTACGTGACTCTCTCCCAGCACTGCACTCTCTTCCTCTAGGGGAACGGAGCAAATGCCATGATACTGGACGGCTGCTGGTAAAACGTGCATGCCGTGCCCTTCTGCAGGCTCCAAAAGACCCATTTCACAGAAACACACAGATGAGGTTCCTCAGCCTCAACACCACTGACATTGGAAGGCACGATTCTGTGCAGAGGGGCCTGTCCTATGCACAGCAGCGGCGTCACTGGCTCACTGACACCCCCCTCCCCGCCACCCCGTGAGAACCACCGAGTTTAGCCAAGTGCCTAAGATCACATCGCTGGTTCAATCTTGACCAACATCAAGAAAGAGCCCCTCTAAATTCTAACCTGATGGAGGTTTCTGGGAGAGCCAGCGACAGCTCCTAAAGAGAAAGCACTCGTTCCATCAGATAAAATGCACCAGGCAGAGAATGTGACCAGCTCTACCTCAGTGGACTGGAGGCCAGTTCCATCCCATAGCTTCCACACCAGGCTGGACATCCCCAGGGCCATCGACCTCCGTTCAAAGTTTCTAGACCCTCACCCAAATCCAACAGCCCCATTTTGCACCCACAACCGACACACAAACCGAGAACAGTACCCAGCAGCGCCCAAAGCAGTAAAAGCACGAGCGACAACACAAGGCCCCATTCCAACACACACGGTCTACTGTCGGGCTCAGGGCTTGAAGCACCTCCCATGGATTATCGATCTAATGTAATCCTTCACCATCTTCAACAAGGACGTAGTATTTATCTGCGTTTTATGAATGAAAAGACTAAGGCGCAGATCCCTCAAATAACCCGCCCAAGGTCAGACCACAGTCCCTGTTCTTTCAGGGGTTTTAAGATTTTATTTATTTGAGAGAGAGAGTGGGGGGAGGGGGCGGGAGGGACAAGCAGACTCACCACTGAGCACTGAGACCATGACCTGAGCCCAAGTCAGACACACTTAAGTGACCGAGTCTCCCAGGCGTCCTGAGTCCCGGTCCCCTAACCACTATCTCCAATGCCTCAGAAAACCATGGGGCCGTCGCTTCCCTCTCCACCTCTACCAGCATGTGACCTTTTCCTCCAGATGTGTCAGGAGCTGGGGGCTGGCAGCTAGCTCAGGGCTGACACCACCCTACTGACCAGTCTTGCTCAGGAGGGCAAAACACAAACCCACTCATCTCTACTGCTGCCCAACCCACACATGTCTGCCTCGAGTAACATCACGCAGCACTTGCTTAAATGTCTGGCTGAAGCAGGCCTGTGGGCACCCGCAGGGATGTTGATACACCTGTCTGGTAACCAGCAAAAAAGAAGTAAGGCCAGATGGAGAGGAGTGACACTGGACCTGGGCAGTCACCCCACTCTCGAAATCCATCCCTATCCACCTTCTCAAAATGTCACTTAAAATTCTGCTAGATACCAACATGAGCCCTGAAAATCAAGTTTCCAGAACTTACCACGTGCCCTGTTTCGAAAATCAAGCTGCCTGGCATACTTCCTCCTCTCCATGATTTTCACAAGATTACCCCCAAGTGGTTTTATCATTGCACTGGCATGCGCTGTCGACATCTTCGAGAACTCAAGGCACTTAACACAGCTAGGACTCCGAGAGGTCTAAGGAGGAGGCCTGGGTGGGTGTTCTGTGTCTAAGAGGTGGTGACGGTGATGGAGGCGGGGGTGGGACGACACTGGGCTCTGGGTTCTGGCCCAGATGCTGTAGCGCACAGCGTTCTAAGACACGGGACAATGTTCTCTTTCACTCTGACCTCGCAGAAGCCAGCCCAGCAGAGGGACCCTCGGTGTACTGGCAGCCCCTGGTGAGACACACTGAGATTTTCTCACCTTCACTGAACAAGAAAAGTTCCAGCATTCACAAAGTGCGCCACTCGTGACCTCACTATTCTTAACTAACAGGCTCAACACTAAGTGCCAAGAAACAAAAAGCACTTGACATTGCATAGAAAATACTGCCCGTGTGCACTCACAGACAGTGACCCTGGACAACCACGTCCCCAGCTGCTTAATGCCTGAGCTGCACTCAGTGCATGTGGGATAGGAAGACTATGCCAGTCTAGAACTGACAAGGCTTCAGGGGAAAAAAGGAGGAGAAAGTCATCCCAAGCGCGGAACGGTGGGGATGGCACATGTGTTAACAAGCTTATCAAGAAAGGGCTTGCTTAGTTAATATTTGAAAACCATGAGCTCCCAGAGTAAATGCACCATTCCTTGTACTTTGATATTCTGGCGCTGGGGCAACGAGGAACTTTTAAAAATCACACCAAAAAATCTGCTTTGAACAAAGAAAGTCCTCTGGGATTATTTCATTCAGAAAAGTTAACACTGTTAAAGATGCTGTCTCAACTATAAAACAAAGATAATAATATCTCTATCTCTCAGCATGACTATACAAATTAAATGAGGTAGTGGATGCAAAGCATCTTGCTGCTTGATCATAAGCAGGTCCTTAAATGGTCGGCTCTGTCACAATGGTACGTGACACTCAAATCAAAATCTAAATTTAATCATCCCTTTACATTTTAGACACCTCAGAGATTTAACAAAGTATCTTTCCCTTCTCACCACCTGACAGGGGCATTTCCAACTACCGCAGCTGTCTTCAACATCACAGAATGTTTCTCAAAAGAACTGGGATCCCCATCTCACACAGAGGCACTTGAGTTAAACTCAAAGCAGCTGAGCTGATCAAGCCTATGAACTTGGAAACAGTGCAACTAGGAGGTCAAAGTTTAACTCACTGAAAATTCTATCCAATTACTTAGTACATTTAGAAGGGATTTCTTTCTTCCTTTCTTTCCTTCTGTCTTTCTTTCAAGATCTTATTTATTTGACAGGAAAAGAGACCACAAGAGAGTGAACAAAAACAGGGGGAGTGGGAGAGGGAGAAGCAGGCTTCTGGAGGAGCAGGGAGCCCGATGCGGGGCTCATTCCCAAGATCCGGGGATCAAAACCTGAGCCAAAGGCAGAGGCATAACGACTGAGCCACCCAGGCGCCCCTAGCAAAGATTTCTTTCTAGTAAAGTTTCCTTCATATACAGAAAAAATCAGCTGCAAAGAACCTCTCACTCTTTCTGTTACAGCTTGCATTAGTTTCTACCTTCATAAATGAAGAATAATGGTATCATTCATAACTTCGTAATTCATGTCGGTAACTTCATAATGCAATTTACAATTTTCCTATCTTCCTTCTTGCTATGGATGTCTTCATGTCTACAGCCTGCCTTTCGAGTACAGCCAGTGCTTCTCACCATATATCAGTGGTGATATATGTCTGTTGCACTGGGTAGGTCCTTAATCAAACAGAATAAATCAAAGGTTCTGCTTCTCCTGTCCCTACACCTCCCCATCCTCTTGCGAAAGAAAGAGAGAAAGAAAGAAAAAGACACCATACAAATCTCTATGCGCTTGCTGACTAGTTTCTTACATAGAAAGGTTTTTAAAGAAGATCCACAACTTTATTTCTACATCAGTTTTAAAAGTGGTAAGGCAACAGGATTAAGAATGAAATTGAACTGGAGCTCAGGTCTCTGATTCTTACCCTTCTCTTTGGTATAACTCCACAAGGACACAGAACAAAAACTAATGGGGGGGGGGGGGCAAGCAAGTCCCATGCATTCTTCTCAGGGTATTTATTTCCACAAATTCCGCAGGAGCAATTACTGGCCACAATACACAGAAAGCATGGCTGTGGAGTAAACATGCTCATTCCAAAACACGAGGCGCACGTGCTTCCTCCGGGCTGTAGCATAGATCTCACTCAAAGCCGCTCCCCGCCAGGCCAAGGAGTTAGCTCAAGGACCTCTCCCGCACAGGGACTGGAGTTCGAGAGAGGGCTTCCCCCAAACTTAGCCACCTCCCTGTAGATGCAATTTGACTCCCTCCGACATCTCCGCTGGGCCTTTCTGGTAACCCCACGGCAAAACAACCCCCTGCTCCTTAGTTCTCCAAAGCACCCCGGCACATTCGGAGCCTCCCCAGCTGCAGCCCCCGCCCTCATACTCCGAGCCACGGGTTCAGCAAGGGCACGGGGAGCGTGCGGGGCTGTGGCGCGGGCAAGGGCACTCCCCGCGTCGCCCGGGGAGCTCCGCGAGGCCGGCTCTGCCCGCTGTCCACCGGTCTGCGCTGCAGCCTTCGTTCCCCGGAGTGCGCCCGGGCCGGCCAGGCCACTCCGCCCAGAGGGCGCACACTTACGTCTCTCCTCCTCCCCGGCGGCAGTGTCGGCAAAGTTCCCGGGGCACCAGCGAGTGTGTGCGGCTCCCGCCTGGCGGGTGCGGGAGGCGGGGCGGGCGGGGGTGGAAGAGGGTCCGGGTGGCGGGGGTCGCCGGGTTCCGGGCCCCACACCCGCGCGTCTCCCGCGGCCTGGCCCGCCGGCGTGCAGCCGCACCGACACCGACACCGCACCGACACCGACACCCGCGCCGGCTGCGACCCCGGAGGCTCCAGCGGGGAGGCCGCGGGTGTGGCCCGGCAGCAGAGGTTTTTTTGGAATGCAGGGTGTGGCCCTCTAACACTGCGAAAAAGAAATGAGTCAGCCCGTGGAGCCTGACCAATAAGCGTGTTCACTGGCGGCTAAGGCGGAACTTTCCTGTCTTGATTTATATCAGCCCTTAAAAAAGAAGTTGTTTGTTTTGCTCCCCCCTCAAACTTTAGCCTTTAGCAACTTCCAAGAAAACAGTAGATGGCTCAGTAAAAACTCTTTCAAAAAAAGAATTAATCTCATCATGACACACGAGATCCGTGGATGGAGGTTAATTTCTATTGCTTTCAGAAAAAGTTCCGGAGTTCGGCGGGATTCTGGATGCAGTGAGCAGGGGGCCTGGCCTCGCAGCAGATTCAGATCCGACCTCTGACACAGAATCACCTGGGCAAACTACCTGCAGTGGGGGCGGGGGATGACAAAATGCCCACCTGACAGAGTCTGGGGGACAGCTTATATGTAATATTACACGCAAAGCACTGGGCACAGTGCTCACGTACAGCGGGCACACAAACAGCGCTGTCTTGTCCCTGGAAGTTCTAAGTCGACCTTCAAAAACTAGGACAAACTAGCTTATCATTTTTTAAAAATTATTTTTGATGTTAAAATATCCAAAGAATTTTAAAGCTGAAGTAGTACTTTGGTGTTGTGTGGTCTGAGTCCTTTATTTAAGTGGTTAAAAAAAAATAAATAGGTAAGAATAAATTAAAGAAACTTTTGGTTTAGGATTCTTGGGTTTGGTGTTCCTACTATACAACAGGAATTTTACCACACACACACAAAAAGGCTTAAAATTGAAATGATTTCATTTATGCCATAATAAACCAACTTTTTTTAAAAAGTAAGAGTGATTTTGCAAATACTCCATCTGGGCCCTAACCATTATTATGGAATAAAAATACAGGAAAGTTTATGTAACTGGGAACTGGCAAATCACAGCAGACTGAAGAATGGCTAAGTCCCGGGGACCAGTTAAGAAATGAGCTGATGGCTAGCGGGGATAGAGAAATTTAGCAGAGGAGTAATTTTTTTTTTTTTAAGTTAAAAATTAAACCTTCTTGGCTTTGGAGATAATCTCCTGAGTTTAACTTCCTTGTATTTTTTAAGAACCAATCATTCATTCTACAGGCCAAAAATTCTTCAAAATACTAACCAAATACCTGATCGAAAGTGAGATCAAAAGGCTCTTTCTAAAATGGGATATTATGTAAACCATTATGGAAGAGTGGAAAGAGCACTGTGCCAGGAGTCCAGAGCTCCCGCCCTGACTTAGCGGGGCACTAAGTCACTGCTTCATCTCTCTGAAGGGCTCCAAGGGTTCTTCCACCGGAAGACTAATTTATGGTCAAAAAGGGCAGGTGCAGGGTAAGCCTATGACCTCACATTTATCCTTAGCAACAGGCATAATATTGGCCCATAGTCTAGATGATGGAGCTGAAAATTTCCCTTGACTCACAGAAAAGTAATCTCATTGTCCTAGATGCTTTAAGTTAAATTCTATACTCATCTGAGCTCTCTCTCTCCCAACTTCTCTCTCTCTAATTCACTAGCAACAGGTATGATGACAGCCTCCCACTGTGTCTCCCATATCTCTACCATTCTTCCCATTCCCCAAGCGAGGTCACCAAGGCTGAGTGTCCTGACTGCTGTTCCAGCCGCCAGGTCTTCTGTGCTCCCAATGCATCATCACCATCACAGAATAAATATGACAACACCATGTGCCACCATGCCATAAACCTTCCCTCTCACTATCAATTAAACAGCTTTGGTTTTATAGCAGATATCAAAAGGAAAACATCTGCTTTGTAGGCAACTTTTCTCAAACAGTCATGCAAATTAATATGTATTTTTAAGCAACGTGATTTTTTATTTACAGAACTATTATAACCGATCACACTGGTCAAACTGGTCATATGTTGGCTGTTACACCAAGGACAGCAGCTCTTTTATACGGGAAGGCTGTATATGTATATTATATCTATGTATAGATATATACATAGATATATGTATATACATAGATATATCTATGTATAGATATAATATACATATACATATAGTTGTGTGTGCACACAAGTCATATGTTGGCTGTTACACCAAGGACAGCAGCTCTTTTATACGGGAAGGCTGTATATGTATATTATATGTATATATAATATATTATATTATATGTATATATATGTATATTATATCTATGTATAGATATAATATACATAGATATATGTATATACATAGATATATCTATGTATAGATATAATATACATATACATATAGTTGTGTGTGCACACAACTCAGGAAACTTACACCTGCAGTGAGAAAAATGCGATTGTCTAATGGGTAGACATAAGCAGATACATTGAGATACATGAAAGAGGAAGGGGTAAGGTAGCCATCCAGAAAAGAGAGAGATGGTTTACTTTGTTTCTACTGCCTAGGATCCAGTCAAGCTTAAATTCATAAAATGGGTGCTCTGTCCGGAAGAAGGGCTTCATACATATGTCTATCTGAATCATTAACTCAAACCAGTTGAAAGATGTTTACAACAAACCTTATGCTTCCAAAGTAGGGACACAGTTGCCAACGTTGCTACAATGTACTATTTCTAGGATGTCTTTTTTGCCTACAGCACCAAACTATCTGGCTATGGTTGTATAGTTCAGAAAAAGTGACAATTAGCCCAAGGGCCCAATGCCTTGATGTTCAAGCAGCAAACACTGGCCTCCACCGTTCCAACCCCCACAGACCACCCAAAAAACCCTCCATCAAATACAGCAACTGGTCTACATGTTCCCCTAAAGCACAGGGCTTAGTATCACCTCCACATGGAGGCCCATACCACACCTCCTGGCTGTAGACCTTCTGTCACTCTCCATACTAATGGTGACCTTCCAGACCCTTCCTCTTCCTGGAACCCTCCCCACGTCTCAGGTCTTAAAGAACTCTTCTTTCCTCCAAATGCCTACAGACCTCCTTCTTCATACCTCCATCTCAACACAGACTTACACAACCTTAGCGTCTTCCTTCCATTTGCAATCCCTCCCCTGACCCTTCTCTCTGGCCAGATGATAAAAGTCCATCTGAGGAAGAGACTATATCTCAAAGGCTTTGTATCCCTCCACCCAGGACACAGCCGAACACACAGTCTGATATAAATGATGCTCCAGGTGAACAACAGCCACAAAGGAGAAAGGACAAAGTTTCTTGGGGCTGCTGATACCTCAAGGAGAAGTACATATTATAGTTGTTCAGACCGGTTGGCACACAGAACTCAAGCGGCAGGTGTGTTTCGTTGCTCTCGCTGACATGTTCCAACAATACAGAATGCTACTAGTGAGAGAGCAAGTCGGATACTTCCTAGAGGGAAGCAGAGTTTACAAAGGAGTGTCATCACATAAAATCTCAGTTCCTCCAACACTAACCCACTGAAGAAAACAAAGGCATTAAGTCATTTTCTCTTCCCCTTCTAGTAAGGCACACATACTCACACATGCGGCAGTCCTGCCAAAGCACCAATTCCTCCTGAAAGAGAGCTGGCTCTCTCCACGTTACACGGGAGAGCCATGAACATCTGCTCTTTGCCCACTAGTGCTCCTTGTTACCAATGGCAGCACAAGGTTCTTCAAGGCAACCTGTGACTACTAGAACCGTATTATGAATTTGTTTTATACAGTTTAAAAGCACACATTGTAGGATGTTTGCATTAGAGCAAACTCCTATCGACTCATTTTTCTAAGTTTTTATTTTAATCACCCAGGGTTCATCACAAGTGCACTCCTGCATCCCTCTCACCCATTTCCCCCGTCCCCCACCCACCTCCCCTCTGGTAACCCTCAGTCTGTTCTCAGAGTCATTATCTCTCTCTCTCTCTCTCTCTCTCTCCTCTCTCTCACACACGCGCGGGCGCGCACACAGTCACTAGTATCCTCTGATTAGTGCTAATACATTTCTGCTTTTATAAGATAGGAATAAACAGTGCCATTGTTCTCGAAAAGCTATGTCATAAACCAGCTGTCCCACTATATAATTATATTTATTATAATTGCCATGACAAAGGCACAACTTCTTACATATGCCAAGTCTAAACAGATGAATTAGTCACTACTCTCTAGCTTGCGGGTTAACAGAAATGGCACTTGAGGCATCCCCAGTAAAGGCAAGGTGGGCACATGATGGAATGAGCACTGGGTGTTAGGTAAGACTGATGAGTCACTGACCTCTGTCTCTGAAACCAATAATACATTATATGTTAAGTAATTGAATTTAAATTTGGAAATAAATATTTAAAAATAAATCAATAAGAGTAAGGGGGAACATGCTGACTCCGCGTGACCCAGCAAAAGGAAAGCCACAGGGGTAGCTGGGTTTTAGGACCAACTCAACCTGACCCCCACCAGAACCTGAAGGCAGATCTGTTTCTACAGATTGGTTCCATTCTCCCTTCCTGAAATCTGTCTTCTTCCGCTTAACTCCCAGCTCTCTCACCAAGAGGGCCTATTCCATAGCCATGGTTGTAAAGATCCTCAGGGAAAACTCCCACTGTTCCCACGTGGGGCCATGCATCCACCCAGAGGTCAAGGTCTCCCTTTTGGCCACAGGTCTATACCAGAACTACCTAGGTGGGTTGACAGGAAGAGCAGTACGGTCTCCAGGTAAGTTTACTTCCCCAAAATAGAAAGGAGGGCTCATTTGTCCCCCAAAGCACTACCACCTATCAAGAAATCCCATTTTATGTCTGAGCAAAAGGTTATCTAAACAGCCCTAAGCCTGGTAATAAATTACATTCTAGAAGTCCACGTCTAAGGTCTGAAATAAATGAAGTCTCAGGTGGCACCTGAAATGCATTTCACTGGAGACAAACGTACACATGGGCTTCTCTGGCCAGGCTTTAAAAGCCTATTTAACTTATGATTGATCTCAAGTTAATGTTAATGATATTTCTAATACTGTATTCAAACCTCATTCTTAACACTGTTCCTTTGGGAAACTGTACTTGAAATTCCACCCAGAACAAGCAAAAAACCCGCTCAGTTTAACTCACTAAGGATCCAGTCACGAGGGTGCCTTCTGCTGCACACACGCTAATTCCCATTTGTTGTGTACACAACACAGCGAGGTAGATGTTAACAGTTGTCCTGGGCCCACTGTTAATGGGAGTCAAGAGGGTTTTGAGCTCAAGGTCAACTGCTAAAACAAGCAGAGACGGCTTCAAAGCCATGGACGTCTAAGTCCAAGCTGGGGCTCTTGTGTCTGATCCCCACAGCCACCAGGCAGGCCCAGGCTGACAACTGAGGAGACCCGGCTAGGATTTTCAACCCTGTGTAAACACCGAGATCTTCAATTATGGAACACTGCGTCAAAAACTAATGAAGTACTTACTGTATGGTGACTAACGTAATGACAAAAACCAAAAATACTGAGATTTTTTTACAGAAAAGAGAAGGGGCTAGTGGTCAGTCATTGTCAATAACCAGACACTAACTTTCTATATCCTTTCTTTAAAAAAAAAACAAAAGAAAGAAAGGAAGGAAGGAAGGAAGGAAGAAAGGTTTTATTTATTTATTCAAGACAGAGACAGAGCACAAGCAGGGGGAGTGGCAGGCAGAGGGAGAGGGAGAAGTAAACTCTCTGATGAGCAGAGAGCCTGATGCGGGACTCAATCCCAGGACCCTGGGATCATGACCTGAGCCAAAGGCAGACGTTTCACCAACTGAGCCACGCAGGCGCCCCTCTATACCCTTCCTAACAGAGGATACTTCTCTGTGGTAGAACAAGAGAAAGTATTTCTGTCTGACCCCTAAACCGTACTAATAACTACATTTACATGAAGAGCCTCTGAAAAATCAAAGGTCAATAAATAGTGTCTTCAAAATAAAATTATTGTGGCCTGTAGAGAAAAGAGGCCACTCTTTATTAAAAAGTCCATCTAAGGTATTTTAAAAGAAAATTAAAGTTGTAAAAATAACTGATGTGACACACTTCTGCCACTATAAACACAATGGATGTATTTAACAATGTTTAACACTTAAAAACAAAAAATTTTTTAGCTATAGAGTATTTAATACATATAAGAGAATATATTTAATGCTTCTGTAAGGAAAAATAATATTAAAATCAACAATCACGAACCCGTCACCCAACCTTAAGAGTGGACCATTATGGATACACCAGAACCGTTCCCTGAGTGTTCCTTCCTGTCTGACTGGGGTTGTGCCCTGTTCTTTCTGTGCATGTTGGAGAGAAAAGTGTGGAAGTCCTTGGTCCCCAAATGGGACTTGAATAATCAAAGAGCCATCTGCCTTTTGAAATCAAAGTGGAGAGGTGATCAGAAGTAGCACGACAGAAAATCGCTGAATGACCAAGTAGCTAACTAGTGCATCATCTTAGCCCAGAAGCTACTAGTCAGACTAGTCAATTCTCTGAGGTCTTGGTTGCACACCATGGTCCAAAGCCAAGACAAGTCAGTAGGAAACATGAAATCAAGAGAGCCCCTGAACACCCATCAGCTTACTGGACACGGGATCGGAGATAAGACAGGTCAACTCCCAATTATTCCACACAGAGGTAAGGTGTTACTGAACCTGCACAGAGCCTTCTCGCATCAGACACCATAAAGGGAAAACGCAAAGGAGCGCTCTGACAACAATAACCTCCACTTCATACATCATGGAAAATAGAACCTGTAACTTCACTGAGAGGTGGGAATCAACGAAAATGGTCAAGAATTTACTAAGAGTTTATTTTGTTTTAATAACATGTTGGGCAATTTATATTGCAGAGAAAAAATTTTAGATACATCATCTGTGAGGTTGAACAGTTCACAACACATGTCCAAAAAAAGGCATATACACTAATCTAGTGGATGAGTCTGTACAAATTGCTTCACTACAAATGCAAGATGGGAGTAAGAAAGTCTAACATTCAGCACCAACTAGACAGTGCAGTAAACACAGGCTGAGGAGGAGGGGAGGCGAGGGGACATGAGCTTGAGTGACGGAGGCCAATGTCATTCCAAGGGCATCAGAAGGGTGGCGAAGCACAGCCCGCCAGTGACCATGTAACACTGGTCTCTGTGACCCAACCTTATGCCCCGTTCCACAGCCGCTGGACACACGGCACACAGTCATGCTGAATTCAGAGTCCTGATCCTCGGGCCAGGGTTTGGATTATTTGAAACTAAATGTCCAGACCTTGACCTGGGACATGGGCCCAGAGAGACATGGCAGATAGAGGCCTAATGTAAAGCTCCTGCTGGGAAATGTCATCGCTACTCACATTGTTTCAGCCAAAATAAGTCCTGTGGCCAAGACAGCCCCTGTGGCCAACCCTCACTGGGGTAGGAAAGTGTAATCATCCCACAAAGATGGAGGGCGGGTAGGAAGGAGCAAGTGCTTTCACAACAATGTGATCTACCACAAAGGGAAGAGAAAATGGCTGAGAAGTGTTTTCTTCCCTTCCGTGATGATGAAAGAAGTGATCCTAGGACAGAAAGCCACTCTTCCACATCACCTTGCAGGTCTTAATACAGCCTCACAACCCTCTCAGCCATGTCCTGAGACCTGTCCAATGCCCTAGCAGCCCCTGAACTCCAACACCAAGTCCAGTGTCGCCCCCCTAAACCCAGCCTGGGAGGCCTCTGGTTCACCTGCAAAATGGAGATAATCCTGCCCTCTTCCTGGGAAAACTTTTGAGAAATTAGGTTAAATGATGCATTTAAAACATACAAGTGCATAAAAGCACTTAGTAAATAGAAGATAGTATTATTCTTAAATTATGATACTTGTCTCCTAATCCACATCTTTCCCAAACTGTCTTTACATTTTACTCAGTTTGTTTTTTTAAAATATTATTATTTTTTTTAAATTTTATTTATTTATTTGATAGACGGAGATCACAAGTAGGCAGAGAGGCAGGAAGAGAGAGAGGAGAAAGCAGGCTCTCTGCTTAGCAGGGATGCAGGGCTTGATCCCAGGACTCTGGGATCATGACCTAAGCAGAAGGCAGAGGCTTTAACCCACTGAGCCACCCAGGCACCCTCATAGTTTGTTAATAAGTATATAAAATAGATGAATTAAAGATATTTCCTTTGCTTTTTAAAACCACAATTTCCTCTAATCTTACAGCTTCTTCTATACACACACTCTTTCCAGCTTCCATTAGTTATTCACTCCCCCAATTTATTGATTTTTTTAAGGCTCTCAAGAAGTTTTGGAAAGCAGAACTACTATCTATGATCTACAACTATTACTTAATTATCTATTATCTGTAGTATCTATTATCTATGGTAATTAATTACTTCTTCTCCAGATAAGGGAACTTAAGGAAACTAAAGATACTCAGAATCTTCACTTGAACTAGGCTACCGATTCCAATCTGGCTTCCAAATGAGAATGAATAAAGGGCTTGGCATAGGAGACCCCCATCCTCTACCTACAGCCCCAATTAGCGCTGCTTCTCCGCTCTGGAGAAGCAGACTTCCAGCCTTTCCCCCAGACTGAGATGGTCCTTTCCTACCTCTGCCTCTTTGCTCACACTCTTTCTTCTAGCTGGAATGTTCCCTCAGCACTGCCCCAACTCTGTTCAAAGATCCTGCCTGTAGAACTGGGAAGGTCACCACAATGCACACACAAAGACGTCCGCCACGGCGTGCTCTACAAGAATGAGAAGCGGAGGACGAGCAAAATGCCCACTCCTGGGGGGCTGGTTGGATACACTCCAGGACATGTAACATGTGAAATTCTGTGTAACAGTACGAAATGGGATGTCGGTATTTACTCATGTGGCATGGTTTCAGCATACTGTCAATCAAATCAGGTGTCAAAACAGTATTTATGACAAACAGTCCATTTTAGGAAGAAAAAAGTATGTAACTCACCCAGGCTGAGAAAGAGCATGGCAGAATACAAAAAAACAAACAAAAAAATCCCCCAAAAACCCAGGTTAGGTGGTGATAACACTGGTGAATTTTTGTTCTTAATAATGTTCACATTTTTAAAGTTCTTTCCAATTAGTAGGGTTAACTTTTATAACTTTTATAATTTTTAAAATAGGTATTTTGATTAAAAGGCACCTATCACTGAATACCCACTGCAAATGTCATCTGCTCCTGAAGGTCTCCTGGACCTCGCCACGCCTACCACATAGGTAATTTCTCTCTCCTGATGGTTTCCAGAACAGTTACTGTATCCCTCATGACATCGGCTTTCTGTGTTCGGGCCTGCGTCGGCTCCCGACGTAGGAGACTGTCTTATTTGTCCTGGAGTTTACCCTCGTGACCCCGACTGCCAAGTACCGAGCATACTACTGCGTGTGGGGACAGCACACCATCCATGGCTGTGACATTCCCACGTTTCAGGACCACACACTTGACAGCTGTCTGATCAAACACTTATCTACACCGGGGATATCCTGAAACAGTAGCAGGTGCCTTCTGGGGAGAGAAATCATAAATCAGAATACTTTATGTGTGGGTGAGGTTGTTCGGTCACTTATGTCTCCCAAGTCTGCTTTCACTACAACCAAAAAGACACCCTTGTTCGTCTTGATCGAGACACAGGTCAATATTTCTTAATCCAGAGGCAAGTGTCTCAGATTTCCATCCCTCTGCTTCAGCGTGAAAGGGACAAGAATTGCTTTTGCAATAATCCAAGTCCATCCCTGACTCCGTAGGAACTATAAATATCTATTGTTTTAGGAGGAAATAAGGGAACTAAATGTCTTAAGCTTATGTAAGTCTGCTTCAGGGAATCGACACCACTGAATGTTTTGAAATATCCAAGGCATATTTTTTTTTTTTTTTTAGTTCAATAAAGAATGTGTTTTGAGAGCTAGGTGGGTGAGATTTAAAATAAAAACAACCACCACAATCTTAGCTGTTACTTAGCAATTTCAGGCTCCAATTGTTCCCTTTGAAAGGGCAAGCCAGCACGCGGAGGAAACACTGGGCTCTCGGGTCCAGCGTCCGTTCTGCCCTCCATCTCACTCCCCAAGACCTTCATCCAGCCAGTATGAACTTGAAACCGCCCAGATACTGTCCTGCTTTGTTTCTCTCTCTGGAGACAAGTCACTTTCATTAAAACTTAATGTCTGAACAAAAGCAAAGCAACATGCCACCGTGGGTGAGGAGGAACACTGGCTGCTGGTCCCCAAAGTGTCCCCACCTGACACGACGAAGGTTCGAGGGAGTACAGCGAAGGGAGAGCAGACACTCGGAAGGGGGCGGACAGCCGGACTATCTGCAGCCCAGTCCCTGCACAGCCAGCAGGGGCCCGGGAGAACACGGCCATCACAGAGCCGGGTTAACATCAGAGAAAAGAGGTTGATGCTTCAAACTACTCTCAGGGCTTCTCAGTTCCAGAAGGCGGGCGAGCACGGCAACGGGAGCTACCCAGCACAGACGCAAAAACAAACCTTGTTTTGACCAACCCAACCAATGTCATATCACCAGGGCTGAGACAGATACCTGAAGAACAGTGGCTTCAAGATGCCTTTGCCACAGGAAACCTATAACCAGTGCTGATTTACCAGCCGCTCCCCACCCCCAGGGCAGACCGTCAGACCCCTGGGGTTTCCAGCAAGCCACGTGTTGGACAGAGCTATCATTAAAAGTTACAGTATATAAACACGTGACTAAAATAAATTAGTAAAAACAAAGAGAAGAAATACTCAAATTCACCGCTTCCTAATTTACTAGGGTTTATGCTCTAGTAAAATATGTTTATGCTCTGGGAGGGATGTGACCGAGCCCCATGCACAGAGCTGGAGAGACTGACAAACTACAACAGAAGTACGAAGGCAAGAGTCAGGCCAGGGAATGTCTGACTCGGAAGTATACAATCTTTTCTCGTGGCAACTTCTTGTCCCAACATTAACATCATCAAAACGAAACTGGAAGCAACCACATTTAACTGTCAAATCATCTGCAACCAGTTGTGGCCTCTGTTGTGTAAAAAATGAGACGGATACTCAAAGAGGGATGTGGGAAGGGAGCAAAGAGCTCAACTTTATTCATACTCGCCACGTTTATTCATGGGGACCTCCCAAAACGTGCACACCCGAGGTTGGTAAGCCATGCTGCTCACTGAACCAACGGGAACGAGAATGTCTATTTGCAAAGGGCTAGTCCCAAGTTAATATAAAAGGAGTCCTCCTTTGATCCATTAATTACTCATGCTATGTCTGCCCAGCTGTGACACCTAACGTAAAAGGACACACCTACCAACACACAAAAACTGTGCAAATGTTAGCATCAATATTTTGAAGTGTTTGGATATTTACTTTTTAAACATTTTCTCTTTCAGACTTTTAAGCTATCTGATCGAGCTACTCTTCCACCATTGTTTCTTAGAGAATGTTTACCAGCAAACCAAAGACTTCCAGAGGGCTAAAGAAATTTCACTTACTGATTATTTAAAACAATTCTTGTCATCTTGGCTTCCGAGAAGTTACCAGCTTCTCTCACTGCTCCAGCTCACTTCCATCACCTGTCACGAGAGAAGGGGTCTGATTAATCACAGGTCTCAGAAAGACCACTTCTGGATTTCTACATTTGTCTTTTCCTTTCTTGATAACCAAAACAGAGAGAAAATAGTCATCTCCTCCTTTCTCTTCAAAATTAAAAAGAAAGGACAGAGTAACAAGAGAGAGCACCCCAAGAGAAAAAGAGATTTAAAAAGCAGTGTTTCAATGGCTGAGGCTTGGGGCAGAGGGCCTCCCCCCCTTGCCTTGTGTTTTTGGGAAGAGGTTTTGGTCTGTTTGCTGGGAGGAAGCAGTATCAGACTAAGCCAGTTTTCTCTCTCCCTGCCCCAGCCCCTCCTTGCCCTCTTCTGGACAGATCTGCCTGGGAGTGTGTGAGGAGGTACTGACTTAGGGCTCAGCCCTGCCAAGCGGGGAAGCCCAGCTCCCTCCAGCTCTCCACAAGCCCAGATGCTACCAGAAGACCAGCAGGTGACAGCTGCTGCAGTCAGTGCACATTTTAGATTCAGAGATGCTGTTGAGGTCTCCAATCCCGCTTTACCAGTAATTAAGTGACCATCTATGCTGATTCCTCTTATCCTTCCTCTATTTTCCATATTGATCAAAACTTACAGAATAGGAAAGATCAATCGTTAGGGAACCCAACCCACCCACATCAACAGGATACCACACGGACAAACCTTGGTTCCAAGTCTTACCACTCACTAGCCATGCAACCTTGGCCAAGTCCGTTCATCTCTTCCCAGCCTCAATTTCTACTTTTCTTAAAGATACTCCCCACTAGACTGTGTGGTTCAGAGAACTGAATGAGACGAAGGAGAAAATCTGCCACGTCAAGCATGCTTTGATCCAACAAGGGTATACCCCAGAACCAGGGACACCTGTGCTCAATGATCAGACCTGGTAACTCATCCCTAAGTCCAGTTCAAATAATGGAGATTCATATACTCCATGGAGTAATGTTCTATGCCCAGCAAAGGGCCTTCCTTCTTCCAAGAGCAAGGCATTCTGAACAAAAGCTTTACGTTTGTTTTTTAATTTCCTAACATTTTAGGGCCCACAACCTAGGGACAATAAGTTCTGCTTTCTTTACCTTCACAGAAGAGCCCCAAATGAAAACGCCCCACTTCTACCAGGTACAATGCAACCACTGCTCATTTTCTAGGAAAAATATATGGCTCCAAGGGGGTCAGACTTATAAGACAGGCACCTGCCACTCTTCCTCACCTAAAGCCTCTCTGTTGTCATTCAGAGAAAAGAGATTCGTATTAATTATAAAAAGAGACTCTGTCACCTCAATTACAGAATAGACAAGAAGTCTCAAGTTTTCCAAACCTGTAGGGTGTGTGTGTGTGTGTGCGTGTGTGTGTGTTGGGGGAGAGAGGAGAGAGAGTCAGGGGGTCACAGAGAAAGGAGAAAATGGAACAAACGCCACATAAACCCAGAGATCCTCCTAGTAGCAAGGAAAGAACTTACCAACATCAACAGGTTAGGAGGGTAGGACTCAAAGTCAGGGACTTAAGAGACTGAACCCAACACCAAGAGGAAGGAGCCCCATGCTCACCGGCCGGCAAGAGCTTTCTAGGCTGGTCACTCGGTATGGAAGACTTTGAAAACCATGGACAGTGGAGAAGGGTCTGACTCGCGCTGGACAGACAGGCCCCACGGAGTGGCTGTCCGTTACTGAATCCTTCCAAAACTCAGTTTCCAGGCCTGGAAGAGAAGGACAGAGACATACTGTGGAGAGAAGTTCTGGAGGCTGGACACACACACATACAGGGCCCACTGTGAGTGTTTATGAACGCAGGTATAGGAGTCTTTTAAAGTCATGGCCTCGATTGCAATTCTCACCTACATCTATCAAATTCAGACTCTTTCCCTGTGTGAACACTGGAGAGAGGTCAAGTCAGACTTCTGACGAGAACGTCAGACTTTCCCAAGTTGTTTGGAGCAGAGCTCCAATAACAGTGCCCGTCCTAGTGGACAGCCTTTACTAATGTGCACATGGAAACCTCTAGCTGTGCCCTGGGGACTGTTTTGCAGAGCGGCTCTGTGTTTCTTTTCTTGATGATAAATTATTGAAAGAGGGAATGAATCACTTCCATCAGTGCTAATTCTCCTGGGGTGCAACGCCAAGTGCTCCGCTGGCATCTGTGGGGAAGAACAGCCACACTGACAGCAGCAGGCAGCCTCTCGCCACAGCTAGCTTCCCACCACAGCCTCGTCAACAACAGCATGGACTCGTCAGCGAGGCTTTCAAGAAAGAAAGAAAAAAAAAAAAAGACCCACAAGAAATACAACAGCAACTTTTTTTCTAAAAGATTTTATCTATTCATTTGACAGAGATAGACACAGCAAGAGAGGGAACACAAGCAGGGGGAGTGGGAGAGGGAGAAGCAGGTTCCCTGTGGATCAGGGAGCCTGATGCAGGCAGAGTTCGATCCCAGGACCCTGGGATCATGACCTGAGCTGAGGCAGACGCTTAACCGACTGAGCCACCCAGACACCCCAGTAACAGCAACTTTTAAACAGAACTTTCTATCTGAATAAAAGGGCTCCTTGACCCCTCCTACATCATTGTCTTTGGGACTCACTCTGATGATGCCAACTGCTTGGCACGGGCTGAGCCCTCTTTTTTACCTTCAAAACCAGCAGACAATGCCAACAAGAAAATCTGTCTCGTTACAACTAGTACAACTACAACTAGTCCTGATCTTTTTAACAAGACCCACATTGTTTGCTTTGATGGAAAATATTTTAATAGGTTCGCAGAGTCAAGTTCCTCCTCCAAGCTGGTAATGTGCCACCACTGCGGTCATTCAAAAGAATAAGCAACTTCAACAAGTGGCGTGAATGAACTCTCCGTCTGGCCCCAAGCGCTGTGCCAGGGACTGGGGGTGGGGAAGGGGCTGGGAGCGGGCGGAGGGGAAGGGCATTCACGAGTACGCAGTGCGGTGGTAGCATCACGAGAATATAAGCAACCAACATAGCTGATGTGCTTGAAGAGCAGAGTCTGGATGTGAACTCCTGGCTGAGGCCACCAGCAGCCCAGTTCTTCCTAATCCCGCAGCTTACAGATTCCACAACAGTCATGCAGAAACCTGCCTGAAAGGAACGCACTCCTGTTCTGCAAGGTTCAGACTTATTTATTGGAGGGAGTGTGTGCGAGCAGGGGGAAGGACACAGGCAGAGTGAGAGAAGGTCCCAAGTAGACTCTCCGCTGACTGTGGAACCTGACGCGGGGCTCCATCACGTGACCTGAGACCATGACCTGAGCCAAGCCAAGAGTCAGCTACTTAACCGACTGAGCCACCTGGTGCCCCCATGCTCCTGTTTTGAATGGACACCCTGTCCTCTAGGGCAAGGCCACACCTGCCCCCAAAGAGGAAGAGCCTCGTGGGCACGCAACCCGAAAGCATGTGGCTGCCAAGACAGCTGCAGACAGCACTTGCACGAAGGCTCCAGAAGCGCAGAAAAGCACTTGTGTTCTAAGATGTGTCATTTTGGATGCTCAGACTCTGCTCTCCCAGGGAGCTGGTGCACTACAAGGGGTCTGAGCCTCCTCTGTGGGGGACAGTGTCCCATGGTCATTAAGAGCACGTGCTCCGTGGTCACCTAGAACAATGCCCCTCCTGTCTGCCTGGAAGACCTTGCCCAAGGTGTTAATTTCTGTAGGCCTGAGCATGGCAGTCACGGCCATCCCACAGCCTGGTATCATGAGAGCAGCTGAAGGACACCACGCCTGCAAACAATTTCGTAAAACTCACGGCAAACAGAAGCTGTATGCGGTCCTCATCCTGAGGAGGCAAAGCAGGTGTCAGGGCAATGTCACCAGAAAAGGGAGGTGTCCTCGTAGGCGCCAATATGTTCCCGCCATTCTTACCAGGAGGCCAGAGAAAGACCTGAAGAAACACTTCATTTTGTGACAAGGCACAAAGTGCTCTGATTATCAGTGCATATCCATCTTGGGAGCAAAGTGGGAGCAGCAGCCACCATCAGAGACTTGCTGGCCAGTAGACAACTCAGACTTGGTAATACCTGTCCCAAAGCAAGTGCAATCACGCGCTGAGACTGCTCAGCTAATAAGCGGCAGAGCTGGGATTCGAACCCAGGCTGTCTGGCTTCACTCCTGGTTCTTAACCACAGCACCACACCATCTCCTCAGGGACGATGAAGAGCAGTACTTTTAGACTAAGACAGAGCCCACGAGCAGGCCGGAGAAAGGACAAGAAACACCCCAGAGATGACTGGAGAGATAATGATACCAAAGATCAGTTAATGGGGCCAAAGCATGAAGGGACCCAAACCACTAGCGATTCTAAATTACAGTCTAAACCCAGTCATCGCAAGAACCCGTAAGAGGATGAAACTGGGAAAGTGAACTCACATTGGAGGTCAGCACTTGTTTAAAGACAGCACCACAAAACACCAAAACTGAAAAGACCCCACTCGGGTCCTTTATAGAGAGCATATTATGACCTAGAAACAGCGGCTAGGGAATGTGTCACACACTCAAATTACCAGCCATCCAGGCAGGGGCTGACAGCCTGGGAGCTGCTCACCAAGGCAGAGCTCCTGCTACCTTTCCCTTGTGTTTCTACAGCAGAAGAGAGGAGGAAGCGCCACCCAGTTACTGAATTCTCTGCAGGCTGGAGGAAGAAAGAAGGGACAAGAAACAGGCTCCTGGTGAACACAGAAAATGCACAGACAGGGCAATAGAGCAGAGAGAATCCACTCTCCCAGCCAGCCTCAAGTGTGGTCAACTCCAAAACAGCCCCATGATCCCTGTCTCTCCTCACCCGCGCCTCTGTCACACCTTCCCCTTGAGCAGGGTAGGGCCTGAGACTCTACTGTAACCAGTGGAATAAACAAAAATGGTGGGATACATTTAGTTACCTCACATACCTAAGGCTGTCATGTCCATCCTGCTACAAGGTTCCCTCCCTTGCTGGCTCAGAAGAAGAGTCACGAGATGGGAGCCTCCAGCTCATGGTTAACACAAAACAGAGGCTCTCAGTCTGAGAGTCCACAAGAAACTGCCAACAAGCTTAGAAGCAAACCCTTCCCTAGTCGAGCCTCAGATAACACAGCAGCCCTGGCTGCCATCTTGATTGCAACCTTCAACTTGCACCCAGTTGAACCACAACCAGACCTCTGACTCCTGGAACCGTGAGATAGTAGATGCCCTGATTAAGCCACTCTGTTTGGAGTGACTGTGTTCTGTGGCTACAGAAGGGAAGTGTAGTGTGAGTCCCTGATGCTTCCAAGGGAGGCTGGGGGCCAAGGCCTGGGAGAGGCAGCCCGTCCACTGGGGTGCCTCCTCGCAAGCCACTGTCTGCCTTGGACCCTCCTTCTCCTCCCTCATGGCATGAGGTAAGAGGTTACCCTGTTCCTGCCATCTATAGGACATAACAGAACATGTTCACCAAGGAAGTAACGGTCTTACAAATGGTGATCTGGTCACCCGGCCGCCCTGCAAAACCACTCAGCATGCTGAATAGTGAGAACAGCCAGATGATTTCAGTTGTCACAGGGGCTGTGCTAGAATCCTATCCCTCATAAAACAACTGTAACAAAACAGTATTTTAAAGATGATGTAACACACTTGAACACATCATAAAACTCATGTTCAGACAGAGACTTTCTGTATCAGTGGTTTTGAGAACAAGAGAAATGAAAACAGAAGAGAATCCAGAGTTCCATCAATTTTGCTAATATGGACTCTATAAATCTAAATATAAACATCCTTGTTGCTGTTTCATTTTTGTTTTTTTAAAGATTTTACTTATCATTTGAGAGTGAGTGAGAGAGAGAGAAGGAGCTCACATGAGCAGGAGAGAGGGAGAAGCAGACTCCCTGCTGGGCAGGGAGCCCAACGTGGGGCTCGATCCCGGGCCCCCAGGATCATGACCTGAGCTGAAAGCAGATGTTTAGCTGACTGAGACCCCCAGGCGCCCCCCAAATATAAATATTCTTGAACCTTCTGAGCAAGTGCCAACAGCTTTTACCAATTAACTCAAGTAACAATTCTCAAACAAAGCACACAGCTAAGACCAACTCGGTGAGCCAGAGACCTCTTACCTCAACAGGCCATCCTGCTACCAGCAGAAATGCATGGGGAGGTCTACAATGGCATCATCTGAAAGCTGGGAAATCCTCATGAATCTTCAAGCCCTACCCTCTCAGCGACAGGTGCTGACACACATACCCAGACTGTTCAGGGTCACTCAGAAGCCCAACCTGGACCCCCTTTTTCCCAGGCTTCTTTATACCTAAGTCCACACAACTTTCGCCTCGAGCCAGAACTAATGAAGTCAGGGGTATCAGATATTCAGCAAGGACAAAAATAGGAATGAACTTTCCACAATACTACAAAGCCCCTGCTTATAAAAAGCAAGCTCTGGGGCAAGAGAAAAAAAATGACATTGAATATTAGAAGTTCAATTCCTTTTCAAAAGCAATGCATAGTATTTTCTGAGTAAACAGAAATGTCCCTAAAATAGGCTGCCTTTTCTTAGGAATGATCCACTTTTTCTTTTTTTTTAAATAAACATTAACCAGGGAACCAGATCAAGAGGCCCAGAACAAACACTTGTGCAAGGATGTCCATCCTGTTGTTTTACACAGTCGTGTTCCTAAACCCAGAGATCCGTTCCACAGATGCTCTGGGGTTACATCCTGTGCCAAGGCCCTGTGGTAGGAGCTGTACACACAGAGCCTGTCTGGGTGTAAACAAGTCATGCTTCCTCATATCTCTGGCAGAAGGAACTTCATCTAAACCAGCAAACACTGCAGGCGCGAGATCCCTATTGCATGGTTTGGTCGGCTGTTAAGAATGTAGACCGGAGCTCTCTTCTCCTAGAAACTTCTGTGTTTAAGGTAAATAGCAACGTGCTTTTGTGTGTATGGACACCGCCCTGACACCAGCAGCAGAGTTACCCAAACAGAGGGGCTAGTCCTCCGTCCCTAGGTCACAGCCCTTCAGAATTCCTGTCACAGGACCCGTTCCACAGCCTAAAAGCAATTTAAAAAAAAAGTGGTCTTCCATTCCACATTCTCCTCCCCAATCTTCTCCTCAGAAGCAAGAATAAACACATGTTTAAGACAAAGCAAGGAGGAATGGAGGCTTCTTTTCTCCCTTGCAGATTGCAGGCTTCTGTCCTCAGCACGGACACCAGCCTCTCTGGGCGTGATCAGGGCAGGACCTCATGGAACCATGTTCTACAGGCATGTCAGGGCTCTGACACGTCCCACCAACATTACAGACATGCTGTCCACCACACACAGGCTCTGTCCTCAACGTTTCATGTGCCTGAACTCACCGAAGCTGACGTCCCCGTGTGACAGAGGAGGAACTGAAGAAAGAGTGACTGAGAACACAGGTTACTCACATGCCCACCCAAGTTTGCAGAGCGCTGGCCAGAGGCCCCCACACCTGTGGCCTCAGCTTTCTGTCTGGAGCCTTCCCTACATGATGGCAGTCAGCAGAATGGTGGGTTTGGCCTAGACTCCCCAACGCCTTCCCTTTCCAGAGCCATCCTGCCCACGGATGAGGGGGACACTAGTCTCACTTGCACACAGAAGTCCAGAAAACCCCCAAGGCCCCACTCTTGTAATAAACCTCTGGAGGGTTAACTCCCGTGGGTCCATCTGCTGGCCCCAGGGCCAGTGAGAAGTAAGGGCGTCAGCCCACCGTCTATCCTCTCGAGATTGCACACAAGGACCTTTTAGAGCCCAAAGAGGTGCCAAGACCTTTATGAAACAGGTAAATATTTCTTTTGCAGGAAAGGAAACCCGGACCCAAAGGGCCCCAAGAATGGACACAGCACAGCTCAGCACTGCGTCTGCGAGATGAGTCATTCGAGAATGCTCTTCGTCACTGTCAAGATGCGTCTCTAGGACAAGGTCGGTCCTCCACCTTCTTCCCTGCATTGGACCTAAAAACACGATCTCCTTTCCAAATACATAAAATGGGCACAAGGAACCTTTGCTACTGTGGCACGTGAACCTACGTGCAGGGACACCCCATGGCATCAGAGCCACAACGTGACATGACATGACATGACATGACATGTCCAACCCAGGTCACCAGCCGTGTGGACAGTCTTCAGGCTGACGGAGCCTGTACGGCCACCGGCTGCATAAGGCTTCCACCACAGGACATGCAGGGGCAAAAACATGACCTGCAGCCCCGTCAGGCATGAAGAAAGAGGTCTCGGACTTCCTGACTCACCGCCAGAACTCTCGTGGATGCCCAAGGCACAGTGCTTTCACTTCATTCAGTAATAGTGGTTTTTGTTTCTGCTACGAAGAAACTTTAATATAGATCACCTGCGATTCAAGCATTCCTCTTCAAACTGTACTTAATGGTTTCCTTACTGTTATCTGAGCAAATTTCAAAATAAAAACAAACTGCATGTATCCCACAATATGTTTAAAAACTAAATTAACTTCTTCACAGATGCATTCAGGTGAGTTCAAGAGGCTGGTTGCCCCGCATGGCCGGCTTTGTGGAGAACGAACCACAGATCCAACAGCATGTATTCGCCTCACTTTTTTTTTTTTTTTTAAGATTTTATTTGTTTATTTGACAGACAGAGATCACAAGTAGGCAGAGCCAGACAGAGAGAGAGGGGGAAGCAGGCTCCCCACTGAGCAGAGAGCCCAATGTGGGGCTCGATTCCAGGACCCTGGGATCATGACCTGAGCCAAAGGCAGAGGCTTTACCCTACTGAGCCACCCAGGCGCCCCAGTATGCGCCTCACTCTTGCAACAGTAGGTTGGACAGCTACAAAAGGATCCCCATCGTCAGGAAAAGAACCTAAGGGTCAGAGAAGTACAGTGACATGCCTAACTCACTGTACTTTCTAACAGCAGGACTCCACTCTAAATAGTTTTTTGGAGGGGCACCTCACTGGCTCTGTCGGTAAAGCCTCCAAACTCTTGACCTCAGGGTCATGAGTTCAAAGCCCTACGCTGCGTGTCGAGACTACTTAAAATACACAAATAAATAAGCCATTGTTTTGGAGCCAAAATTTGTGCTTTTTTCTCCTCTAGGCCTCTGTGGAGCAAGAAGTGTTGCGGAAAACTGAGAATGAACAGTGGTCAAAATTAAAGTTCAGGGCACCTGGATGGCTCAGTTAGCTGAGCCTCTGACTTGTGATTTCTGCTCAGGTCATGATCTCAGGTGGTGGGACTGAGCCCAGAGGGTTCCACGCTCAGCAGGGAATCTGCTTCACCCCCTCCCTCCACGCCTCTCCCTGCTCACTCTCTCTCTCTCAAACAAATAAATAATAATTTTTAAAAATTTTCAGCAGAGGAGAGTCGAAAACAAAGGCTGGCGGTGATGGTGTTATGTTAGGCGACATGATGTTGGCCCCCTTAATTCACCAGCTCAGCCAGGAGAGAAGGCAGAGAAGAAAGAAATCGGACAGTGGAAGGGACCAGCAGCCGAGTGGCCATGGAGAAGACGGGAAGCAATGCGCACCAACCGAAATGAAGACACGACGGGGGCGTGGAGCCGGGATCATGCCTAGGTCGTGCCAAGCCCAGGCGGCAGACTTTCTCTGGAGTCCACAGGTCGGGTTTGGTAGGGTTCACGGCATCTTCTGCAACTACCCGGCTCTGCCATCACAACATGTAAGCACCAGACAATAGCACCCATGTATAAACAAAGGTCTCCGGCCAGACTCAGCCCTCCCGCTAGTCAGTAGCTCCTGGTCCAGACGGTCCCCCAGCCTCTGCAGGAACCCCACGATGTACTAAAGAATCAAAGAGAAGGATGCCACAGCCAGCCTCAACTCAGGGGCGACATCCAGCCAGCCAGCAGCAAGCGCCCCAAGGGCCTAGTCTGCGGGGGGTGCTGGGCCTCACCTCTGGATGAAGACACCCAAGGGATACACTGTTCACTGTTAGTTCCTCCCGAGTCATAATCTGGAAAGCAGCGCATCGATCGGGACTCCTGGAACTGCTCAGCCCAGTCTCACCACAGAACTTACACAGGTGCCATGTTTTACATGGACAATTAAGGCAAAAATGGCCCCAATGTTCCAAAAGCAACTACAAAAGCAAACTGTCAAAAAGAGAGGCAAATAAGCGAATCCTGGCTTCTGTCCTGGACAGCTCCTCCACTCGGAAAAACGCCTCTGACTTCTATGCCATTTTCCTACCTAGCTCTTGCTCCTTGGGAAAGTGCCAACTTGAACATCTTTTCCTCCATGAAGCTCTTCTCAGACATCCCCTGGGAGGGCAAGACACTTGCCATATATGCCAATGACTCTGAGCTTTTTCACGACCCTCAGCACACTGATAATGCCTCCCGAGCTCAAGGTCCGTTTCCCTTCTAGACTCTAAACTCCAGAACGATGCCTGTGTACAAGGTGGGCAATGAGATCCTGACCAAACAGAAGGCTCTGCTGATTCGAGACCACACTGCGCACTGAGAGGTACCCGGTCATCACCAAGGCAGCAAAGCAGCAGTTTGTAAAGCATCTCAGGACCTTTTCCAGCCTGTACTGTGGGCAATGTGATAAAACCAGAGCGAAGTCGGTATCCATTCTGTGGTGCGTCAAAGTAGAAACTATAAAACACTTTTCTCCCATGCTTATCAGTTACAAAAACAAACATGGTTTCGGTTAATGATAAAATGTTCCCTAGGAGCAACAGGTGGCTCAGCCGGTTAAGCATCTGACTAAACTTCAGCTCAGGTCCTGATCTCAGTGTGGTGAAATGGAGCCCTACATTGGGCTCCACGCTGGGTGGGGAGTCTGCCTTGGATGGTCCCTGTGCCCCTCCCCCCTGATCACATGTATGTGCTCTTTCTCTCTCTTTCTCAAAAAAAAAAAAAAAAAAAAAAAATCCCAAACCTAGGCCCTAGCAAATTCAAAGGCATCTACCTGAATGGATTTTAAACAAGTATCTGAAAAATTTCTGTTTTGTTTAAATATATCCACATGGCATATATGAAAACACTGACACACATACAGAACTGCTGGCACTAAGAAGAAAAGACCCTAAAATTTATATACTATGATCCATTTTTGTATATTAAAACAGAAAAATAAGCTATAATAACATATGCCCCCCAGTGTGGCTGCACCTGGCAGAGGGACTTGGGTAAATTTCATTTTCTTCCTTTTTACCTATTGGTACAGTTGACCCTCGCACAACAGTTGACCCTTTGAACTGCACGGGTCCACTTACACATGGGTTTTTCAGTAAATACAGTCCAGGATGGTAAATGTATTTTTTCCTCCCTTATGATTTTCTCAATAACACTTTCCTTTCTCCAGCTCTCTTTATTGTAAGACACATTGTATATGATACAACATACAAAATATATGTTCATCTACTGTTTATGTTCAGGGAAGGCTTCTGGTCAACAACAGTTACATTCTGGAGACACAAACATTACATGTGGAGTGTCCCTAAACCCCACGTTGTTCAAGGGCCAACAGGATTTTCTCTTTTATACAATCACATCTCTTTGTTAAGAGTTTCTTTTTGTTTTTTTAATTTCAAACAAAAAATCTGCTGAATAGACAATTCTTCAAAGCTTTTTCAAAGAGACATAGAAACAGAAAATGTGAAACAGGGCAATGCTGCTACTATTTAATATTGTGTTACTCACAGAGCTAAAAAAACAAGTTTCCCTGCCATCTTAAATGTTCACCCATTCCCACCAGTATCATAATGATGATCCGTCTTACCTTAGTGAACATGGGCACACAAAAGCAAAACGGAACCAATGCTGGTGGTGCTCATTTCAGTTTCTAACTACCTTGTTACTTTCCCAGAACAGGCTATATTTTATGTTGGCCTATTTTCTCTCTGGTGTTGGATTCTGCAAACTGTGCAAAACTTAGCTGGCCAATTTCAGAGACCAAAAGGAATTCAGGGTGGTGAGAAACTTCAAAAGTCAAGTCTCCTCTCTTAAAGGTAATTTATATAGGTCAGAAATGGTGAGGGCAGACCTGAGGAGGGTCCGAGCAGTTACCCGAGGTTTAATTCCAATGTTTACACTGGGGTCTCCAAGTATAAGCACTAAGTAGGTTTAATTTCAATTCACGTGGTTATCTAACATCAGCCTATGCATTAATCAGGCAGATCACCAAATCCCATCTTGGATTATGTTTTAATATCTTATATTTCTTTTCATAAATACTAAGTATCTCATCAACACAGTCTTGTGCTTAAATAATGCTCTTTTGGCCAATAACAACAGTTTCACCCACTATACATGACTCCAGGGCATTTTCAAGCTCCAAATGAAAGCGGTTCAACACCTCTTCATAACTAACTGAAATAAACCACACACCTACAAATGAATTCTCCAGAGACTGGTTTTCCAGGGACAGAGTTGACCTCCACCCAATCCCCGTTATAAATGCTGGATGAATAGAAAAATCAACTCTGAAGGCAGAAGACAACCAGATGAGAAGTACACTATCTACGAGCCCTGAGAGGAAGGCAATCCCACTCAATAATTTAGGTTTGTAGGATTTATGGCATGAGAGCGAAACCAGATGGACCTCAGAAGAGCAAACCACAGCCTTGTTGGTCAGAATAGGGCCTGCCAGGGTGGCTGAATACTGAGGAATAAAGTCCCCCAAATGAGGAAGTCATCAAGGGTGAAGACCCAAATTTACGCGTCAGTATTACATGCGTTTGCTAAACCGAGTCCAAGGATCCTGAGGAAAACAGCAACGGTTGGGACATTTTTAGGAAGCTGACCAGTTCCAACAGCTGCCCGGGTCCAGGGAGCCGGATAAAGGCCTCAGACTTCCCTCTGAAATCAGAGAAGCACCTTGGCCTAAGGCCCAAAGACCACTTCCCCAGGTGCGCAGACATTTTCTGGGAAATAACAGGCAAAACTGAAATAGCAGAGCCTTAAGGATGAGCCTCTGTACCGTGCGAGCTCATCTGCCATAATTTAATGGCCGGCTTGAACAAAATTCAACCTTCCTCAGGGGTACATAACAGGATCTTCGCAACTAGTATCTGCAATGTCCAACATACAACCAAAAATTAATACACATGTGAGACAAATGGGAGATTAACTCCATAATCAAAGCAGTCCACAGAAACGGACCTACAGGTAACCCAGAAAGTGGAATCAGAAGACAAGGATTTTAAAACAACAAGGCTAAAGACACTGAAGAATTTACAGAATGACAGAAAGGGTAAAGAAACAGGACGCTTCTGAAGACATTTAAGAAAAAAAAAAAAAAAGAACCAAATGGAAATTATAGAACTGAATCTACAGTATCTGAAATGAACAACATTGGATCAGATGGAGATTATCAGAGCAGACACAATAACCAAAAATGCCAGGCGAACTTTAAGACATAGCAATATGAAGAAGAATCAGGCTGAAGCACAGAGGGGGAAAAAAACAAAAATAAAAAAACCCAATGGCTTAAGAAGCGCCTCCAAGACCAGACAGGAGTATTAAATGATTTAATTGACAAGTTAGAGGAGAATAGAGAGAAGGGGGCAGAAACATTCAAAACTGAGCAAAACAGTAATCTGCCAGAGCAGGACATTCAGTTAGTCACAAGAAAAGATCACCTAATCATGCACACCAAAGATACAACAACAAAAATGTGTAGACGTGACCAGAGAAGAAAAGACAGAGAATAGTAAGAATACAGCTGACAGTTCATCAGAAAGACAACATCTTTAAAGAACTGAAAGGAAAAAAACAAAACCAGAAACCGTCAATCTAGAATTCTATACACAACAAAATCCCTTCAAAAATAAAGGAAAAAATAAAGAATCTTCATAGAAATGAAAACTGAGAAAATCTGTGCCCCACACTGCAAGAAACGCCAAAGGAAGCTCTCCAGGAAGAACAGAAGTGGTACCAGATTAACTCTGAATCTAAAGAAAGTAATGAAGAGCCTTGGAAGAAGTCAGTACACAGGTAAACACGAAAGAGCCCTTCTTTTAATTTCCCTAAGACCTACTTGTTACAGATACTATATTAACTGCATGTACATACACATAAGTTTATACACACTTCATATTTACAATATGAAAAATAGGAACCTGTGTTAGTTTATAATATGTATGGATATAAAATATATGAGGATAGTACAATGAACAAGAAGGGGAAAATGAAACCATATTATAGGTTTCATACATTTTTTACACAAAGCAGTAAAATCCCAATTCAAAAAGGACTTATTAGACATGAATATTGTAATCTGTACAGAAACTACAAGAACAACAAGGCAAAGAGGTATAGCTGAAAACCTAATAGAGAAATTAAACATATCTAAATTTAAACAAAGATAAGTTTAAAAAAAAGGTGATATGGGGTTAAAAAAACAAAAGTGTCTACAGGCTGAGACAAATAACAACAAAAATGGGAGATCTAAAACTAACCACATCAAATAATTATGGTAAACAGACTAACCATTCCGATTAAAAAGCAGAGATTGTCAGAATACACAAAAAAGCAATCCCCAACTATGCACTACAACAGATACACTTTAAATGTAAAGACACAGATAAACAAACTTGGATAAACACCAACATGATCTCAATATAAAAACCAGATGAAGACAATAAAAGAAAACTATAATATCACTCAAAAAACGTATGTACAGAATTCCTCAACAAAATACTGTATAGGCATAAGGATAGATGAATAAACAGTGAAGTATATAAAACAGAGGCCAAAAACAGATTACACATTTATGGTTGACTGTTTTTTGTTTTTTTTTTTTTTTACCAAGTTACCAAAATAATTCAGTGGCTATAAGGACAGTCTTTTCAACAAACAGGGCAGGAAAAAACTGATATCCACATACAAAGAATGAATCCTCACCTCTACACCTCACACGGAACTAACCATAAAAGCCTAAAACTATAAGCAGAGAAACATTATCTTTGTGATGATGGACTAGGCAAAGCACTCTGGATAAAATAGAGAAACCCTGATAAATAAGACTTCATTGAAATAAAACTTCTGCTTTTTGAAAGACACAGTTAAGAAAATAAAAGGCCAACCGCCAACTGGAAAATATTCACAATACACATATCTGACAAAGGACTTATACCTAAAATACATAAAGAACAGCTATAGGGGCGCCTGGGTGGCTCAGTGGGTTAAGCCGCTGCCTTCGGCTCAGGTCATGATCTCAGGGTCCTGGGATCGAGTCCCGCATCGGGCTCTCTGCTCAGCAGGGAGCCTGCTTCCTCCTCTCTCTGCCTGCCTCTCTGCTTACTTGTAATTTCTCTCTGTCAAATAAATAAATAAAATCTTTAAATAAAAAAAAAATAAAAAAAATAAAAAAAAAAAAAAAAAAAAAAGAACAGCTATAATTCAAGAGCTAAAAAGCATAAAAAGTTAATAATAAAAAGTCACCCATCCCAGTCTTTAAAAAAGCAAAAGACCTGACTAGATTACTTCATAAAAGACGACACAGGAATGGCCAATAAGTATGTGTACAATAATGACAATGACATCATTATCATTAAAGAAATCACAGGAAAGCACAAAGTACCACATGATACCAACTAGAAAGCTGATATTGAAAAGACTACCAACAGCGAGTACTGGCAAAGGCTTAGAGCATATTGGAGCACTACGGACATGTTTAAATACAGAGCCCCTTTAGGAAAATGTTTGACAATTTTTTTTTATAAAATTAAGTATATACTTACCCAGGGATACAACTCTAAGTATATGCAAAAGAAACAAAAACATATGTCTGCAGAGAGACTTGTACATTAATGTTCATGGTAGTTATGTTCATAATAGACAAAAACTGGAGCCCACCCAGATTAGTAGATGAATTCACACCACAGAATGCTACTCAACAGACAGCCAACCGCCTCCTCCATATTCCCTCCAAGGTATCCAACAGGTATGTACTTGAACTCATGATGACCGGACTACCCACAGCCCCGGCACCTTCTTCCTGCATCTTTCCCCTGCCTTAGTAAAAAATAACTCAACTTACCAGCAGCTCAGGTCAAACTCTGTGGAGAAACCCTGCATGCCTCTTTCTCCCGAATCCACACCTGACCACACCCCAATCCCACTGCCCTTCTTTAGGAGTATATCCAGAATCGGACCCCTTCCTACTCACCTCTCACCACTGCCCCCTCCTCCTCCCCCTCCCCTAGCCAAGCGAACATGGCCGGCCTAGACAAAGGCAAGAGTTTCCTAACTAGTCTCTGCACACCCTCCCAGGTCCCCTCCAGGACGCCCTTCACAGGGCAACTAGAAGATTCAAGACACAAGTCACATCACTCCACTTCTCTGCTTATGACCTCCGGTACCTTCTTGCCTTACTGAAAACAAGAGCTGGAGTCCTCATGATACCCCACAGAGGTCCTGTGCGGCCCGGGCCCTACTTACTACCTCCTTAAGGGCTTATCCTTCGATGCCCCCTGGCTGACTCCTCTCTAGCCAATCCAGCCCCTGGCTGGTGCTCATGCAGTCTCTTCTGTAGGAGGGTCTTTGCCACGCAGGTTCCTCCGCCTACAACACCCTTCCCTCAGAGAGCCTGGGCCTGAGGCTTGCCCCCCGTCAGCACTCACACACCCCCACATTGAAAGGGGCATGTGATGGCGTTTTCTCCATCCCTCCACACGCCTGCCCTGCTTTATTCTTCCTCCCAAAACTCCCCACTAGCTGGCACATGCGTCTCTTCTCCCCCTCCCCATACAGTAGAGCAGGGACCTCATCTGGCTCCACACTCTAGCCTACGGAGCAGACATGCAAGGCCCGTCGTGTGAGTGGATGAACGGAGACACCAGCCCAGGCAGCATAAGGAAGTGAGGGCCAAAGTAAGGAGGTAGAGAGGCCAGGAGGGCCACACACGAACCAGCACGTTGCAGGAGCAGGAACCACAAATGTGGGCAAAGTCACACCAAGACAAAAGGAGACAAGAGCTGTGGCGGATGGCGCTAGAACGCAGGCAAGGGGTCTACATGATCAACCAGCCTTCACAGACTCCAAATAGTAGCCCCTAAACGTCACTCGAAACAGGCAAACATCTTTAGGCCAAGATGAATGTGCCCTGAATCAATGCAAGACAGGCTTACACTCTTTGCACACTTAATCTTCCACAACAAGGAATGGCCAGCGCGAAGGAAAACCATCAGTCTGGGTGGTCTACTTGGCGAAGGCTCAGCCCGCACACTGACTTCTCATTCTCACCGGCTCGTCCCAAGAAGGGGGCAACACTGTAATAGTCATCGTTACACTGAAGTAGGTCTTCGTTGCCACTAAAATTCAGTGAGTCTGCCTAGAAAACCCCAGAGCCAATCGTTCTGGTCAGGAGACTAAGAATGAGCATCAGGGTTACTTAATAGTATTTAAAATCCAAGTCAACAAACCATAAACAAATATTTGACAAATATTTTCTCCAAAAAGAAGAAAGAAGTTTCTTCTTTATTCTGAGCAAGAAGGAAGAGTAACACGTATGGACTCAGATCACGACAAGAACCCCCAAATCCGGCCGGACAGTGTGGGACAACAGCAGTGGTGGTTCCTTGATGTCCTCCCTCCACATGGGAGGCCTGGGAGAGAGCGCCCAGGACCAGTATCTCCTCACCGGGCCCACGGGGGGCCTTCCGTTAATTTGCCATGGATTCGAAGTTTCATTATTCAGACTGAAACAGGACACCACGCCCAATGATCTAAGCCAACTGCCTTTTCCTGGCTCCACATCCACCACAGCGAGGAGGAGGCAGTGTCTCCTGAGGGACGGAGGGGAGGACACGCTGTCCCAACTCTGGTCTCTGTCACTGCCCCACAGTCTCTCTGAAAGCTACGCCTTCTGTCAGCTTCTACACAATCCCAGGAGCAACTCTTCTGAAACATCCCCAAGAAAACGAGAATAGGAACATTTTTAAAGCGAAGTAATTTTGAAAAATCTTCCAATAGAGAAAAAGAAAAGTAGAAAGGGTAGTTCCCGGTAAGTTTTTTCTTAACCTTCTTGAGAGACTTGAGGAAGGGGGATATAAGTTTGGGGTTCTGCAAGCTGAGCGGAGAAATTAAGTCTCCCTCCCTCCCATGACTCCGACTCGTGCACAGACACGGTTCAAACCTCATGTTGGTGATGCAAAACACATCTTATTAGGAGCTGGAAAGCTTCCTGAGATGAACAAAGGGGTCCCGTCCCTCTCAAGTCACCTAGATGGTGGAAAGTGCGGTGTGGTTGTGACAAATCTGGCATTGGACCAGTGCTCTGTGCTCCTGCAAGGTTGGGTCTGCCTTCCCGGGTCTGTAGTAGGGAGAACCTCTGGGATTGTCTTCTTGTCCCCAAGAGAGCAGACCCAGGGCCTCCTCCTTCTCGTCCTCACCAGGAGGTACCTTCACACCGAGGCCTTCCCTGCCTTCCTGACAACGCACTACCGGGTGATCCCAGCCACACACGCGCATCTCACACATGCACACTCGCCCACTCAGGGGGACACTCCCGTCCACCCTTCGGCTATCGTTTGGCCAAAACCCTGATCACTGCACCCATACATTTTCCTTGTTCTCCCATTAGGCTGTTTATCCAAAGTCTTCCTCCCATTGGGCTATAAGCTCCATGACGTAGGTTTAGGTTTTGGGTTTTTTTTTGTTTTGTTTTTTTTTTTTAATTTAAAGTGGTTCAGGGGCCCCTGGGTGGCTCAGTCAGTTAACTGTCTGCTTTAATCTCAGGTCATGATCTCAGGGTCCTGGGAGCGAGTCCTGAATTGGGGGGGGGGGGGTCCCTGTTCAGCGGGGAGCCTGCTCTTCTCTATGCCCCTCCCCTGCTTGTGCATTCTCTCTCTCAAATAAATAAAATCTTTAAAAAATAAAAATAAAGTGCTTCACTACCTCGAGTATCCAAAGGAGGTCCTAGAATGTAAAAGTGACACCCAAAATGTGGTGAATAAAGGAAACTCCTGATAGTCCCCACAAGGTCCTGGGGTTTTCATTAGCGATGGAGTTCTGAGGACATAAAAAGGCCCTCTGAGGATATACATTCAGAGAAGAGATGATCTGAGCTGTTTAATAAGAGTATTTTTAAATAAAGCGAACAGCAACATCAGAGATGACACAGGTAGCTGATTACACGGCAAGGAGTACAGAAGAAACAACTATTATAAACCCACAGGGGTGAGATGGCTCCGGGTTATCCCACCCGATGAGATGAGACACGTGACACACTCTTCGCAGGAAACAAAGACTCTGGGTTGCAAGTGAACACCCGCTCCGTGTTCTCTACACCCCCCCCCCCGACTCGCCCCAATCACCGGGCCCTTTACCAAGAAAGGGCACTCAGTCGGTTTTATTTTACTTTGATTCGCTCATTTTGACAGAAGGGAAAACCAACAGAATGTGACAATGTCAAGACAATACTCATGCTTCCTAATGTTTTTCTTAGTAGTGGCTTTTCTGACTGTGTGGGGGTTTGTAATGATTCCATTAATAATTAACATTTTTTGGGGTGCCTGGGTGGCTCAGTGGGTTAAAGCTTCTGCCCTTGGCTTGGGTCATGATTCCAGGGTCCTGGGATCAAGTTCCGAGTCAGGCTCTCTGCTCAGCAGGGAGCCTGCTTCCCTTCCTCTCTCTCTGCCTGCCTCTCTGCCTACTTGTGATCTCTGTCAAATAAATAAATAAAATCTTTAAAAAAAAATAATTAACATTTTTCTACCAAACATGTTGGAAGAAAAAGAATCTGTAAGTTACTTACATAATCTTTGCTTCTATCTTGGTTTCTTTCCCAAACTATTACAGGGAGAAATAGCTATATACAGTCAAAACAGAAATACCCAACACATCTTTCAGCGTGATATAAATAAATTACCAAAAGAGGGGTCCAGGATTAAAAACCCCTGCATAAAAAGCAAAAAGACTGATCCACATCTAAAAAGGCTTTCTTCATATTACTAGAGGATTTCTTAATCCTTTGTAAATTAGTGATCTTTCTTAGTCCTTTTTAAATTAGTGAACTTTCCTTATCAACCTAAATTAATTCAATTTATTAAAAATATCATTGGTATAATTTTCAGAAATGTGTTCACTACATGAAAAATACAACTGAAAAGAACAAGAAAACCCTGAGAAAAGTCTATGTTATCAAACTTTGAGAAAAAATAATAAATAGTGAATGCTTTGGATTAAATAATTTAAAAGCCTCAAAATATTTATAACTTGGGTTGCAAGCCATCTTCTTCCTTAGAAACCATTTCCACCAATGCCAACTCAAAGTAAACATTCCAGTATTTTAAAAACAAACAGCCATTTCTTCATGACAAAACATGAAGATCCGCCATACACACACATTTTATAAAATTAAAATTCCAGATCGGTTACTCAAAGAACTCAGGATGAATATTAACGCCTCTCAGCCCTTCAAAGATTAATGCTAAAATTTCTAATCATAATATGGTCTTATGTGAATGTCTACAGCTAGTAACGCACGCAGCTGCCATGCTTACCATGTTATGTTTCTGCCTCTTTTCATGGCAAATATCTAAAGCACACTATTCCTTTTCAAGATTTCAAAGTCTGTATCTGTCCCAGGCCATTGTTATTCCTACTCAGATCACCACAACTTGAGCTTTCCACCACTCTAAGTCAACTCTGACTCCATCTAACATTTGCTGAGAACCACAACACATCCTGAAACAATTACTCATTAGCTTACATCATGCCCAATATACTGCTGTTTCCAGGACCCTGCAACCCACTGTGGCAATGCAGACAAGGAGGTGGGCAGGGAGGGCCGGACACATTACGTCAGCAACTAAGATGGTGGGTCCTTTTCTGCAACATTAATCCAGGAGATTAAATAAACAGAAGATTAAAGTTCACAACAGAGTGTGTGATTCCTTCAGGATCCCAAGGGGCATACACATAGGTGACATACTCCCATCAGATGGCAATGCTTCTTTCTTTCCATGCTGCCACTTAGGGTTACTCCAAGAGTATACGGCCAACTGCATTCTCAAATCCTAAATGTGATCCCACAGATCTGCACACTGCACAGAAAACCATAACACTCAGAATTTCTTCTTCAGAAGGATTCCCTGTTTACATCACTGACATAGTCTACTATTTGCAACTATTTTCACTTATAAATACTATTCCACTTACTCAGAATCAAGCAAAATAACACTGAATAAAGGGACTAATGTCATGGATGTCACCATGAGGACCCATGGTAGACATCGCATCAGGAGAATTACCCGGGCACCACAGCATACTTAGAAGGGTATAACTGTATGATATAAAACATTAGGCAGCTAATTAAATCGATGAACAAAAACAAATCTCATTTCAAGAAGTAATGTCTCAAAGACATCAAGGTCTGCCCAACTCAGAAATCATCTTACAAGATACTATTCTCCACCTCATTCAAGACCTAATCTGATAGGTTGGAGCAGACCCCCAAAATGAAAGAAGAAACTGGGCTTATACCCAAGTTTTAATTTTTTGAGCTCTACCCCAAATGCCTTCCCACTTAATCTATTAGAAGCACCTGCTAAGAGGCCCCTGGGTGGCTCTTAGCAGAATCCATTGAACGGCTACCTTTAGCTCAGGTCATGATCCCAGGGTCCTGGGATCACTTCCACATCTCCCTTTCCCTCTGCGCTTCCCCCTGCTCATGCTCTCTCTCTCTCTTTTTTCTCACTCTCAAATAATAAAATTTTTCAAAAAAATAACACACACAAAAAAGAAGCACCTACTAAAAACAAAGCAACAAAACCAGATCCTTCCTTCCCACAGAATGACACAACAGATACCTTACAGTACCCCTGCCCAAATGAAAATAACAAAAGAAAAAGAAGAAAATACAACATCTTTTTAAATGCATTGGTGAGTTGACAATAAAGGAAGAGACAGAAGTGGGAAAGGTGCGGAACCAGAACCTCCGGTCACGCTGACCCCCAGTGAGGATCCTTCTGCGGACCAGAGAGGCCATAAACCCAGGTTACTCAGCTGTGAGCTGAACATGCCCCTTCGTTACACTGGACCCCACAGAACTGGGCCCTCAGGATACGGGTGATTTCTTTTTAAAGTGGGTATATTTGGGGTGGGGGATGGGGTGGAAAATCTCCCTTGAGAATTTATAACTGGCAACTAGTACTCTGTGGTTTTGTGGTCCAAATTCAAAAAACCGCAAGTAGGGAATTGAGTTGATGGTGTCTACTGATACCTGAAAGGAGCAAATGTAACTACTTCAAACTAGGCCTTAAAGAACTTGCACAATAAAACTGCTAAGGAACGTGAGGTCACAGTCAATAAACCACAAACACGCAAAGAAACATATCACCATGAACGAGTGCCAACAGACACAGGCAAATGAGTCAGATCTGAAAAGATGTAACATACTGGAATTCAAATGCTGGAAGTCAACATAAAATAAGCAGATTTAACATATCTCAATAAACAAGGGAAGTCTGAAAAGGAGTAAAATCTCATTTAAAAAGTATTACCACACGGACTTCAGAAGGGACCAAAAATAATGGCTAAATATTTCAAAATTTTAAAAACATATTTATTGAGCACCTATATCCTAGGTGTTGTACCTTTGTCTAGTCTCTGTAGACAAAGCAGTAGGGTAAAATAAATAAATAAGTAAATGAATGGATAAATACATAAACAAAATTTGGAAGTGTAAAAATCCTTTTTTTTTTTTTTTAATCAAGGACAGTGTAAACAGCAGATTAAAAATAAGCTGAAAAGAAACTGGTGACTCAAAAGACAAATGCAAAGAAATGGCCCAGAATTGTGCAGGCAAGGACAAAGACAACAAAAATAAAAAAGGGACACAGACCAGGGAAGTGAGAAACGGTTACCATATGCCTGGTGGGGAGTTCTTGTTGAAGAAAATAATAAAGAAACTAGGTAGAGGCATTATTCTAATAAATAATGGTGAAATTTCCCTAATATCAATCTTCAGACTCAGAAAATCCAAAAAGTCACCATCAGGAAAAGGGGAAGGGACAAGGAAAGGGAGCTCCCCACTTGGATGTAAGAAACCACGAGCACCAAAGACCAAGCAGAATCTTTAAAGCAGCCAGAAGGCAAGAGAGTTGAGCTATCTGAACTGGACTTGGAACATCACACGGGAGTGAAGCAGGCACAAAGAGCAGCGTAAGCAAAGGCACAGAAGGAAACAGGACAGGTAATGCAGATTTCACAAATTGCCAGGCTCTGCCGCACCGCATCTGAAGACAAGAATGTCCTCGCACTATCCGCATCAACCCTGACACAGAGACCGGTCTCCTCCAGCCCCTAACAAGTTATAACAACCACCCCTGCAGACCCCATTGCTAAAGTTACCTTCCACCACCAGTGGTAGTAAGGCTAGCCTTCCATCTCTCCTAACCTTAGAACTTTGAGGCACAGCTAGGCAACTGTGAACTTCAAGGCACGCCAGTCTATGGGAATTCCAATTGGAGGGCTTATGTCAAGTACCAAATCCAGGAAGCCTGGTGTGCCTGCAGGAGAAATACAGGCAGAAGGGAAACCTCAAGTAATACCATGTGAACGTGTGTTTTCCTTCTCTTGGCCAACTTCCCCTAGGTTTTCTATGCCGTCGTGACTCCCAGGCTTTCCATCCTGATAGAGACGTCTGGAAGAGAAGGAGGACAAGGAGCACTGCGTTACAGTCCCTGCCTCAAGTCAGCCTGTTCTGGGGGGAGCGCGTCTACTGACTGTTCACCCCTCTCGGTTGTAAGCACCTCCGCTGGGGAACTCACGTGAAACAGCCAAAGAAAACAGTGGGGTGGACCTCGGGGTGATGGGGGAGATGCTCACTGAACTAGTACACGAAGCCTCGACCACATTAAACACCCAGGAGAGTGAAAATCTGCAAACGAGAATTTGAGAATTTCTGAGATTCCTCGGTGAATGCCGGAGCTGCCCTGGCCTGTGTGACCATGTGGCCACACTCCAGGCCCCGCTGCTTTGGAAGGAGCAGGAGGAAGCTCGTGCCGCCCTTCAGGGGAATCGAGCCTCGTTGCTGCGAGCAGCGCAGGAAGTTCATGAGGGACGAGGGGCAGCCGGAGCAGACACGGCCAAGCAGAGGCGGCTCAGTTCACCGTCAGCCACAGGATGTGGCCTCACCAATGCAGGCATCAGGCTCGTCCAGAAGGCTCCCCCTCCGTGAGGACGAGGCTTATTTAACCATTTGTTGTAAGGCTGCCTGTGTAATAACGCAAAGCGTAAAAACACTCCGAGACGTGTCTGCCCGGTCAGTGTCCCTGCGGTGCATAACCAGTGAGGCAGGGTCATTGTCAAGAGCACAGTCCGGGGAATCAAACCAATCTGGGTTCGAGTGCTCGCTCCGCCAGTCTCTGAGTGCCCGAGGCCAGGCAGGCTGCCCGACGTCCCAGCCGCAGCCGAGTCACACTTCCAAGAAAGCAGACCCCATCTACCACCAGGCTTTTGGTGAAGATTCAAAATAGGTAGGGGTACACAGAGCGTCCGATAAGTAAATAAAAATTCTTCAGAAGCCTAAAGAAACGGAGCCTCTAATCACGTAGCGCACTACTGAAAAATAAAGTGGATTACATTTATTCCCAAACTGACTCACACCGAAAGCTCAAATCCTTGAGCGCAACTTCCCAGCGGGGCACACCGACAGGACTGCTCAGCCAACACTGTGCACTTGAAGACACAGGTTTACACATGGGAGGATCTGGGCTCCGGAACACCTCTGTGAATTACATGAGAAGATTTCTGGCAAAGTGGAGTGTCTCTGCTGTGTCGTCTTCACTAACCCGGTCCCGGAAGGGTCTGGGTGACGGGGGGCAGCGTCGGAAACACGCAAGCCCAGTCCTCCACCTACACCAGCCTCGGCACCGACTCACGACTTATCCAAGAACCCAGGAGAGCCTCCGTTAGGAAAGGGACATTTTTCATCACATCTCAGACTGATAATATAGTCTCAGTAAAATCATGAAACAATAACTCTTGAAAATATTAAATTTCAACAAGCTCATTCAATGTTTAAGTACGATCATAAACCAAGAATCCACGAAACGAGAACAAGTAGCAGATACTGGTGGAAAAAATAGAGAGGAAGAGTTACGATACCATGGGCACTAGGGTTGTTTCAAATCCTGACAGCAACATGGTCTCCACAGCGCTGAGTGTGAGACAGACAGACATACTGCCTGCCCACTGCCCTGTCTGCCCAGCTGCACCATCGGAAATACCCACTTGGAACCTCAGGATCCTCATCTAGGAAACGGGACTTGTTTAATGTTCCTATGATGATGTGACGATCAAAGACCTAAATACTTGGCCCGGGGTCTATTTGTAGCGTTCTACGTTGGTAGACTAAAAGGAAAACAAAGTAGCCTAATGGACCAAAGTGACACATACAGGATGTGGCCACTTCCATAAGAAAAGAGCCAGCAGGAGCCTGACTGGCTCAGTGGGTTAGGCCTCTGTCTTCAGCTCAGGTCATGATCTCGGGGTCCTGGATGGAGCCCCACATCAGGCTCTCTGCCTGCCTCTCTGCCTACTGTGGTCTCTTTCTCTGTCTAATGAATAAATAAAATCTTAAAAAAAGAAAAGAGCCAGCATATCAAGAGACACCCACTGGAGGTCACGGGATAGGAAATAATGGGTGACCCTGACCTTGACAATAAGCATTAGTTACTGAGAAGATAAGAATTACAGGCTATCAGCAAGGAAATGAAGTAAGCCCACCACACTGTCACTGGGTTTGCGGGGAGGGCGCAAGGGGTCAAAGTTCACAACTCAGTGGGCATCCGGTCAGGGGAAGAATAAAGCCAGGAAGGAATAGCTAATTCAAAGGTCATTTCCTCACTGAGCTTCCATACTGGCTGCCCAGTTCCCAGAATCACGGGCTACAAATCTTCATCACTCCTCTCCGCCCAGAGTTGCAAGCTGCCTTTATGGTCTTTCTTGGCCTTTGGGCAACAGAAAGGGTTCTGAGACCCTGCCTCAGAGCTGTGCCAGGAGGAGTTAAGAGCAACAGCCCCCTGCAAGGTCAAGTTGCTTTTGGGGCCAGAAGGTGAGCAATGCCCATCCCTGAGCACAGAGAGCAGCTCCAGTGGACAGGGGGCAGCAGAACAGGCCACGGCAGGGTCAGCCCCAGCTCTGGCTCCCACCTACCTCCCAAAGCAGCCCTCCTGCATCTACCAATGGGCTCCTTCCACGTTATTCTCACGCACGCTTCCTCGGGTCGGCTCCTGTCTCTTCCTTCATGATGTTCCCAACCACACGCTTCTGGGAAACCCCCAAAGATCTTAGTGGTGGCCCTGGAAGAAAGGAGCAACATGAGCTCAGCCACGGGGAAAATGGAACCATCTAACCCTGAAGCTCAGAGGCACATTATCAACTCAGGCCAAGTCACTAGAAGCGAAATGAAAGCACTAGATCAGAAAACAAAAAATTCACAACAGGTGTTCCCAACTCCTACCCTCCTCTTTCCAAGCTTTCTGGTTTTTAGAGCCTTTTTCTTTTATTTGCCAAAAATTCACATAACTTGAAACCCCACCTTTTCTTCATTGAAAACTCAAGTCTGTAACTCTCTAAGTCACAGAGGCATTTCTCTTTTTATGTATTTATCTACATTCTTTGTCAATGAACACAAATCAACTACATCAACCTCAGTATGAAAACAAACGATAACTATGGTTACCCTCTTTACAAGTTGATGAAAAGGTGGTCCCTTTGATGAGGGAGCAGGAGGCTGGCTGAGGACAAAGCAAAAGCTGGCGCCTTGCACCCCCTCTTCACCCTTTCCCCTCCATAAGTGTAGCATCCCCAGGCAGCCCTGACTGCCATGAACAATAAGCAAATAGTTAACTTGCAGAGCTCACAATCCTGCTAGACAGGAGTCTCCCTTGGCTTACAAATGTCCTAAATCTCACTAACAAAGACGATTGATAGCAGCATTGTGAGACCCCACCAAAAAGTCTCCCAACTATCTTAATGTTAATGTTAATGTCTAAAGACAACATTGATCCAGCAGCAAGGGCAAGGCCTCAGGCAGGCCTGGAACATCCTGGCACCTTGTAGGCCCTCGTTAGCATATGAAAACTCCACGGAAACCTCCCTTCCCCTCACCTTCCCCCAACCGCAGGGTACATAACCTGCCATCCCTCACAACCCGGGGCAGCAGCTCTTCCTGCCCACGGGTCCTGTCCCCGTGCTTTAATAAACCACCATTTTGCACCAAAGATGTCTCAAGAATTCTTTCTTGGTCATCGGCTCCGGACCTCAGCCCACCGAACCTCACCTAGGTTCTAGAACTTCATCATATGGCGCCCAACGTGGGGCTGTGAGTCTTTACATTTGGACTCTGAGCTTCGGTGCAAAATTGGTGAGTACTTTCTCTCCATTTACTCTGATTTCAGGGGCTTTTCAAGGAGTATGGTCTTACTGGAACACTTGCATGTCAATTGCTCAGGCTGTAATCCTCTAGCCCATGGCTACTCCACGGGGAGGAGAGCGTCTGCCTTTTGGCTGTAAGCTAGTACCCTGGCCGGAATGGCAATAAGACCCAGAAACTTGATGGCCTCTCTTTATTCCTGTTCTTATAGAAAGTTGTCTCTCTTGGGCACGGGACAGCCACCTAAGTCACCAGGACGGCTGCCAATCTTAAGACTCCCGTGTGAGGTTTCCTCCTGATTGATCTAATGTGATCCCCTCCACATGCCCGGTCTAGCCACTTCTGGCCACGAGACCTCCACTGGGAGCAGGCCGAAACCAGTACCCGATTGAATTAAAACGCAACCGGGGACCGTTTCCTAGGGAAGTTGGCTGTAAGGACCACATGTGTTGGAATGTCGCATAGACCATGATGGATTTCAATCTTTACTGTTTCTCGTCAGTGTCTTCTGCAAACCGCCTAAAGCTATGAAATTGGGTAATTTCCCCCTTGCCAAACTTCTCTAGTATTTCCATGGGTTAATATGGCAAAACAGTATGCAGTCTTCAGGACATACAATGGCATGGCACAAGCATTTTAGTCCATTCACCAGGCACCCATTGGCAGCCTAGGATGCGATGGGGAAGTGGAGGGACGCCGGCACCCCTCCAGGGCCTCTTACGGCAGGAATGCCTTCTGGGGAAGGCAGGACGGTGATCAATAGCGGACAAGGCTGAGGAACAAGGTTCTAGAACTTCATCACCTTCTCTGAGGCTAAACCATTACCCTTGCGAATGTTACCTGCTGATTACATCTGTGTCAACAGGCTTCTGCATAACCAGGAAGTTAGAGGTGTTTTTGCATCTGACAAAGAACAAAGAGCCCTCTTCATACAGTCCCTCATCAACAGCTGCTGATACTTCCACACAAATGTGTAATCTAATGGCAGCTTGCAACAGAGCATCTCATTGTAGTCATGTTTCATCAATAGCATTCTGTTTTCTTCTCTCTAGAACCATCTATCAGAAGTGCATCCTCAACCCTTTCCAGGGTCACATAAGGCCTGCATCACTGACTAGCTGATGAAGGCGAAGGCTACTCTGGTACCACTCAAATTTCAGAAAGACCTTCAGCTCTCTGAAACCCATCCTTGGACACCAGGATAAAAATCCTAAAGCCATGCGCCAAACAGGTCAGCAGCCATCTTGAACCTACCCAAGAAGATTAACTTTGTGAGGAAACAATTCTTGCAATAAAAGAAACCACTCTTAACAGCACAGAGAACCTTGTCAGAGCCTAAGGCAGTCCCTTGATTACCCTCTCTTTATCCTGTCTATGAAAAATAGGACTATACCTGGAAATAATCAAATACAGGTGGTCTCTGGGTTATGATGGTTTAACTTGTGACCTCTTGACTATGACGATGCAAAAAGCAATACACATTCAGCAGAAACCATGCTTTGAATTCGGATTGATTCCTGGTCTAGGGCTCTGTGGTAGAATACTCTCTAATGATGCTGGGCGGCAGCAAGCCTCCCAGGCATCTACCAGACATGAGGGTAACTTAACAGCCATTTTGTACCATACAACCCCTCTGGTTTTCATTTTCAGTACTGAATTCAGTATTGAATAAATTACATGACCCATTCACACCGATTATAAACTAGGCTCTGTGTTAGTGGACTCTGCCCAGCTAGAGGGTAAGGTCAGCGTTTCCAGCATGGTTAAGGTAGGCTGGGCTGAGCTATGATGCTCAGTACATTAGCTGTAGCAAAAACACATTTTCAACTTACAATACTTTTAACTTATGACAGGTTTACATGACATAAGCTCACGGTAAGTTGAGGAAGTTGTGTACAGTCGCAAAGAAAGCTACGGTCACAAATTAATTAAAAAACTAACAAAAATCAGGCTTGTCGTTACACTGACTCAAGACTATTGAATTAAAGCTTCGGAGTAAAATATACATAAAAGAACATCATCTCCTGGTAATAAAACATACAGAATAGACACCTGAAGATAAAGCAAGGATTTTTTCCCCCCACAAGAAAAGTGTACCTCAGGAAACAGGTATCATCTTATATTCAAGACCTCATATTATGAATAAAAATCTGTTTATTTTGAATTATAAAATAACGTTCGGGAAAGTAACTTCAACCAATGTTGGCCTTAGATGTTTTCAGAGAAAAGGAAGCAAAGGAACAGACTCAACAATTATTTCTGGAGGCACATCCTGACAAGGGCATTTACAGGATACCATTTTTTAGAAGCCCCAAATCCAGACTGCTTTTTTAAATGATATTTAATTATCATGATTAAAAAAATGACATTTAATATCATTTAAAAGAGCAATCTGGATTTTGGAATAATCGATGACCCACAGAATGGAGTTGTTTATCTCTGCTTCCCTCCAAATTCCCCCGCAATTAGATTTGTGGTAAAACGAGAAAAAGACCAAAATTCCTAAGGACAAAGAGAAGAGAAAAGTAGGTGAGAGGAGACAACAGACAGCAGCGACACTTTGGAAGCCGAAAGCAGAGATGAGCACCGCGCCCCGCAGAGCATGCTGGGACCCCCCTGCCCAGAGAAGCAAACAACCCCAGCTGACTGCTCAGGGAACGGGGCTGGGGTTCCTCAGAAGGACAGGGGAAGGGGCGGGGTGGACAGGGACTGGCTAAAAGTCTGCACAGAGCAGTTATACCCTTCCCTGATGCCACACGCAAAAATGAACTCAAACTGTATTCAAGGCCTCCATGGAAGAGCGGACAATAAAAACTGCTGGAAGAAAACACATGATGCTGGACCTGGCAATGATTTCTTGGATCTGACCCCAAAAGTGCAGGCTACAGAAGAAAACATAGACAAATGGAAACAGTCAGTCACAATGTAGACTATGAGGTGGGAAAAAATATTTGCAAACTACATATACAATAATGGGGTTAATACATAGGATGCATAAAGAATTAATACAACCCTGCAGCAAATAATACATTATATGTTAATAAAAATAATTAAAAAAAAAAAAGAATTCCTACAAGTCAACCCAAAGGACAAATAACCCAATTAAAAAAACGGGCAAAGAACTTGAAGAGACATTTCTCCGAAGAAGACACAGAGGTGGTCCAGAGGGATATAAAAGGGTGCTCAGCATCACTGATCATCAGGGGAAATAAAAATCCACACCACCTGAGAGAGCACCTCACACTGTCAGTGGCTATGAAGGAGAGAAGGGATGAAACCACAAGGTGGTGGTGAGAACGTGGAGAAAAAGGAGCCCTTGTGCGCTGCGGGTGGGAAGGCAAACTGGGGCAGCCCCTCTGGAAAATAGTAGGGAGGCTCCTTAAAAACTTGAAAATAGAGCTACCCTACAACCTAGCAATCGCACTACTGGGTATTTACCCTGAAGAGTACAAGAACCCTAACTCAAAAAGCTACGTGCACCCCTGTCTATTGCAGTGTTATTTGTAACAACCAAATCACACAAGCAGTCCCAAGTGTCCACTAACTGATGAATGGATAAAGAAGATGTGATACACACACACACACACACACACAGAGGAATATTACTCGGCCATAAAAAGAATGAAATCTTGCCATTTGCAATGACATGGATGGAGCCAGAGGGTACAATGCTGAGTGAACTATGTCAGAGAAGAACAAATATCACATGACTCCACTCATAGGTGTAATTTAAGAAACAAAACAAGTGAGAAACAAAGAAAAGAGTGACAAAATCTTTTTTTTTTTTTTAAGATTTTATTTATTTGTCAGAGAGAGAGAGAGAGTGAGCACAGGCAGACAGAGTGGCAGGCAGAGTCAGAGGGAGAAGCAGGCTCCCTGCAGAGCAAGGAGCCCGATGTGGGACTCGATCCCAGGACGCTGGGATCATGACCTGAGCCGAAGGCAGGTGCTTAACCAACTGAGCCACCCAGGTGTCCCCAAAAGTGACAAAATTGTAACTCTAGACAAATGACTGATGGTCACTGGAGGGGAGGTATGGGTGGAGGATGGGGGAAACGGTGATGGGGATGAAGGCGTGCACCTGTCTCGATGAGCATGGGGTGATACAGAGAACTGTAAATCAGTATATTGCACACATGAAACTAGCAGAACACTAAATGTTAATTATAGTTGAATAAAACATGGGGAAAACTTTTTAAATTAAAAAAAAAATTTAAAACAAAGATACCTACACACCCAGGTTCACTGCAGCACTATTCACAATAGCCAAGAGGGAGAAGCAACCTAAATGTCCGTCAACAGGTGAATCGTTGAAGAAAAAGTGGTAGAGACATAAAATGGGATATTAACACTTAGTCTTAAAAAAATGAGCCAAACTATGGAAAGAACCTAGATGTGCATCAACAGAGGAATAGATAAAGAAGATGTGGAATGGAATGTGGAATGGAATACTATGCAGCCATCAAAAGAAACAAAATCTTGCCATTTGCGACAACATGGATGGAACTAGAGCGTCTCATGCTTAGCGAAATAAGTCAAGCAGAGAAAGACAATTATCATATGATCTCCCTGATATGAGGAGTTTGAGAGGCAACGTGGGAGGTTTGGGGGGCAAGGAAGAAAAAAATGAAACAAGGTGGGATCGGGAGGGAGACAAACCGTAAGAGACTCTTAATCTCACAAAACAAACTGAGGGTTGCCAGGGAGTAGGGGGAAGGAGAGGATGGTGGGGTATGGGCATTGGGGAGGGTATGTGCTATGGTGAGTGCTGTGAAGTGTAAACCTGGCGATTCACAGACCTGTACCCCTAGGGCTAATAATACATTTTATGTTAATAAAAAAATTAAAAAAAAATTTTTTTAAATGAGGCAATCCTGTCATGTGCTACAACATGGAAGAACTTTGGGGACATTATGCTGAGTAAGAGAAGCCTGTCGCCCAAAGAGGAAAAGTGTAAGACTCCATTTCCATGAGGTACGTGAAGCAGTCAGGCTATTAGGGATCGGGAGTAAAGAGTGGATGCCAGAGGCTAGGGCAGGGAGGCTGGGAGAGCCCCGTCCATGGGTACAGAATGCCAGTTTCGTAAGATGAAAAAGTTCTAGAGGTCTGTGGCAGAACAGTATCAATATAGTTTACACTACTGTACCAGGCACTTAGAAATGGTTAAAATGGTAAATTTTGTATTTTTTTGTTTTTTTACCACAATTTTTAAAAAAAGGTAGGAGGAGATTATCCTGGATTATCTAGGTGGGTCCAGTGTAATCACAAGATTCCTAAAGAGTGAAAAAAGGAGGCAGAAGTCAGAGAAATGCAGTATAAGATGTATTTGACCTGCTCACTTAAAGCGGCCCCTACCCAGAAGGGGGTCAACAACCAAGGATGTCAGACGACAGCCTCTAGAAGCTAGAACAGACAGGGAACGGATTTCCCTCTAGAACCTCCAGGAAGGCAGGCAACCAGATACCTTGACTGGGACCCAGTGAGAACCATTAGACTTCTGATGTACAGAACTGTACGGTCAAAAAAATACTGTGTTGTTTGAAGCCAAAATATGGAGGGGCAATTAGAGCCCCAGATCTTTTCCCCCATCCAAACAAACCATCCCTATTCCTATCAAACAAGAACAGGATCCTCTTTTTAAAAATAAAATATTCAGAGACCAATAAAAATTAAAACATGCTGGCAGATATTAAAAGTTCAACAATAACGGGAAAATCTCTCAGAAAGAACAAAAACACCCAGAGATGGAAAATAGCTCAGAACGGACGCCTGGGTGGCTCAGTCGGTTAAGAGCCCACATTCCACTCAGGTCATGATTCCAAGGTCCTGGGATCGACCCTGGCATCAGGCTCCCTGCTCAGCAAGAGGCCTGCTTCTCACTATCTCTCTACCCATCACTCCCCCTTGCTTGTGCTCCCTCTCTCTCTTTCAGTCAAATAAATAAGTAAAATCTTTAAAGAAAAAAAAGTAAGAAAATGAAAGAATAAAACCAGTGGGTCAAATATCCAAATAACAAGCTTGCAAGAAAGAGAAAAAAGAGTGGAAAGGACATTATCCAAGTAGTATAAGAAAATTTCCCAAATTGAAGGATGTGAGTTTCAGAATTGAAAGGACCACTGACATCAAAAGATTATAAGACATGTGCCCCAGCTGGGAATTTCCGCACTCTGGGGAATACAGAAGAGTCAAACATTTTCCAGAGAAACAAAGCAGATCACACACAACCAGCTGGGAAGCAGAACACCCTGAGACATTTCCACGTAAGTGTCACAATGCTCAGCCACAAACAAAACCCAGTCGTAATAAAGCAAACATTAAATACTAATGTTCTCACACACAGTATCATGACTATACACATCAAGTGGAGACAGGAGGGGGTGGCGCAAGCTGAGGGTAAGGGATGACATGTGAGGGCTAAATCCTTAGCAGGAAATCAGTAAAAGTCTAAAATTTTAAGAGAGACCAGTAAGTGACACTCACAGCATATGGTGTGTTATTTAGAAATAGGCAGGCAAATGCGAGAGAGTATAAGGAGAAGAGTCAGAAAGGGCTGCCTCTGGGCACAGGAGTGACAGCAGTGTAAGTACAATGGGGGATGGCTGTTACCGGATTGTGTTTTCTTTTAAAGATTCATTTATTTGTTTGAGAGAGAGCGTGTGTGAGAAGGCAGGAGAAGCAGAGGGAGAGGGAGAGAGAATCCCAAGCAGATTCTGTGCTGCACGAGGAACCAGATGTGGGGCTCGACCTCCCAACCCTGAGATTACAACCAGAGCTGAAATCAAGAGTCGGACGCTTAATCAACCGAGCCACCCAAACATCCCCGTTATAGTATTATTTTAATTGTAAACAATGGGCATGTACTTACCTCAAAATAAATATACTAAACAAATGAACAGATGGAAGCAAGAAAGAAGGAGAGAGTATTTCACAAAGCCAACCCACAAACCATCACCCAGTGGACAGCTCCAAGATAACAGCTGTCCTAACACTGGGCACATGGTTCCTTACAGCTTGGAGTAAAACTTCCAATTATAGCCTCACACATGGATTCCCAATGTGCTGCATCGCAGCCAACCAAAATGGTAATGTGCTCTGGAAAATGCTACTGGGTGCTTTAACAATGTCACCAATAATAGAGCCGCCGACATCAGATATGTACGTAAGGACTGGGAGGAAAAGGAAGAAAAACTACTCTGAGGTAGGAGACAGCATGAGTTATAATACTGTGTGACAGAGACACACAATTATTAAATATACAATAAGTGACTAAGTTAATTAAATGGTGTAAGTAAGCATTTGACTATTATCTTTATATACCCAAAACATTCTCTATATATTCAAATTGGCCACAAAAATTGGTTGTGTTTTTTTTTTAAGGTCTTTTCCATGGAAAAACATGGGAAATACAAATCAAGTCTAAAAGGTACAAAAAGAAATTAAAAACCCATTACCTGAATCATGTCGCTTTTGTCTGTATCAATCTTCCTTCCAACCTAGAAGAAAATACTAAGTAAATTAAAATGTAATGAGCAGCTTATAAGAAAACAAGCTGTTTCTAAGAAAAAAACTAAAACCCAAGGTAACTACTGTTTACTTCTTGTTCTCTATCCATAGCAAAAACTGTTCTTTCCCACTTCCAGCTAATTTCTGGCTGCCACGGTAATACAGAGTAAATTTTATTAGGCAAAGTCATGCAGAAGCAAGCAAGCAAATAAAAAGTCATAAAAAACTGTGTAACAAGCATACCTAACGATAGAGCATGAGTTTTAAAACCATACGCTTTTCTGAATTATCTCTTCTCCAGGCAGGCAAATAATTTGCTAATTGATGATACAGAGAAAGATAAAAAAGCAAGAAAAAATAATTTTTCAATGATTTTCAACTATAAGAATTACTACAGGGTAAAAGGGTAGCAACCTGTTTAAATTCTAATTCTTTATTGAACACAATTACTAGCAAGTAGAACATTTACAGACCATGTATATGAGAATGAGTATGATCGAAGAGTTTCTAAGTCATCTTCAACATACACCCCCTTAAAGGCTTAGACTTGCTTCCTCATTTAATTTCATTAAAGACTTTCTCAACTAAGAATGAGCTATCACCCTTCCAATACAAGTGTGAATTATGGTACCTATAGAAAGAGGAAAAAGTTACCCTTTTTTTTTTAATTAAAAAAGACTATTTATTTGAGAGAGAGAGCGCATGAGCAGGGGGAGAGGCAGAGGGAGAAGGAGACTCCACGTTGAGCAGGGAGCCCGATGCAGGACTCGATCCCAGAACTCTGGAGATTGTGACCTGAGCAGAAAAAACAGATGCTTAACTGACTGAGCCACCCAGGTGCCCCCAAAGTTACCTTTTTAAAAACTTAAGTAACATTTGTATTAACATATTCCCGGCATACAGAAGAAAAAAAAAAAAAATCTTGAGAGGCTCACTTAATCTACCTAAAGCCAACACACCCTTGCAGCCACCGCTCTCCCCAGAGGTCACCTGTCAAACACCACACATTAGTTTCGCCTGCGGGCAAGACCCTGTTATCCAGACATCTGTCTGAGATCCACAAACCCCTGTATCCAGACCAAAATAAAATGCTCCGGGAAGAGAGAAGCAAGTCATCACAGATAACAAGGAGATACTGTCTCAGAAAGATGTTGACACATCAGAGGAAACTGGTTGACTGGATGCTATTCGAGGTCAACCTGCAGCATCTCGAGACTGTAGGACACAGAAGCTATGATATAAACAGCTGCATGTCTCATTGGTGGTTAGATGAGGGAAGGGAGGACCGAGATTGATCTCCTTTCTATAGGTACAAAAATAGCTATGAAAATACAGGTAATAACCAGACGAGTTTGTGCTAAAAGCAAGACTAAAGGACAGATACATCAACTCCTCTGATCTTCCAACCACTCTGAAGCCTGCAGACAGATAAGGATGCAGAGTCTCCAAGTGGGTAAGGGTGACAGGCCAAGCTAAACAATTGGTAAGGCCAAACAGTTCCTCCTTTGTTTTCCTAAAGATTTTACTGATTTGAGAGGGAGAGAGAGCACAAGCAGGAGGAGCAACAGACGGAGTGGGAGAAGCAGACTCCCCACTGGGCAGGGAGCCCTATGTGGGACTCCATCCCAGGACCCTGACATCATGACCTGACCAAAGGCAGGTGCTTAACCGACTGAGCCACCCAGGCACCTCCAAAGCTGTTCTTCTTCATGGCTTCTATGCAGGGCTAGAGACACCAGAAAACCAAAAGGAAAATGTTCAGAAAAGAGGCCAGGCTAATTCAATACAGAATATACTATACGGTTCCTGCTCGTGAGTCATTTAAAGGCAAAGATCAAGTAATCCGGGGTCCACAAAAGTCTTCTGAATTACCAGAGAGTTGACTAGTTCTGTTGTTTGTAAAGTAGGCCCACTTATCTTTCTGAGCCTCAAAGGAGAAGTTTCAAAAGATATCCGTACGCTTCACAAAGTGTAATTTTCTGTCATGTTCATTTGTTTTATGCTCTGTATGCTTTTCCCACTGCAGCGGGAGAAATCAAAAGAACATGATGTCCGTCAGGAAAAGTCACAGATGCAGAGGCAAATTGCCACCAGAAAATTACTGAGGACCCTATGATAATGCCACCTTCAAACGACACACCATACCTGCATGAATATTTAATTCAATCATAGATATTTTCAAAAAGCACGGAACACAGTTCAAAAGAAGAATGTTCTATTCTGCTACTCAAAGACAGCGAGGCAAGAAAACATCCAAGAAGAGCGGAGGTAAGACTCCATGTGATGTGTTCGCCGAAAGGCAGGCATGTCGCTCAAACCGCCTTCTGCACCCTCACTGAGAAGTACGAAATAACGTCAATAGCTAGGACCTTCAGACACCATATGTAAATCAATTAATTGCCTTAACATTTAATCCTAGGAGAACTGTGCAAAGCAGGGAGGCCTAGGATCCCCCGCGGATCCTATGTAGCCCCTAGGCCCAGAGGGATCAGGTAACCTGTCCAAGCTTGCAAACCTGGCCAAGGCCACAGTGCGAGGAAGAAGGTAAGAGTTCCCATCAGCTCTGCAGGGTACCAGCGACACTATTCTGGCTTCCAGATGGAAGTGACCAAGCCTGCTGTTCCATTTAAAAATTACTTAATGATTCTTTCACTATATCCTGAATGAAGGGTATCGGCCTGCCTTTGCCCTGTGAGATGGGGTGATGTCTTGATGGCAAGTGGCGTGAGGACAGAACCAAAAATAGGCTTGGACGGTCTCTTTCTCATAGAGGAGCTAATGGATCAAGCAGCAGAGAGCTCTCTGGGGATCTTCTGTATATGGGATCGGGCCCACTTGCACAGTAAAGCATACAGGGGGGAAAATACTTTTCCATATGGGTTGGGCTGTGGCTCTAACTTTCAGTTGAGACCAAGTGCAGAAAGCCAAGGATCTTCGCAGACAGTAACCCAGCGACAGGTAGGAGAATACTAGGGGGAAAGAAGACAGAATAAGGGAGTCTTCCCTTATTTGCTAATTCTGGGGAGCAATACTCACCCCACTCTGTGTCTCCTAGCGCTGACTTCCTCTCTAGAAAAACCACACTGGGGCGGAAGGCTCAAAAGGGTGAAAAGGAATGAGTGTTAGAGAAGCAAGGCTTCTTCAACTGAGGAAGGAAAAGATTCAAGTTCACAGCATTCCAGAAGGCATGGCCAGCTCCCACTTTACAGGTTTATATTTGAAGGGCCAGTCCTGTCAAACCTTATCACTTCCTCCTGGAATGGCTTCATCTTGGGGGCCAGCCTGAGCGATGGGGAGGAAGAGGCTGCCCACAGGACAACCCAAGGAGACGAAGCTGAAATCAGCTGCCACTGCCCACCACGGACACGTGACAGGAAACTGCGGTGGGCACGCTTCACTGTTGGCAGCCCCAGCCCAACTCTGTAATTATAATTCAGTTATTTCTTCTCAGTGGGACGATGGTGTGTAATTAGACGAGAATAATACGGAGACCAGTAACAGCATAAGATCAATTTAATTATACTTTTCTATTTTTATTACATTTTTCCATTAAGATGACACTTTATTAGAATAGTAAAGACCACTGCAGTTTTTCTCATTCTCACTCATAAACAGCAAATGCAAATTAAGTCTTAATCTCCGACTACAAAATCCAAAGTACAAAGTTAGTGCTTTCTTCCTCATCTCTAACAACAAGCACAGTTTAATTGCACGGTTTCTCTCTCTCTCTTGCTTGGAGGAGAACCTCAGCAGTCTTTCAGGAGGGATGGATTAAGGGGCAGGCATCAGGTCAAGTTTACATGACTGGAAGGGGCCGTGGGCACCTGCGGACCCTGCCAGGCTGCCTTCTGGTAGCAGCTGGCATCACCCCCTTCACCAGGGAGAGCAATGTGGGATGACACTCCAAGAAAGCCTTGATCTGCCCCTCACTGCACCGCAGTCAACTTTTTCCAGATTTTAAGCCTAGCACCAAGACGGAATTGGATGTCTCTTCCCCACTGCCCCTCAGCCCTTGCTTCGATGGGCAGGACATAATGGTTCTCCCCGGAAGCCAGAGCCCCTTCTCGGAGCTGCTCAGCGGGGTGTAAAAGAAAACATAAACCACCCCCCCCACCAACACACACACACACACACACACACACACACACACACACACACAAATCATCCATTAACTACCCTGGAGACTTCCCAACCTGCCTTTCAAAGGGCCTTCCCTTCTCTTCTGTAAAGTGCATTTGAAGAGCAGAGTTTGGAGGAACAGGCTCACCTGGAAGAAAAGGACAGGTCTGCAAACTTCAGCCCACTAAAATGTATGGGAACCAAAGGAAAGCATTATGGGGGGGGGCAAGCATTTTCAGGGAAATATAAGGCGCTAACCATTCCCAGAGACGACGGAGAGTGAGAGCAACTACAGTAAGGGAAGTGAGGAGAGAAATTAATGGGAACAAAGCAAAATGGTCTGAAGCTAATCCCTGAAGACCTCAGTGTGACCTCAGGCGAAAAATCACCCCTTCTCCCCTTCCCCAGAGAGGAGGTAAGTGCCTTCCTCGGAAGGAAGAAGGAAAGTCCCTTTTATCCTGTTTTCAGCAAAACTTTCCTGAGTGGGATCACACAGAAATCTCAGAGCAGCTTCGGTGAAAGAGCTCACAGCTCGGCCAAAAGGAACACCCAAACCACTATTTACACTTCCGTGTGCCAAGTGGTAATGGGAAGGTAAGGAACATCAACCAACATTAGCGTTTCCCTGCCTGAGACCGGGCGACCATTCCTGGCCACTTCATGGCTCTTGTTCTAATCCCTGAGACCAGTGAATATGTTCTTGCTACTGATGGGAACAGGGTATAAGGGACACAGAAAAGGGTCTTTCAAACACAAGTAATGGTTTTTATATTAATTAAATCCTCAGCTACCCCTGCTCCCACCCCAAATAAAAAAAATCTCCCCCTATTTCCCCACTGAAGTCTGCCCAGAAGAGTCTCGGGCGCCTCAAACTTGTGCTCAGACACTCACAAACTGAGAAAAGAATTTTCTGACATGGCAGGTCCTCGTATAAGCAATGCCCTGCCCTGCTTTACTGGAGGGGATCTGGTGGTTACTAAAAACCCTACCCATGGATGTGCCAATATAATCTTCCTCAAACGTTATTGAATCGCAGTTCCTCAAGGAGAAGGGCCACACTTTATCCCTGCCAACATGCTCTCGGCACCTACGATGGTGCCGATCATCGTGGATGATCCAAGAAATCCTAACGGGTTTTTCTTGACCAATTCCATCAAACTTCTCAGGTTAGGTCAGCCACCACTTTGCACACCCAAGTCACCATTTTCAAAACTAGAGGTTGACCCACCTTCAAAAGATCTGTTCGTTGTTATTCGAATGTTTGAATCTGCAATTCTCTCTCATGACCTTCCCTTCTCTGCTCCCTCACTGTCAATCATGCCCACGACCCCGCTTAGAGAGAACAGTGAAAATCAACATATTTACAATAATACAGGAATTTTCTACGTGATCTCTCTTTTACTTAACAAAAACATTGTCCTCAAGGTATCACATGCACACCCAGTAAATGCTGGTTTGGTAATTAGTCCCACTTAATATCTGATTATAACTTACCTTTCACTAAAGCCATCTTTCCACAGTGGTATGCTACTAACAAGAAAAGTTTTGATTGCAGAAGGATCAAAAGCTATAACGCCTTTTGAAAACTACTTAATTGAGGTCTCATCCACTGTGGTCCCAGCAGCCTCCCTTGCAAACACCATCTTCCCAACTAGTCAGAAAGTCTCACAAGCAGAGATTATGTCATGGTGACACAGAGGAACTGAAGGGATCCACAAAAACCTTTTTGCTCCTTTTCCTGCTTCTGTTCTTGCTAGGACTTGCACCCCCTCTTGACACACGGGGTCTAAGACCAATGGCGTGTGTCTAGAAGACATCTAAGGAAGGACCAGGAGAGGATGAGGCTGTCATATGCGCATTCCAGCCACCAGAGCTAGACATCTCCACGCCGGGACCCCTGGCTCCAAGAAGTGACACGTGGGCCCTTATCTTGGTTCTCACGGTTCCTGGATGCCTGAGGGGACCCCGACAGCAGACCCTCCACCAAACTCTAGACCCCAAGCCAGGCCCAGACTCCCTCTTCTCCTCTCGGAGCCTCCGTCCGCACCTGCAGGCCGTCTGTACCCGCAGGAAGCCCTGCGGGCGGCTGGGGGCCCGGCCTGCGGCACCCGTACGCGGACACGGAGCACACGCAAGGCCGGCAATTCCAGACACGCGCCTTTAAAACTAATCCAAACACCATGCCTTTAGGATCTTGTTTCTTTCTAGCTACCGAGAACACATATTTAATGAAAATTAAAGGAACTGAGCACAAAGAGAACGTTCCGATTTCCTTTTTAAACACTTTGAAGCAGTTCGGACTTGAGGAAAAAACCCAGCAGGGCCGGCCAGCCCAGCTGCCCTAACTACTGCCGGTCACAGAACCGCCCTTTCCTGGCACTGGAAGAAGGAAAACTTAGCTAACTGTTAATAATACAAGATGGATGAAAAAGAAATCCCAAAGTCAGTCCAGTGTAGGAGCAGGTTAATTTATTAACTCCAGTTCCCGGCTGAGAATCGGCCACGTGACTCGTAGCGGATGCGGGCGGACGCGCGTCAGGGCGTCAGCGCAGCCCTCTGACTTCCGGGTACTCGGCCACGTGATGCAACTCCATATACACAGCCGCAGCGGATTGGACCTGCAGGAACACCTGACCACAAGGCAGCCGCTCATGGGCTGGCCGGGAACCTAAAAAAAATGGGGCCAGCCAATCAGATGGCTGTCTCTAAACCTGGACTCCAAAAACCCTACAGGAAGTTGCTAGTTAGATGCTGGGGTACAAGGCCAAGGGGGCTGCTGCTGAGGGTCTGGGCCACATGTGTCGTAGGAAGTGCACACCGTCCCGGGGTCAGCCTGCCCTGGTTTCTACCACTAGCAAATCACCGCAGGCAGAGCTCATGATGGCCACGAACGTTGAACTTACGGGGAAGGACCTGCTACGGACGCATCTGCGTGGGACAAAACCACCTTGTTGAGGTCGAACAGCTCCCATCACTTGCTAAGGAACCTGAGGCCAAAATCTTCAGGAAATGGAGGCCTGTTCAAGTTCCTTTCTCGCCAGGTTTCTCAGCTAGAAAGGAAGGCCACTTGGGGGGAGGGTCTCTAAGTTCTGTCTGTGACCTTTAACCTCGGCAGGGCCAGCGCGGGGAGAGTCAACAGGCCCCTCTGTCCCGAGGAGGGCTCTACCGGGAGCAGTGACGGGAAGCATGCGCTCTCACCTGGGCCGTCACATGATTTCTCATCCGATTAATTGGAATTAACAAATTTTTCTATAAAGGTTCCTAAAACATGCCAGTTTCCAGACTGTCCCATTTTCGCTATCTATACAAAGAATACTGGAATTTTTCAGTTGTTTTCAGCTACTCTATTTTTCATTTAAAATAGCCAATGATACGAAATCCCAGCTCTCCCTTAAAGAAACCAAAAATCAGAGAGACTAGTATTTGCTTAGTCATTAGCGAGAATATTTATATCAGGAACAGTGCTACCATCTTAACCATACTTTCAGCATTCCACTGGGGTGGGGTAGCGGTGTGGGGACATGGTACCAAAACCAGACACTGGGAACCCAAATACCTACCCTAAATACCTATCTCAGCTCGCAGCTTTTAACAAATTAGACAAGCATTTGTCTCAAGGTCTAAAACTGTAAGCATTCAACAAATGAAATTGCTCAAAATATTTTTAGAATGATGTCAGAAAAAAATGTCCAAGATTTTGAAAGGGAACAAAAGAAAACTCCTAGACGTCCCTTCAGTGGCATGCTAGACATCACCAGGGCCCCCTGGGGGACATCCCAGTCACAGGACTAGGAACCTCTGACCCACTGTCTATTTCACAACTCAGTACAACTGGCAGAGTTCCAAATAATCTGCCACAGCAATGCAAGTAAGGTCTGACTTCTGCCTCAGAGAAAAGATAACCCAAAACAGTACTTTGTACTGTTCTTTTTCTAACCATAAAATCATGACTTTTTTCCCCAGTTCCTCAGATTTCCCTTTAATTTCCTCATTGAGTTAAATAAAACCTACATGTTCATTTTATATCTACATGAAATACATTTTTAGCTTTTTGAAAATCATTCCTTGGCTGTGACAATCCATTTTAAACATCATTCCATTATGAACATCTAGAAAAGGGGGCGCCTAGGTTGCTCAATCCGTTAAGCGTCTGCCTTCAGCTCAGGTCATGATCCTGGGGTCCTGGGATTGAGTCCCACGTCAGGGAGTCTCCTTCTCCCTCTCTATTTTCCTCTGTCTCGCTCTTTCTCTCTCAAATAAAAATAAATAAAGTCTTCTAAAAGAAAATAAACATCTAGAAAAGTACTCACAGTAACTGGTAACAGTATAACTCACTAGGCTATGAAGTAACTGGTCCATGCTATTTGGGAGTCAAATCCTTATAATTAGGACAGAGTGATATAGGGGTAATATACAAATGTCGATGACATCAGTAAAGCAAGTTACATTCTCAGTTCTTTATGTACACCAGTACGTGACAACTGATGTGAAACGCTGAATTCCAAATGCAGAGATGTACATCGTGCATCCACTTCTTAATGGATATAATATAAACAAAATCCAAGTCAATGCATGTAGCAGACAGTGTGTGTGTGAGTGTGTGTGTGTGTGTGTGTGTGTGTGTGTGTGTGAAAACATAGCTAAAACAACAGGCCGAGCTATGCAATGAAGACAGGTGGAAGAACGCACAACCTAGAAAGTGAGGTAACTCCATTTACTCGGAAAAAAGTCATCATCTTGGTTCTAATCTGTTGCCCTCGTGCCTAAGTTTTCTGAGCTAAAAGACCTATCCAGAAAAATTAGCCAAGCATGGCACGTGCACACAGGCATGATTATTTAATTCTCGAAGCCTTCAGACTCCCCAAAACAGGAGCCTGGGGTTCTCTTCCCATCACTTGACATGACTTCTTTAAACAAAGAACTACAGACATCAAGCAGAAAACAGGGCCAAATGATTCCACTTTATAGACCCAGTGAGCAGGAGGTTAAATGTATCATTCATTCGTCTAAATGCTGTAAGAAAACCCATGAACTAAAAGTCAGTGGCTTCTTGATGTAAACAACCCCGATGCATAAAACTACATGACTCTTAAGGATTTTTACAGTAGAAATCACAACGATTCCTGCAAGTAGCAAGTCTCCTACTAAGACTTAAAATAGGAATTTATTTACGTAATTTAAAAAATGTGATTTAAACACACTTTGCAAGGCTACCATGTGTTTGGGAAACCATTTCAAGCTTCATGCACATGTAAAACTGCCCCCTTAAAACCACATCCTTAGGTATGGAGAACTCGAAAGTTTCAGGTCCCTCCCCGATCTTTTACAGGCACCTCCTTGACCAGAAAAATCTCCTCCTCCTCTTTAGTGCCTCCTCGTCCCTTCAAGGCCCATCTGCCTGGCTCTCCACTCCTAATTGTCAGTGGAATTCCACTAGAAACCCTTCTCTGGCTGCAGTGATCTGTCTCTTTGCTCCAGAATTTCTCAGAACCTTGAAAATGCTAAGGCACACAGAGACTCTCCAAGAAAAGGCTGTAGGGATGCACTATCTCTTGCTTTTCAGAACTCCAGAGACTACATCTTGGAAATCCATATCCTAGTGAAAATGATTCACTTAGCCTGGCTCTTGAGTTTCTTCCACTGAGAGTATTCCTCAGCCATAAGCTAAGTGTCCATCCAGGCCAGCCACATACAAAGACCACAGGGGCCTCACCCTCCAGCGGTAACCTGAGCCCCTGAATGACCACTAGCTGCCCCGATGTCTTAAGTTTGCATCACTGAAGTAGTAAGAACGGCAGGCTACAAAGCATCACCTCCCTTAGGAGGCCCGGGTTAAAACAAAAATCCTCAAATGGCTCAGTTATCAAACAATAAGATGAGGCTTAGCTGCCCAGATCAAAGAAACGTGACTTTCTGGGCTGAATTTCTTCTCTTTCAGTAAGTGAAAATCTCTCTGTAATGTATTACAGTTTTTCGACTTTTCCCCTATTTGAAAAAAAAAATACTAGATGTTTTATTTTTTCTTAAAGATTTGTTTATTATTTTAGGGGCACATCGCTTCTCGGCCTTTTGGCTAAGATCAAGTGTATTTTAGGGGCACCTGAGTGGCTCAGTCAGTTGGGCAGCTGCCTTCAGCTCAGGTCATAATCCCAGAGTCCTGGGATCCAGTCCCATATTTCGATTCCCTGCTCAGCGGGGAGCCTGCTTCTCTCTCTTCCTCTGCCTGCAACTCTGCCTACTTGTGCTCTTTACCAGCTCTGTCAAATAATTAAATAAATAAATCTTTTAAAAAATTTATTATTTTAGAGACAAAGAGAGGGAGAGAGCGAGAGCAAGCTTGGGGGAAGGGGCAGAGGGAGAGGGAGAGAGAAACCCAAGCAGAGCCCCATTCAGGGCTCAATCTCATGATCCTGAGATCAGACCTGATCTGAAACCAAGAGTCAGATACTTATTAACCAACTGAGCCACCTGCGTGCTCCTGTATGTTTTTTGAATATTAGAAAATGAAAATATGCACGGACAAGAAAAACACCCAGTAACTGGCCCTTGATCAGAAGCACTCACCACTAGGAAATACATCTTTCCAATCTCTTTTGAGGAGGACTGGACTCTGATCCACTAATGCCTATATAAGATTAAATGAAAATTGTTTACCCTTCTGTATAATTTTTGTGTATTTCTTGTATACTTTTGCATACTATGTATACTTTTTATATATACTTTTTATGTACTTATTTTATAAGTGTATTCATTTTATAAGCTCAGACTATATATAGACAGTTTCATAATTACTTTTCTGGCCACAACATGTGGACATTTCCAGGTTACTAAACTATTAAAATATTCTTCAACATCTTTGCTCCTCCCCCTGATATTATAAAATAGTCAATTTACTGCTTTATGGAGAACTAGGTTTTCCCCCAACTTCTAATAACATTTATTTTCTTATAAGAGTTACTTGGGTTTGCCATAAATACTGGAAACATGGTTGATTTTACCAAATGATGGACATACATGTGTACTATCTTGTAACTTGTTTTCATCCACATTGTATCCTAAACACCTTCTTTAAATGTACTCCTCGGGCCACCTGGTTGGCTCAGTGGGTTAATCCTCTGCCTTTGGCTCAGGTCATGATCTCAGGGTTCTGGGATGGAGCCCCACATTGGGCTCTCTGTTCAGTAGGGAGCATGCTTCCCCCTCTCTTTCTCTACCTGCCTCCCTGCCTACCTGTGATCTCTGTCAAATAAATAAAATCTAATAAATAAATAAATAAATAAATAAATGAACTCCTCAGATTATTTCCTAGTTTTTGTTACCAACGATCCCCAGGATCAAATTTCACATGATCTTCATGAGTCAAGGTCATCAAGAACACTGATAAGCATGACATGCCATTGCTACGGGGGTAATAATAGGTAGGCAAATGAAGATGAACAGACACAGGTGCCCTAAATCTGTTGTTTTGTCAGTTTTATTTTTTAAGAGTTCTCCAGTATCAAGCTTTTTAATCAGTGGTTTTTCCCTCATGAAAGTTAAAAAGGCATATAATAGCTTTCAATCAGCTAAAGTGTCTGCAAAGGGAGTTACTGATTCAAATAGACTTTTCCCAAATCACACCCCCAGTCACCATCCAAGGAGGAGGAGAATTATTTTCCTGTTACTGGGACTTGGGTGGTTTCAAAACAACCTCTCCAGTTTATGAACCAATAATGAAAGATCTATATCAACAGTTTCAACTTTTCTTTCCCACAGTCAGTAAGAAATGCATATCCCTCAACGCCTATAAATTTGTGTAAGGGCATCTGGAGAACATTTACTCCAACACCTGCAGATTCCTGCCCATCATTCACCAGAGGACATTTCTGGATTTATGAGTTTCCTCAGGTTCTGTAGCTTAACTGATTAACCACAATCCAATTTTTTTTTTTTGCTGTATTTTTTTTAAATTGAAGTAGAATTGACATACACTATCCTATCAGTATCAGGTGTATATCATAGTGAGTCAATATTTTCATACATTCTGAAATAATCCCCATGATAAATCTAGTTACCATCTGTTACCAAAGTTATTACCATATTATTGAGCATATTCTCTATGCTGTACATTATATCCCATGACTTAATGACTTAATTTATAACTAGAAGTTGACCTCTGAATCCCTGTTACCTATTTCTCCCATCCCCCAACTCCTGGTCTGCTGGTCATCAAAAATTCTAGGAGTCTGTTTCCATTTTGTTTTGTTTGTTCAGTTGTCTTATATTTTAGATTCAACATATAAGGGAAATTACATAGTGTCTGTCTTTGTCTGACTTATTTCTCTTAGGGTAATACTCCCTAGGCCTATCCATGTTAGAAGCAAATGGCAAGATTTTTTTTTTTTAAGGTGTATATATATATGTCTGAGTGGGCGTGCACACACATACACATAAACACCAAACCTCCTTTACTCATTCATTTACTGACGAGCACTAAGGTTGCTTCTGTATCTAGGCTACTGTAGATAATGCTACAGTAAACACAGGGGTAAAGGTATCTCTTCAAATTGGTGTTTTCATTTTCTTCAGCTAAGTGACCAGAAGTGGAATTACTAGACTATATGATAGTTCTATTTTGAATTTTTTACAGAACCTCCAGGGGCTGCACCAATTTATATCCCCACCAACAGCGTAAGGAGGATTCCCTTCTCTCACATCCTCAATAACACTTGTTATTTTTGTCTTTTTGGTAGTAGCCACTCTGACAGGTATATGGGTGATACACCTCACTGTGGTTTTGATTTGCATTTCCCTGGGGATAAGTGATTTTAAGCATCTTTTCATGTATCTGAGGGCATCTGTATGTCTTTAGAAGAAAAAGAATGTCTATCCAAGTCCTCTGCTCATTTTTTAATCAGGTTGTTTGTTTTTTGATATTAAGTTGTGTAAGTTCTTTATATACTTTGGATACTAACTCCTTATTGGATTTATGATTTGCAAGTATCTTCTCCCATTCGTAGGGTGTCTTTCATATTGTTGATAATTTCAACATGATCCAAACTGAGGCCAAATCAACTCTATAAGGTTAAAAATGCTTTTTTAAAAAAGATATAATTATATGATGACCTTCCTTGCATAATGAATCAACTTCATTAAATGTGTTCTTAAAACACACACTTCATATTCTGTAGGCATACGATGAAATGAAGGGGGGCAATATTGGCAGCTGAAGAGAGGGTACGTCACCGGAACACATCCCTAACCCTGTTCCTACACCCACAGCGCCAAAGTCGTCGGGTCACCTAAGGGGAGGTCGACAAGCAGTCTTTTAAAATTATATTTGACTGAGGATACAGAAAGGGCATAAAAATCTTCAGTACCATAAACAACAGCCAAAATCTATGCCCAATGAATCCACAGAACTTAAAATTCTATCTGCCACACGACAGGGATGCAATAAATTTCCTCAACAAGTGCATGTCTTCCAACAATACCATTTTTAATTCTCCAAAAATCTTGATGGGAGCCCTCAGGATTAATATACATGAGATAATTTGACCTGCCTTTTATTCTACTTAAATTCTGGGGCAGCCTACACAAACATCTGCTGGGTAAAAGGGACAAGTCTCATCACAAGCCCCCAGCGCTATTAGTGCTATTCAACTGTTTGAAGGGAAGACCGCATTCGAGGCCAAATTTCCAAAATCACCACAAACCCGTGCTACCATTCCATGGTACACTTCAACACAGTCATATCAACCCTCCAGACGTCTCCATTGGAAGGGTCAAAAATCACTACAGTTTGCTCAAATACATGGGCCCAAAGCAAACTGCTAATGAGAAGAAATGGTCCACAAGTCCACAGAGAGTGCGACCAGCCAGCGGCCACTGTATCCTTTGCCATCTCCATGCCTCTGGGTGAGTGGGGGTGAGTGGGTATGTGTGGGTGTGGGTGTGCACGTGCGTGTGTAATCCGTGAAACAGAAAACCAGGTGAGACGAGGTCTCTCATCTCTGCTTCTATATTGAAATGCTTTGCATTGACAATTATTCCAATTATTCTAACTATTCCAAATCATGAGCAAGAGTCGAGTTTGATTACTGTTGATTAAAAAATTACCGTGGGAGGCAATGTAGTATAATGGTATGAGACAAGTTTAAAATTAAGAAAGGTAAACGTGACGTCTAGTAGAAGGCATCAGAAATGTGGGGGCGTTCTGGGTGATACCAGCACTGGGATGCCTAGTGGCAGCGAGTGAGAGGGGTCCAGAGAAGCCCAGAGGCCTCAAGTATGTGGGACAGGCCACACAGGTGGTCCCGCCTTAACAACAGTGAGCAACACGGAGGAATCCAGCTTTCAGACCACGTGGTTTCTTAGGAGCTGGGTGCCCTTTGATGACCTATGGTTACATCATTTCACGCTGAACCTCGAGCTCCTCGCAGGTGAACTGGAAATATGGCTGTCTGACTCCCAGGGTTCTTTCTGTGAGACCAAGACGGGGGCTTGGAGTAACTGCCCATGTTCATATCCTGGCCCTACTAAGCGTAGGGCCAGGATATGAACATGGGCAGTTACTTTACGAACTCTGAGCCCCAATGCATTCAGCTGCACCTCCTGAGTCTCCTCATCCATAAACCTTGGGCTGAAAAGCGGCAGGGTTCTGCTGAGCAGAGGCACGGTGCAGGTGAGCTCTGGTGCAGGGCTAATGGCTAACAGGTGGCCGTGGCACTCCTGCTCCACGGCGGCTCAAGACCACGCTAGAGACCAGCGACAATCTTTAAAAAGCTCAGCAACGGCACCCATCTCTGATCACCAGAGACAAGGACAATTAGTTTAAAAAAAAAAAAAAAGTAGGGGCTATTCATTTGTGATATTGACATTTTAGCAGATGGTCTTTCAAAACCAACCTGCAAAGTAGTGTTTTGTCTGCCTTTAAAAAAGAAAAAAAAAAAAAAAAAAAGACACACTATTGCCATTGACTAATGAGGCATAACACACTCAGAGGTTTCCAGGTGCGTCCCACAAAATACTCAACAGTCTAGAGGATTAAACGCAAAGCCCAGCTTCCAAACTCCAGGTTAAATGCGGAAACTTAGAACCAAGCAACTGAAACCACCCTAAACCCATTTCTTCAAACATCCTCACAGCCTTGTTAGATTTGACATTGGGGAGATGGTGCAAAGTAGCAAACAACATGGCCAAAATGCAGAGACGAGTCAGTTTCAACCCCCTCCCCCTTACCCCCGATCTGCCCGCCCCAAGGTTAACATGCAAGAAGCTGGCAGAGAAACATCCCATGAACAGGTCACACCCAAGTGCAGACGGAAACTAGAGCAATAACACGGTTCTCTGGCTCCTCAGGGGCTCCAGACTGTTCACTAACCAACCCCTCAGCCCAGCCCCCAGGCCTGGGGAGTGAGCAAACCCCCTTCCATGCCCATCACTGTGGCCTGAGATTCTGGGATTTCTCCAGAGTCTCCATCACGTTCACGTTTTCTGGGCTGGTTGGTTTACAGTGGCCATCCTTATGGCAATGCTTGATTCTTCAAGCTTTAAAACTGGTTAATTGCATTAAATTTTGGTCTCACTTACGCAGTTGGTTAAGAATGTTAGCAAACCTGTTTCTCATGAGGATGCTGAGAAGCACTTCTGAGAGGGGACTTTCATAGAGCAGCTAAGATTTAAGACAAAAAAACAGAAGACTTTGGACACAAAATCACCTTGTATTCCAATCTGAAAGCGCCACTTCTGAGACAGGTAAAGTGCCTTTTCTAAACTTCAGTTTACTCATTAATGAAATCAAACTCATAAAACACCCATCTATGGAACACTCACTTCTAGAAGTCGTCAGGAGAATTACATTACAGAACTGGACTATGCACTTGGCCCAGGCCCAGCACCTCACCAGCACTGAAAGGAGAGCAGGGGACAAGGATGGGGGGAGCGTTTCATGGCTACCGGAAGGCCACTAGCACATACATCACCGAAGGATCTCATAGGTAGCATCTTGTGCCTGCATACCCTTTCCTCACGCTGCAGTAAGCTTCTTCTGTATAATTTACACATTTTCTCTTCAAGTCCCAAAGCTGTCATTGAAGTGGTAACGACAACCTGTCACCTATTTTAAGTTATCTAATCTAGTTAGAGTGGAAAGGTAGAGAACATTGTGAGACAAGAGTGTTCCTCTCTGTTCTCTCAGTTAATCAAGAGTCAGGGTCAGATGGCTCTTTCAAATGTGTGGCTTTGGCTAAATCAAGTGCTGTATTAAAGAAACAAGCCTATTCGGGGATCTTCTATTTTGCAACTTTTATCTGACATCTCTTATAAATGCACAGAACTTGAAGGGAAGACAGAAATCATTTAACCCAAACCCCCACCAAATAACTACTGTTTGTTCTGTTTCTGTGAATTTTCTAATAACGCAAATGAGAGAGAAAATATTTGGGAAACTGAAGCATATACATGTCCTTTACCTTTAAGCAAATCAAACAAACAGAAATGGATTTAAAAATAAAAATTCAATTGAAAGGGGGCTAATTCACCACGGAAAACACTTCTAGACCCCTTATATGTATGTGTGCACGGGGCGTTTTTCTAAGCACTTTACAGTTATTAACACTTTTAAGTGCATAGGAATTCTGATCCAGATCCCATTAATATTATGACACATTGAAATCACTCCTTACAATTCTGACACATAGAGAAACATTCCTATAAGATAACCCTCCAAAACTGTAATCATGTTACTGGCTTTGGGTTTCTGCACTGTCTGCAGCTCTCCATCACAGTAAGCACATGCTAACTAACCTCTCTCTCCCATGAACCCAAAGAAGTGGGGAACACAGAGATGCCCTGATGATGGCATCTGTTTAGGCTAATTAGTTTGGGTTTAACCAGAAACCGTCTCAACCACTGTTGCATTAAAAGGCTTTAATTGCTTTCTAATTTCAGTAACTATGGTACATGGGTAAATCAGCCTATTTTTGGAAGAATTCCTTAACCAATCCTAAGACAGTCCGGGTGACGCTGACAGGTCCTAGGACAGTCCACAGTGTCCAGAGCATATCCTTTGTGTCTCTTCTGATGCCATGTTCTTGGCTGGGGTATGACCTAAGATCACCACATCCAGGGCCACATGACACCCACAGGCCCTCACTGGTGACATCAACTTTGACCCCCCGCTTAAGCTGTTGTCCATTTCCACAATGAACTGATACTACTTTTTCCCTCTCTAAATCAATCACTAAATTAGTGGGGAGAACAATGACATACTCTGATTTCAGACACTGGTCCCGCAGTTGACGGGTTAATCAATATTTGCTGAGCACCTGTGACTTGCCAGGCAATCTGGCAATACTGGACACGGCGGTGGGGAAACAGACATCCCTGTCCTTGAAGATGGACAAAAACGCAGGCAGTGGGCAAGCAAATAAAGATCCACTTTATGTCCTGGTGACCAGCACTTGCAGGGGGATGAAGGAGAGATAAGCGAGGGCGGTGGGGGGGGGGGGGGACGCTGGGGAACTCCAGCCCTCCAGCCAGCACAACTCTGCAGAAGAGCTCCGCCCCCAGCAGAAACTGGGCCTCCTCACTTACCACTTAAAGCACAAGGAGTAAGTCAAGCCTTCTCTGCAGACAGGCAGGACGGTCACAGCATACCCTAGCCTTGCCACATTCATCTGTCTTCCTCTCTTGTGACTTGTGCTCTGGCAAGAACACCTACGCTTCCCCAAATGTGCCTGGCCTGGGCCCCCATTCCCGCAGCCCTCCTGGCACCTAGGGGAGCTCCTCTCCCTTGTCACAGCACCTCCCAAGATGGTCCTTTAGTGTTGGGAGGATTGGACCAATGGAAGGAATCTTGTCTACAGATTCTTCCATTCCCCCCCCCCTTTTTTTTTTTTCGGTTTTTACTTATTTATTTGTGAGAGAGAGAAGTGACAGCATGGAGAGAGGAGCAGAGGGAGAAGACTCCCCACTGAGCAGGAGCCCTATGCGGGGCTCAATCCCAGGACCCCAGGATCGTGACCTGAGCTGAAGGCAGAGGCTTAGCCCACTGAGCCACCCAGGGGCCCCTACAAATTCTACTATCCTAACACAAATGAAAACAGGTTTCTAAATTATCTGAAAATTAAGTGGCAACTACTGACAGGTACATGTTTTATACATCATTTTTAGACAAAACTGTGTATTGTACACAAAGGTACTTTGTATTGTATACAAAGGTACTTTGTTACACTGTTTTCATTATCCTAAGCAGAGCACTTAATGAAACATGTTCCAGTTTTCCCTCTTCTCTGGGTTAATTAAGGAAATTAATTTGCGGAGATAATTCTATGATTCACACACCAACGGAGAAAAATTAGCAGGCATTTCTTGAGCTGAAACAGCCTGTAAATAAACATCGTGAATATGTGGACACCCACAAGCAAGGAGGGCCTAATTCCACCCACGCAGATGGACTGAGTCATGCTTCGGTGCAATTCAACAATTGCTTCTAAAACCTCGTAAGGTGCTCAGTCCTGTGTTTGCCACTGCAGAAGTTTCCAAAGGAGGCTGAAATAGGAACCCCACTTTCAAAGGCGTCAGACAACGTGGTTAAGATATTCGAATGCAGGGCATCATTAAAACCTTAACAAAAAAAAAAATCTTAGGACTAATTTCTTAGATAATTAGACATAATTACAGAACGCCTACAATTTTAAGTATGGGTACTTAATGAAATTAAAAATGCACATCTTGCTTCCTTGTCCATCTTTGCTGTACATGTGTTTGCTCAGGGGAGAAAGGAATTGGGTTTTGGAGTTTTCTTTTCTTTTTTTTTTTTTTAAAGGTTTTATTTATTTATTCGACAGAGATCACAAGCAGGCAGAGGCAGGCAGAGAAAGAGAGGAAGGGAAGCAGGCTCCCACTGAGCAGAGAGCCCAATGCAGGGCTCCATGCCAGGACCCTGGGATCATGACCTGAGCCAAAGGCAGAGGCTTTAACCCACTGAGCCACCCAGGCACCCCAGGTTTTGGAGTTTTCTTAAGTTTGTTTCTTCCGGCAGAGGGCTTGCCGTGGGGACAGAAACACTGTCTGTATTTACGAGAATGGCAGGTGCGACGTAGAGAACGTCAGACCCGCTTCACGAGACCTCCGCCTGCAGCTGTGACTGAACAGGACCACTCACCCGTCATTGTCTCTACTGCTTATGACACATGACTGAATTTCCACTTCCGGCTTCTCCCCACACCCAAATGATTTACAAATAAGAAAAGTGAGAGAGAGCCAGGCCAGCAAGAGAAGCCAGGAAGTCAAGCAGCAGGCCGAGGCTCACCCTGCAATCTCCAAGGGGGTTAGAGGACAGTCCCCACTGAGGACCTGCTTCCTGCTATCCGCCCACGACAGACAAGCAAGCAAACACTGCACATGGGCCACCTCTGGCCCTTTCTATCTGGAAGGCTCCATCCTTCAGGCTTGTCCACAGAGCAACCAATAGATGCCCACATTTCACATTTTTCTGATGAGTTGTTTTTTAATTCACTGAAGTTTTAGGACTCTATTACTTAATACTGTGTGGATACAAAATTTTGTCACCTGAGAACAGGAGGGCAGGGGGAAAGAAAGAGGAAATACCTGTCTTTCAATCTCCAGATCCTTAACTTTCAATGTATTTAGGGAGATGCCCTCAAGAACTCACAAGCTTCTTTTTTAAGGAAGTAAAAATGTGCAAATTTATAAATATGCATTAACTTTGAGATCTTAACAACATCTCCCAAAAGGGGGTTGATTTGTCGCAGAGGTGAAAATGAACTTATCGTCCAAATAAGAGTCTCAGCACAAATCAATCTCTCCCACGATAACGCAAATGGATAGTTACGTGCAACGGAAAATAAGGTGACTAAAAGATCAGGACGAAACCATAGCCCAGACATGGCTGCCGGAAAATTCTCAAACCTTCCTAGAATCCTGTGAGAGAACCACCACCCCCAACCCCAGCTGGGTGGGGGGGTGCTACCTCGCTGAAAAATGAGAGCCCCGTACTCCTTCAGGAGGAGGAGTGAACTCCCTTGTAAGGTCTGCAGAAGGCCCGGCCCTATGCATCAGTCTCCGATGCTCATCTGCCTTTGTCACTGAGAGGGAAATGATTAGCTACTGCCTGGGCAGAGAGGGGAAATGAACTTGCGGGCTTGTGTGAAAACAACAAAACACTGTTTTTCCAGAACAGTTGATTAAGAACATGCTGTCCTAAGAGCAGTCAAGTGAAACGTTCCTTCCTGGTTCCCAGACCTCAGAGAAGGAAAGAACAAAGCTGCTGGCCTGCCTGGCCACTGACGAACAAAGCCTGGGGGTCACCTCCCTGTGTATTTACTGTTCCCAGTCACTGTCATCCTGACAACCCGGGGTGGCTGAGGCCGCAGAGACTCAGGAGGACAGACGGCTGTCAGGATACGCTGACCGTGTTGATCTTTGTATTTAACGCAGCAAGTTATCAAGATCGTACAGGTTTTACAAAGAGAAAGAACAACGGCCAAGAAAGCAGAGTGAGTTACACCAACACCAAGCTGTTTGTAACTGTGCACCCTCCCATGTTCCTGGGAACCCAGAAGCATGTTCTATCTGCTCTGATTAAGGAAGATTCTGAATGAGATGGCCTATATGAACACTGACCGTATTTCCTGTCTAAAAATTGGGACACAATCTGACAAGCATAAACACGTATCTGGTATCCACCAGGCAGAGTTTTGCAACCAAGGACAGGCTCGCAGAGTCCTGCTGTGTCACCGCCCTGCCCACCTAGCAAGATTCTCAGGCCCCTCCTCTGGAGATCTGATTCAGCAAGCCTGGGTGGTGCCTGAGAATCTCTACTTTTAACAAGCACCCTGAGGAGATTCTTATGCTCGGGCAAGTTTGGGGAACACCGGATCAGACCAATGATACACCCTAACACTCAGCATTCTTTAAGACCATTCCACCCTCAAATTCCACTTAGCAAGAACATCAATTATGTTAACTTATAAATGTTAACAATAATGAATATTTGTCTTCTCCTGACCCCTCAAGTCATAATACAATTTTGGTGATGTCCATTTTAGAGGAAGGGGTTGAGTAACTTGTGCAGGGTTACACAACCAGCGGATGACAGGGGGGGTGGTAGGGGGGTTCCGGCTCCAACAGCTACACTCAGAACTACTCCAAACACTGCTTCCACTTCCAGAGCACCGATTCTGCAGATTTCCCGTTTCACAAGGAATAGCAGTTGATCGATTCCCAAAAAGCCCTAACAATTTAGGAAAACATTTCTGAACTATTGGTATTTTCAAACTGCTGGCTAGGTAGCGACCCAGGGATCCATCAACATCTCTAACAGGAGCGTTTTACCCGGTGCTCCTCTCAGATTTCTCTTTCAGGGAGTTTTGAGCCTAGCCTCCACATCTCACCCCAGAAAGTATAAAGGAGGCATCAAAGGGCAATGGACCCTTCCAGAAAAACTAGCAATTAGCTTAGAGAAAGCTCAAAGTGTTATAATTTCATCCCCAAATCTGAACGATGTGTCAGATGGAGAACCAGGTGTCTACTGTCTACACTCACTAGTAAAGAACAAAAACTATGTGATAGGGACGCCTGGGTGGCTCAGTTGGTTAAGCAGCTGCCTTCGGCTCAGGTCATGATCCCAGCGTCCTGGGATCGAGTCCCACATCGGGCTCCTTGCTCAGCAGGGAGCCTGCTTCTCCCTCTGCCTCTGCCTGCCATTCTGTCTGCCTGTGCTCACTCTCTCTCCCTCTCTCTGATGAATAAATAAAATCTTTAAAAAAAAAAAAAAAAAAAGAACAAAAACTATGTGATATTCAAACATTTTCACAGTTGCTTTCTTCTACCACATCTAACCTAACACTGAATTAAAAAAAAAAAAAAAATCAAATGTTTCTACTCATTCTGCCTTTAAAAAAAAAAAGGCTTAATATGTGAAATGAGCAGTAGAGTATCAAATACCACCCCCCCAATGTCCACCTCTTTCTGCCCTCTCATTAATTACAAGTCAGTCAAGTCTGAAAAGATACAAAAACTAGAACCCAAATCAAAGTCACCATTCCTTCAACAAGTACTTATGCCAAGCACTGTCTTAGATACCATGGACACAAAGGGAATAACACAGATTTAAAACTTCTGGGTGGCTCCATGGGTTAAGCCTCTGCCTTCGGCTCAGATCGTGATCCCAGGGTCCTGGGATGGAGCTCCGTATCGGGCTCTCTGTTCCGTGGGAAGCCTGCTTCCTCTCCTCTCTCTGCCTGCCTCTCTGCCTGGTTGTGATCTCTGTCTGTCAATTAAGTAAATAAATAAATTTAAAAAAAAAAAAACCTCTGCCCTCAAGAAGCTCACATCCCGCTGGACGATAAGGACTGTAAGCAAAGAACAAGCACACAGTTTGTCAGCCCACACAGGGAGACAGAGCAGGGGTGGGACGGAGGTGGCCGCTGTGGCCCCACAGGTCTTCCCAGTAAGGGGCCCTCCAAGCAGAGCCCCAGGGGAGACGTGGAGCAAAGCCACACAATATCCAAGGGAAGCGTGTCCCCAGAGGGGAAGGAGAGTGTCCAACAGACACTCCCCCGCCCAAACCATGAATGCCCCAATTTTCTCTCTGCCCAGGTGGTGCCACCCCTCTTCCGACAGCCGCATACCACCCTATCCAATGAACACAACACTCCTCCATGTTCATCTCCAGTGCCCCCTACCAAGCAACACAAGGCCTTGTCCTTTCAAGCCTGGATGCTCGCAAAAGCCCTACCCTGTCTCCCCATGTCCTTCACATGCCCGGCCCCCATGCATACTCACTAAGAAAAAGCCAGGGTCATCTTTTAAAATTTACGCACATGTAATCATATCACGGCCTTCTCTAAACAGCTCCACACTTCCCACAGCTCTCTGGAGCGAAATCTGGACCCTCCTCCGTGTCCAGGCCCTTGCGGGCCCAGTGGACAGAGCAGGGGTGGGACGGAGGTGGCCCTGCCCACACCTCTGATCATTCCCATGACCCCACCCCCACCACTGGTCCCAGAGCTCACTAGCCTGCTTTCAGCTTCTCTAAGGTCCCTAACTCCTTTCTGCCCCCGGGCCTTTGTTGGTGTCCCTGCAGCCTGGGGAGACCCTCCCCATGTCCCCAGCATCCCTCCCTGTCATTCCTGTAGCCCACAGTCAGGGCCAGGTGACTGACCTGACCTGTATTCCTGCAAACTATATAGTACACACCCCAGGAAGCTCCCAACCATCTCCACAGGGGCAAGGACCACACTGGCATATCCAGTGCCTCAAAACCAGCAAAGGTCAAAAAATACTTGGGAAGAGACTTGGCCTTCCCATCGGCTCCCCATGCTCTCTGTCGAGGAGAACACACTGCTGCGTTTTCCCTCTGTCTCGTCTGTGCCTTGTGCCCGCCGATCCTGGGAACAGGCCACACTGCAATAATGAGGTCCCCAGTGGGTCTGCTTTCACTTTCACGCCATGTGACAGGGCCATCCCCAAACGGGAAGCCCAGCAAGCAAAAGTGGCCACTCCTGGAGCCCCACAGTCGAGGACAGACCGTGCTCCAGCAGCCAGAGAAAAGGAGCTGGAGGAAGAGTAGGCCCTGGGGTACAGGACGTCCCACTGGTACCAAGTTATCAGACTTAAAAAAAAAAAAAAATCAGAGATAAAGGGAGCCACTCCCTCCGGCAGGAAATAAAAGACCTGCACACAGCACAGGATTCCCACGTGAGTGGTGGCCTCCCTCCGCACACCAACCTGGCGCAGGTGTCCGCAGAGTGAGCGACCCACCCATGCCCCGCTTACCCCTAAGGCTGCGCCCCTGCGAGAACCAAGTGACCAGACGCCCCTCGGACCGGTGGCGAAGATAGGGATGTCACCGGCTGGGGCTCACAGAGCTCGGGACTGCTGCGACCCACGAACCAGCAGCAGCCCTGCCGACTCCAAGATCCCTGCCCAGCACAGTAACCAGTACCCGGTGTCCATACACCCCACGGGGTGGCCCGGCCACTTGCTCTGCTGCTCCAGCCCCGACCCCCCGCTGGCAGGCCCAGGATGCTGCTGGAACGGGGCAAGATCATGTGCCCCCCAACCCCCACACCCCATCCATGTCTGCTGTCCTTCCTCTAGGCCCTCCCCTCACGGAAGGTCCTCGAGACCCTCCGCGCACATGCCCCATGTCAAGTCTGCCTAAGGAACCCTGTAACCCTATTGAAACCCTCTGGAAGCTTCTAGAGAGGGGCCAAAGCCAAACAGAAGGGCCCCTCCCCCTCCCTTCTTGCAGCTGCCCCAGGCTGAGCCCACACAGGCAGCCCGTGTCCTGCCTAACGTGCAGCCTTGCCCAAGGTCGGAGGCCCCCCAGCACCGCAGCCCTGGGCCCTGGCCAGCCGCAGTAGGGGTGAACCGGCGGGCGGCCCTGACACTCCTTTCCAGAACACCACTCCCTCCGGGGCGGCAACCAACACAACTGCACACAGCCACAGGATCCATTCTGTACGAGAGAGGAGAGGAAGGCCCGAGCCTGGGTGTCACTGGTCCCCAAAGCAGCTTACCGCGGCATCCACCTGCCTCTCACTCCTCCCCAAATGAGCCGGTTCACGGCCACCTGCCCCCACAGGGCCTGCTGGGCCGACCAAGCCGGCAAGGATGTGCGCTTAGGTCTCTCAGGGAGCAACAGCCCTACATGGCCTCATGCCATCCTCAGAGGCTCTGACCTCAATGCATGGAGTGCCCCAGTGGCACCTCCCAGGAGAACTTGTGTTCTGACCAGGACTCCAGGCCGCAGCTCAGCCGGAGCCTGGATGGGTCTGACTTACATCCCAACAGATCCCATCAGGGATGACCCCCCACCGCAGCCCAGCCATCAGTTAAGAGCCACTGGCCACCTCAGGCTCCAGGCCACTCAGGGGGCCATGGAGGGCAGCAACTCTACCTAAAACCATAGCCACGGGGTGCCTGGCTGGCTCGGTCTAGGGAGCGCGCGGCTCTCCATCTCGGGGTCCTGAGCTGGCACTCCACACTGGGCCCAGAGACAACTTAAATAAAATCTACCAAAAAAAAAAAAAGTTGCTCATTCCGTGAGATTTTTTTTTAAGTAAAAATCATGTAAGAATGTACATAAGAGACCCTCCAAAACTTAAAGAGTATAACCATCTAAGAGAATTAAAAGACCCACCACTCTGCAGCCCACACTGGAGGATGGAGATGTAGGGGGCAGAAGGGGCCCCCAGTGTCCTTGACACAGATGGTGTCCCCAGCGTCGGCAGATGGGATGCAGTCTGAGGACTGGACCCTAGAGCCGTGACCGAGCCTCAGTAGCTCACTTCCCTGCTCAACAAACTGCAGTCAACAACAGCTCGCCCGTGTCACGGTGAGACAGCAAACGAGAAAGAGGAAGTCAGTCCGGTGGCGCGGGAACCACACAGAATGAACCCTCAGCCCATGCTGCTTCCTTCCCAGGCCCTCCTGAAGAACTTCCTCTGCATCAACATTCCTTCGCCCTTTGATTCATCCCTCATGTTCTTTCAACGTTAACAACCCACATATACTCTTGTCAGCCCACACAATCTATCTTCCCTATGGACATGTGTGGAAAAATGTGTCAGGACGTACGTCCAGTGACGGTCACTCCAGCATTGTCTGTGACCTTCCAAAAAAAAAAAAACAAAAAAGGCACTACCAGCTAACTAGAACACTCTTGTCTAGCTTCAAAGGCGGAGGCTAATAAAGGAAAGAAATTTAAGGTATGTAACATGACATACTGGTCAAACAGATAAAATTTTCTTTAAATTTTATACTAGCTTTGGTGTCCAAATAGTTACCAGCAGGGAAGGAAAAAAAAAAAAAGAAGAAGAAGAAGGGTAGGAGGAGGTAGCAGGCAAAGTAATGCCCCCGTGTTCCCTCCATCCTAACCCTCCTGCAGGTGTAAAGACATTAGCTCACTCGGCAAATGGCTTTTGCAGCTGGGATCCGCTGAGGAGACTCAGACAGCAGCAGAACCCAGGATTCTCCCATGGGCCCTGTGTAATCCTATGGGTCCTTAGAATCAGAGACCCTATCCTGGCTTTGATGGCAGAGGAGTGGTCATGGACACGATGGAGGAAGAGGCCACACATCAAAGAAAAGAGGCAGAAGGCGGGCAAGACTCGAAGCCTCTCACATGTTGATTTTAACCCACAAGACCCATGTCGGGCCCCTGACCCACAGAAGCCTGATAATAATTGTGCGCTTCCCCACACAAATACTGCGGTGATTAAGGAGAGCAGCAAGAGAAACAGATCCGGATGAAAAAGTGGTAAATGACTTAAAATTTTTCATCTTTTTGGATACTCAGTATTTACTACAAATGTAATACTTTTATCTTAACTCTTAGGTAGGCATCGAGGGAGGGAAGAAATTCTTTGCCCAGTGTCCAGGTCATGATTCCCTGACCACAAAAGCTTTCATAATTGGATAAAAAAATTAATTAAAAGCAAAGATAAAAGCCCCCCCCCCCCCCCCCCAGCACTCAGCTCCTTCTGCCTGAACGGCCTGGGCTTTCTCTTTGCTACACCAAACTCAATCCCACCTACACATCAAGGCCCCACCTCAAGCACCACCCCTCGGGTCTGGGCCTCTTCCCCTGGGCTCTCTTCCAGGACAGGATCTACTGGGCTGTGCAGGGCCTGGGGGATAGGAAGCTCCCTGGGAACAGCAAGCTGTTTTTCCTAGCCAGGAAGAAATGATTACTGGATTATACTAATTCCAAACCAATCTAGGGAGCACCGATTTCAAATGAATGAGGCATCTTCTGCTGGGAGAGCCTGCTGTCATCTGACAAGCCTTACCCACCTGTCTGCTTCGCCAGTGGGCCCTGTACCTGTCACTCCCCGAAATCACAGCCAGGCGCCCACTGTGGAAATCTCCTTTCAAAATCAACTTCGGACTCTGACTTACAAAGGCTGTGGATGACTGGGAGACAGCACTTCGCCACTCCGGATCTTCTCATTTCCAGTCTGGACCTTTCAGTTCCGGCGGCCAACATTTGCGAGTTATATTTAAATTGGACTAGGGGCTATGGCGCTGAGAAGAGCCCTCCCCCCTCCCACCACACTGAACCTGATGGGACATTTTATAACTCACGGGGCGGGGGAGATCTCAGCACAGTTACGGCTGAGATGGAAAACAATGCAAAACCTTGTCTGCTCTGTTAATGACACTTTTTTTTTTTTTTTAAGATTTTATTCATTTATTTGAGAGAGAGAGACAGAGAAAATGCACGAGTCGGGTGGGGGCAGAGGGAGAGGGAGAAGCACACTCCCCACGGAGCAGGGAGCCTCACACGGGGCTCAATCCCAGGACCCTGAGATCATGACCTGAGCCGAAGGCAAACGCTTAACCGACTGAGCCACTGAGGCGCCCCATTAATGACACTTTTAATGGTGAAGGAGCCAGGAGAAGAGACAGAGTGACATTGGATTCATGTTCACATCGTGACACGTGCCTCCGACTGCCGCCACTAAAGCTCGAACAAAAGCTCTTGTTTGAACCTCCATGTTTTACAAATAGTAGAGCACTCGCCCCTGTGGGAATGGTTAGAGGCCAGAGTCCCGACAAGCCATCCTGGACCACGGAGGACCCAGCACGTCCTTACCCAAACACAGACAAGCAGCAGATGCAGCTGTCCTCGTGGGTGTCAAACCAAAGCTCATCGTTAATTATTTACTTTTGTTGCTGCTGCTGGTGTCATCTTAAAGTCAGATTTATTCAGACGTCATTTACGCAGGAACCCATCTATTTTAGCGCACACCTTTCTCACTTTTGTCCAAACCATACAGACACGTAATCACCTCACCATCAAGATGCAGAACATTTCATCCATTCCAAAGAGCTCCCTATGCCTTTTGTAAGTGAAGCCTCGCCTGCCCGTTCATGACCACCCATCTGTCTTCTGACCTTGTCCTTCAGCCTCGGCCAGAACGCCACGAGACATGGGAACACACGGCACAGACCCTTGAGAGTCAAACAGGATGTGCCTTTCTGAGTTTGGCTTCTTTCACAAAACGGATAATACATGTGAGAATCATTCCAGGAACAATGTGTGTTCCTGTCACGGCAGAGTGAGCATTCCGCCGAAAAACATCCCAGCTCGTGCGCCCATTACAAGCTGAAGGAGAATTCAGTGCTTCCCAGTTTGCGGCAGTCACGAAGAAAGCCTCCAGGTTTTCGGGTTCTCCTTCCTCTCGGGCAGGGTTCGTCAAGGCAGAACTGCCAGTTGACTTGGGGTACAGAAGCTTGACGTGGCCAGAAACCACCTCACTGCCCCCCAGAGAGCGGCCACAGCCACCTGTCCCAGGAGCCCGCCAGCAGCACGGACTCGTTAGTGCCTGGCTTTGTTTCTTCTGATGTTTAACCATTCTCATGCGTAGGAAGCGGTATTTCGTTGTTTTTCACTTTTTGACTTTTGAAATGATTTTAGACTCAAGATGCAGTTGCAAAAAGAGCAGGGTTCCCACGTGTCCCTCCTCAAGCCCCCGCACCCAATCCTCCACAACCACAGCACAATTATCAACAGCAGTACCAGATGCCGGCCCAAAGCCTTGAACCCAATGACAGGCCTTTCCCAGAGTCAACTCTGGGAAACTCAAACTCTCTACTCAAAACTAGTCTACTCTACTAGTTTTGACATGTTTCTGGTTACTGTGTTGTCTTTTTTGTTTTGCACAGTTCTATAACACTTCATCACTTGTACAGATTTGTGCAACCACCACCACAACCAGGGCATCCATCTGCTCCTTCCAAGCACCTATTCTGGAAAAGACCTTTGTGGTTTTATAACCATTACTGCTGCTGGAAGACTCTTTTTGCCCTCTCTCTTGACCAAATTAAACATCAGGTATCTATCCTCAGGCCCTGTGTGCAAACCACTGTTGACAAAGGAGTTCACTTTGCAGGCTGGGTATCCGTCCTGTCCCTTCTGTATTCTACACCAAGCCCAGGGTGGGTGACAGGACACAAGGGTGAATGGGAGAGTGCTATGCCCTGCCTTGAGAAAAACACATACGCACAACGACCAACTGTGACCAGTACCAGCCACGAAGGAGAAGAGCACATGGAAAATTCAAACACAGTCTGGTTTGGACCACACAGGTCCCTGGGTCCAGCCTCACACACAGACTCGGTGTTTGAGGCCTCACTGTGGGAGCAGGAAATCTAGTACCAGAGCCACTGAGCACTGAGTATGCTAATTTTTTTTTTCTTATTCTAGAGAGAGCAAGCGAGAACATGAGCAGGGGAGGGGCAGAGGGAGAGGAGAGAGGGAATCCCAAGCAGACTCCACGCTGAGCACAGAGCCAAACATGGGGCTCAATCCCATGACCCTGAGGATCTTGACCCAAGCCGAAATCATGAGTCACACATTTAATCAACAGAGTTACCCAGGTGCCTCTACAGTCCACAAATTCTTAAAGCAGAATCCAAACAAGCCTGCAGAGCTCAGGACAGCTGATCTGAGGTCCAGAGCCTGGCCCAAAAAATACAGAATTGACAAGTGCCCATGTGATGTCACCTGAGAGACACCTATGGCCTCCAAAACTCCCTTCCAACCACCTGCCACACTGGGTCAAATTCCACCAACAGAGACCTTTAGTTACAGAGGCGTGCGCAGCTTAGGCCAGGTGCAGTGGAATCCCACTGGGAAGCGGGGACACAGGAACCCCTCGAGGCTTCTGGCCGGTTGCTGGCAGCTGGCTTTCCTCTGATGGGAGGGGCTCACACCCACAAGGCCTCCAGGGCAGAGGGCCTCCATCACCACCCGCTACCTGCTAACGTTCTCCCTGGAGCCTACACACACCTTTACGGGTGGTGATCTCTACTGCTGGTTCCCGTGTGCTCTCCCCGCTTCTGTACCAACAGCCCCAACGCTCTGACTCACCTCCCCAATCCCTGGTGTCCGTCGGGAAATGTTTCGTGACCGTGTAAGGCGCAGCTCCATGCACGGCACATGTGCTGGGGGGGGGGGTGCACAAGGGAGTGCACCAAGACCGACGGGTCTCAGTGGGAAAGACCACTCAGAGCCCCAAGACAGCAGGTCCATTTCAAGACTCAGCGCACGATGGAGCCAAAGCAAAGAGTAGGACGCCCGCGGATCTAGGGGGCGGGGACCGGACAGAGGAGCTGAAATGAGGGGGTGAGAAACAAGACTTGCCCATCTTGACGGAGCTGGGGACTGGGCCGGTCTGGGACCTGCTGGGAAACCAGCAGCTGCCCTCGAGGAGGAGAAGAGGAAGGGAAAGGCCAGGCTCCACCTGCGTGACTTCACGTCTAGGGACTTCTGACCGGGAGTTCACATGGAGGTGAGCCTTACAGCAGGTGCTGTGGACGTCAGCTATGACACCAGTAAGAAAGGAGACACGGAATAACTTGCTTGCTGCAAATTCTGCCTCTTTCCAGAAAGACCCTATGCTTGCCTAAACCATCACATACTCTCTCCTGAACACCCCAGGAGCTGCCTGTGCAGGCAGCAAGGAGCAGGGTGTGAGGGCCTCCGAGGGCCAGCTACCAGGGCAGCCCAGAGGCCCACTGAAGAGCTGGGGAGACAGGTAAGCCCCTGTTGGCCCTGAACTAGCCGGGCCCCTTACACATAGGATGCATTCACATTTAGTGATGAATGCAGGAACTCCCACATCAAAACGCTATTTCTTTTGCAATCTTCATTGTATTGCAATTATTTGGAAGTACCAGAAAATTCTCCCAGTCCATACTTTCAAAATCACTAGCTGTTGCAATGAATCACTACATGGCTTGTAATCATGGCCTTCTCTTAGCTAGCATCTTGACCCCCACCGCCCGTCGGCAGACTGGGGGGACAGCGGTCATGACCGTAAGCCCCTGAAGAGGAGAGGGGAAGGCACGGGAGTCAGACACACTCTCCCCTCCTGGAAGACCCAGCAAATCTCAGGGAGAGCTGGTACCCAGTGGAGAACCACTAGGTAATCATGACCCGAAAGATATTCAAGAGCTATTGGGGTCACCCTTCCACTGGTTTCACTTACAATTTCTCTATCGTGCCCGTACACGGGTAATCAAAGCAACCGTGACAAGGCTGGGACCCCAAGTCGTCCCAGGCGAGGTGCTAAGGACTGGCAGGTTCCACCCAAGGGCTTTCAGTCTTGTTCTCACCCCAGATTCCACCGAGACAAACAGCAAAACAAGGAAAACCGCTCTTCTCAGCTCCAGCTCAGAAAGCTCACCAGACACCTCTGGCCGCCACAACACCCACCCCAGTGGGGCTCCCGGACAAGGACACCTTCCCGGGACACATGCATCAGGCTCTCAAATTACCGCCCGTGCTTCTTCTGTGCCCTCTACCCCACACCAAAGCTCCCCCTCCCGGTCCGCTCGTCTGCCCAACGGACAATCCGAGGCGTCAAAGACACGAAGCTGCCCCCACCCCAGGGGTCTGGGATATGGTTCAAGACCACACACTAAGATGTAAAAGAATCTCCCAAGCTCTCACGTGCCCAAAACGTATCACAGTAATTGACTTAAAGATGAGGACGGTGCTGAGAATTTATCAAACACGGTCATCAATTAGTGGGCTAGATACCGAGCCTTGTATCAAGCTCAAAATTAAGCCACTTAAGCCCCAACTGTTTTCATCTTTTAATAAGCTTTTGAGCACCAATATTCCTCCCATCCAAGTACTAACCAGGCCCGACCCTGCTTAGCTTCCGAGCTCAGACGAGATCGGGCGCGTTCAGGGTGGTATGGCCGTAGACGAGCACCAATATTCCTAACTGCTCTTTCACATCAGAAACTGGAACTGGGTTATCCCTCAGCCACGGAATGTTGCCAGGGATCAGTAGGAACTGTTTACAGAACGAACCAGAGGAAATGTCACGCCCCTGTGTTTCCAAACCCATGAAGAAGAACTGTGAATCAACGCTAGTCTGAATCTCGTTTCAATTCCGCATTTCCTCCTACCCAAGGAAAGGAAGCATATTGTTGAGTTCAAAAGACCCAAACAAGATATCAAAAAGCTGCCTGTGAGCACCAAACAAAAGATGTCTTATGTAATTTATCTACAAATGCTAAAAATGCAATTTGCTGCAATTATGCCTCTGCCTACATACCATTGTGCCCTGTCGTAGCTATTTCTAAAGGATGCAGTCGAAGCAAAATGCCCATCTTTCCTGGCAAGGAGAAGGGAAACCAACATTGTGGTGATTACCTACCTACTATGTGCATCAAAATCTGATATAATAAGAATTCAAGAATCCTAAATATGCCTTAATATCCATTCTCCCTTTCTTTCTTAGTAACAGAACCCCCACTTTTGTAACTGGCATCCAGCATGAGAACATTGTTCCCAGCATCCTCTGCAGCTAGGTGCGGTCACGGGGCACTTGCCTAGCCCGGAAGTTCCGAAAGTAGATCTGGGGACCCCTGGGAGATGCCACACCCCTTTTAGGCAATCCATGGAACCAAAATTTTTTTTAAAGAATGAATCTTCTTTTTTTGAAGATTTCATTTATTTATTTGACAGAGAGAGAGGGAACACAATCGGGGGAGGGGGAGAGGGAGAAACAGGCTCCCCACTGAGCAGAGAGCCTGATGTGGGACTCTGTCCCAGGTCCCTGGCACCATGACCTGAGCCAAAGACAGACGCTTAATGACTGAGCCACCCAGGCGCCCCAAGCCATAACTATTTTAATAATAACACTAAGATCTGACCTGCCTCTCACTCTCATGAGCATACAGGAAAGTGTTTAGAGGCTATGTGACATCTGAGGCCACAAGAGACTGAAGGCAGGAGCTGATGTGAGCGTCCATCTCCTATTAAGGCTGAATTAAAGAAATTTACAAAATGTAAAGCAGTGCTAGTCTTATCACTACTAGTTAGGAAATTTTATTTTCCCCAAAAAAGTAATTTAGGCTAACCTATAATGGTTTGTTATTTTTAAATGAATTATTTTTTAATTTAAATTTAACTGAACTTTATGGTGGCTTAAAATAATGCAGATTATTTTGTAGCTCTGGAGATCAGAAATCTAAAAACGAGTCCTATGGGGCCAGAATGAAGGTGTTGGTAGGGCTGAGCTCCTCCCAGAGCTCCGGGGGGGGAAACATACCACTGGCCACTCCCAGAGGCTGCGTGGGCTCCTTGGCCACACACGTGCCACTGTTCTAGCAATGGCAAGACCTCAACCTCTGTTTCCGCCCCCCTGCTGCCCTCCTGCCTCCCCTTACAGGGATCCTGGTGGTGATGTGGTTAAACAGATCATTCCGGATTCTCTCCCCATCTCAAGATCCTTAGCTGAATTCAGCACCTCTGCGGTCTCTTGCCATGTAAGGTAATACACGCACAGGCTTTACGCTTCAGGATGGGGAACGCCCTCGGGGGAGATTTTCCCACCAACCATAAATGCGAGATAGAACCCACCTAAGCAAAGCTCCTTGGGGTCCTCAATGGTTTTTAAGAGTATAAAGGACTTCTTAAGAGCAAAACACAGGAGAACTACTGCTCTAGCACCTGAACTGATTCAGGTAGCTATTAGGTGGGAAAATTAAATCCAGAAGAAACTAAGCAATTAACCAAAGTCCTACAGACTTCGAACAGAACTTCAGCTTGAACCCAGGCTCTCTGGCAACCGATGAACCTAGTATGATTCCCTCCACACCACGCTGCCAACCCCGGACACCCAGACTGGGAAAAAGGCAAATCAAAATCGTCTGTGGCCTTTCTGAAGGCATCCAATAAAGGATGTGACAAGTGTTCAGATGTAAATTTGCTGAAGAGGAGGGAGGTCAAGTTAGAGAAGAAGGTGCTAAAAATAAGCTCGCTTTTCAAAACCTTATTTAGAAATAGACAAGTTCATTACCTCATGTGGGAATGGAGGAAAATGTTACCAATGGCCGAGTGTCCCCGTGCTGAGTCAGAGAGAGGAGACGCCAACCGCTGGTGGTCTAGACAAGCCGGATTAGGACCAAGGTCATGAGACATGGGGCGCAGGGCACATACCGCAAAGCACTGCTCCAGGCCACGCGACAGAGCTGGTGAGCAGACTCATCTTGGCAGTGACTGTCAAGGCCCACCCTTCACACCCTTCCTGAGAAGGACATGTGAGAGAGCACGTTCCTGGGCTGTCTCTCTGCATCCTCTGATCAGACCAAAGTCCAGACTTCGCCACAAGAAACCACATTCAGGCAAACTGTTAGAATCATGCTAAGGATCCAAATCTCAGCCTTCCCAAGGACACATGTTCAGTGTAAAAGGAGAATGGGGAAGTCCAAAGGGCCAGTGGCCGATCCACCCAATCACTCCCCAGGGCCCAGGAAGACGGGGGACGGGGGCTGCTTCCTCGGGAAGCTTCCCCAGCTCTTCTGCATCTCCTGCCCGGCTCTCTGGTAGAAGCTTCTGGAGTGCTAGCTAACCACAACCTTTCCTAGTGCCTGAACTGACAAGCCAACAATGATCTAAAACGTGAGGACAGAGACTAAGTCACTGCATCCAAGGGAGGAAAAGCCACTAATCATCTGACGCCTTTGGTGTCCAAGGGAAAGTACTGAGCTGGTAGGCACAGGCCGTCCTTCAGAGAATGTCTGGCCACAGAGATCAGTGCCTCCCAGGAACGATTCCGGGGTCTGCCTTTTTATGACTACACTGCTATTACAAAAATCCTCCCTGTAATTTCCAACCCCAAGCTGTAACCTACATGCACCTGTCAGAGTGTGGTTGCCCAAGGTGATTATTCTGCTGCTAAATGAATTTAAAAACTATGACATCAGCAGCCTCGGTTGGCATCCATTTTGAAACAAAACGTTTTCCTGCACCGATGTCCAAGGCAACTTGAAATGTTACCAATCAAAGACTTCATGCTCTTTTCTGTGCCTATTAAAGGGATATGCAAAAGTAAAGACGGGTGGGGGGGGTGGAGACAATGCTTCTAATCCACAGCAGTAAACACCTGTTTTCTACACGTGGCATGAGGAAGAAAGGCATCCACAGGGAGATCTACCACTGAATCTTCTATACCTGGGATTCTGGATAAAAAGAAAAATGACGGGGCGCCTGGGTGGCTCAGTGGGTTAGGCCTCTGCCTTCAGCTCAGGTCATGATCTCAGGGTCCTGGGATCGAGCCCCGCATTGGGCTCTCTGCTCAGCACAGGGCCTGCTTCGCCCTCTCTCTCTGCCTGCCTCTCTGCCTACTTGTGATCTCTGTCAAATAAATAAATAAAATCTTTAAAAAAAAAAAAAAATGACCCACTAACAGGAAACAGACTAGGCAGCGGGAGAAAGGAGTACTGAATAAAAACTCTGTGCTTTTGAGTTTTTCCAAAAGTTGAGATTTGAATTTCCAAGGAAGTGAATATCAGTAGATGAACTAGTATTAGTATATTAGTAGATTAACTAGGACTAAAAAAACAAAAACAAAAACAAACAAAAAAAAACAAAAACCACCAACCAGGCAAAAGTTTAAGGCTATGAATGTGTGATGTGAGTATCGAGACAGTTTAGGAAGCTCTCAAGGAGATGGCTCCTGCAGTATTTCCTGGCCGTAGGTAAAGTAATGTACCAGATAAAGAGTTGAAGAAAATTGATAAAGGGCACATACAGAAAACTTACTGTGAAGTCAGTTCAGTGCTTGGGTACCACGAATTTAGAAATTATGGTGGACTGGGTATTTGCAGGGCCCATCTGCTATGCTAGAATTAGATTCTGGATAAATTAATTTTAGGAGGGCACCTGGGTGGCTCAGTTGGTTAAGCACCTGCCTTTGGCTCGTGATCTCAGGGTTCTAGGATCGAGTCCCACATTGGGCTCCCTGCTCAGCGGGGAGCCTGCTTCTCTGTCTGCCCCTCCCCTAAAGCTTGCATGCACGCACCCTCTCTCACTCTGTCAAATAAATAAATAAGTAAAATCTTTTTAAAAATTAATCTGAGGAATACTTTTCATACATTGGCTAACTCCAGACAAAGAAACAAACACAAGGAAAACACGGCAGGGATGGCACACTGAAATCTGAGCGAAGAAGAGAGCGGGAGTTTTCATGGAGGTGGGGTGAATACAGCAATGGGATGGGGTATCTGGAACCCCCCATTTTCGGCAGGGAGGGAGAACTCAACCAAAAACCAGGATTCCCAAAGGAAACGAATGTGGTGCTGGTTCTGTAGCATCTTCCTGGCTCTGAGGACAAACCCACATATATTTCAATAAGACCTCAGAATTCTGACATAAAATTATCAAACAAATATGAGCACATTATCAATACTCACCATGGACACAAGGAAACAAGCCACAAACACAGATATACACCACCAAAGATTTCAGATATCGGCATTATCCAATACAGAATATGAAACAACTCTGTTTGGTGTTGCATACAGACATGAAAGATGGACAGGGAAAAAATGAGCAAGCAAAAAAGAGACCATTAAATATATTCAGGCAGGGGCACCTGGGTGGCTAAGTCGTTGGGCATCTGCCTTTGGCTCAGGTCATGATCCTAGGGGCCTGGAATCGAGCCCCGCATCGGGCTCCCTGCTCGGTGGGGAGCCTGGTTCTCCCTCCCCCACTCCCTCTGCTTGTGTTCCCTATCTCGCTGTGTCTCTCTCTGTCAAATAAATAAAATCTTTATATATATATATATATTTATTCAGGCAGACCTGAGGCAGAAATCAAGCTTTTCAAAATGAAGAATTAGGGGCACCTAGGTAGTTCAGTCAGCTAAGTGCCTGACTCCGGCTCAGGTCATGATCCCAAGATCCTGGGATGGAGCCCCATTTCAGGCTCTCTGCTCAGTGGAGAGTCTGCTTCTCCCTCTGCCTCTATTTGTGCTCCCTCTCTCTCAAATAAATAAATTAAATATTTGTTAAAATACTAAGAAACATTTTCATTGAAATTAAAAACTCAAAGGATGGGTTAAAAAAAATTCAACACTACTGAAGAGAAAATTATTGAACTGGAAGCTAAATCTTAAGAAATTACCTAGAATCAAACAGAAAAAAAGGACAGGGAAGAAAATACCAATTACAAATTAAAAGACATGGAGAAGTAAAAAAGAAGCTCTAACATCTGCTTATCAAAACCAGAAGGAACAAATCGAGTGAGCGGGAGAGTGACAGCGTTCAGAGCACCAACGGCTGGGAAATTTTGAGAGCCAATGAATGGCACGAATCTACAGATACATGACACATAACAAATACAAACACATAACAATACAGGATAAAACACAAAAAGCCGCACACAGATCTCAAAATAAACCAAGTCATTTATCAAAGAATGACCAAAAAAAGACCTAACAGTGGATTTCCCAAGAACAAGAACGAAAGCCACAGGACAATGAGTGGTATGTCCACAATGCCAGCAGGCAGCGATAGTCTGCTAAGAACCAGAACAGCAACACGAACACACATTCTCATAAACCAACATCAAGAGAAACTACTGCCCAGTGATTCTGAGGGAAGACAATTCCAAAGGAGGCAGATGAAAGGTACAGAACAGAAGAAAGGAAAAGACACAAGATATGGTGAACGTATGAAGTTAAACATACCATCTCTAAAGGGTGACCATAGTCTGACGTGTCCGGCAAAACACGGAACTGAAATAGAGAAAGGAAGGCATGAGAACAGAGACATTCTTCACTAGGTGTCCTACAAGTTTCGTACTGTTCTCAGAGGGGATGGTAAGACTTTAGCTATGGACTGAGTTCAAAACTGTGAAGCAGGCACAGTGTACTTTCAGGGCAATCACAGAAGAACAGAAACAGAATGCATTCCAAACCCATGGAGAAAAAAATACTGAATGAGAACACAAATCAAAAACTTCAGTCAATTAAAAAAAAAAAAAAAGATTAGCAAAGAAAATGAACCAAACACATATAGTTAAGAGAATATTAGACTATATTTCAAAAACCAAACCCCCCAACAAAAAAAAAAAGAAATAAAGAAAAGCACATTAGCCATACAATAAAAGACTGAAAGTTCTGCCTACATTAGAATCACATCTCTGTTCTCCAAAGGACACTAAAAAGTGCTCAATCCCACTATTAATCAAGAAAATGCAAATTAAAACCAGAGTGGTACACTATCTTATAGCCATTAGCCTGGCAACAAAATACCCAATTTTGGAAGGAAGTGGAGCAACAGATAAAAGGTGATGCATTTTTTTTTTAAGATTTTATTCATTTCTTTTTGTGAGAAGAGTGAGTGAGCACGAGCCAGAGGAGGAAGGCGGAAGGAGAGGGAGAAGCAGGCCGCCTGATGGGCAGAACCCTGGGAGCCTGATAAAGGGCTCGATCCCAGGACCCTGAAATCATGACTCAAGCCCAAGGCAGACACTAGACTGAGCCACCCAGGTGCCCATGACAGATTTTTACAAGAAGGATTTTATTAAACTAGAAAAAATAATTTACTACCATCACATGCAACAGGTGAATCTGAACGACACAACTGAGCGCCCTGGGGAAGGCCACGTGCAGTCGAGCACTCTTATCTGGCTGGAGAAGAAGCAACAGAAGCAATATCCCGTCTGCATGTGTACACAGAGAAGAGAACCGTGTGCCAGGATGGAAAGCAGCCACCATCACGAAGAACACAGTCCCACGCAGGGGATTTTCACTCTTGGTCAAGACTGTTTCTCAACACGAGCAACGGCGAGCTGACCTGGTTCTGGAGTAAACCCTTCGTGACACTGCAGGCGGGCATGCCCAGCGATACAGCCCAAGGCGGTCCCAGTGTGGAGACACAATCTTCCCGGAGAGCGAGCCTCCATCACAACCGATTCCACAGTCAAGGAAAAGTCCTGGCCCCAAATAGCTCCCTAAGTCCCTGGGCCCTGGAACCTTCCCTCATAATTTCTTCTACAGACAATTAAATTACTATGTGGAGTTTTCACTAAAGGTGAAAATGGTGTAGACTCAAGCAGAGATTTTCCTGAATCCGGGTGGCTCTTTTTCCTGACAAACGTGCTTGTTAATTACGTGGCTTGAGAGCTCACGATGTCCTCCCCATCCTCTCCAGCGACTCTGGCGGAAGCTACCCCCTGGGCCCTTCATTTCCCACACATCTACACTCTGGCTGGTGTTGCCTTCCCAGTCCAGTCCTGTCTCCTTCCCTCCCCAAACCAGACTTGGCCTTCCCTGGCTGATGTGGAGCTGGGGGGCCCCCTCCATGCATCAGGGCCTCACGTACACTCTCAGAACAAAGCAGGAGCGACTCTGGGGAACTTCAGACCCATGACAGGTCTGCAAACGGATAAAAGGCAGAGTGTGACTTACGTGTTGTCTTGCGTACGCCCTCTGCTACGCTCCTACTTCACTGCCCTCGAAATTCAGAAGATCTACCGTTCTTCGGTCACTAGGGCTTTGCCTGGAATAGTAAGGGCAGGAAATGAGAAAAGAGGCAACCGGAAGGAACCCCAGGGTCCACTGGGGAAAGAAACTCTCTTGCGCCATCATTCTTGACATTTAAAAGGGAAAAGGGCCACCGGAAGTAAGGAAAATCTCCACCATTCTCCGGACTAAGCCATTTTTCATCTTTAACCAAAACTATTAATAGTAATTTAATGTTTTTAAAAGAAAAACTTTGAAATTTCTTCGTTATTTACAAAGACCTTTCACATGCTTTTTTCTTTTTTTTTAATTTGAGCCATAAGATTTTTGAAATTTTTGAGTAGGCAAGTACTATTTTAAAGGCAGCAGCTGACGTTCCCAAAGGTTAGGGAACTTTCCCACGACCGCTCCTCCAGCGACTATCAGAGAGGAAAAGAACCACGTCTGTGACTCTAGTTCCAACCTTATTCCACAACACCAAATCCTAACAGGATGGTTTCAGGCTGAGAAGCTGTACTATCATTGGATGTACTTCCTCACCCAACACATGGAGAAAGGGCTTTGCCTGTGGAGTGACAGAGCGACGGTCATTGGGTTAAATGTTCATTAACCACAGACAACTCAGAAGGTAGAACACCCACACCAGGATGGTTAAGAAATTCACAGATCTCGTCCACATACCCTCCTTTTCTCTTTAAGTCACAGTTATTTTTTTTTTAACATTTCATCAATTATATTCTCACCAGAAAATGTCAACTTATTCTAGTTACGGCAATTGTTGCAGACTCTTTAAGAGGTTATGGAAAGCCTTCTTCCTATAAAACGCAGATGATATTCCTGTGACTCCACAGCAAAATTATTAATCTAACCAGCCCTAAGTGACTCTGTTTCAGACTCAGTGCTAGATGACAGAGATGCCAAGTTACGAGAGGCCCACCCTTCAACGGATGGGGTGAGGGGGTAGTTCTGGCAAAGGTGAGGCTCCTCTTTCTTGTAGCCTGGAAACATAGTTCCTGAGACATGACCAAAGCACCAAGCGCCTTTTACTTCTTCAGGCTCTGCTCTTACTGTACACACCACGCTGGCCCCCCAGGGTCTGGGCCCCAGCCGGGAAGGTGCTCACACAGAGACTGGGGCCCATGGGGGTCCTCCCTCCTCTGAGGGACTGCGGAGCTAGCTGCCGCGGTCCAGTTCCCCCACAGGAGGGCAAGCCCAGCACCCGTGGCACGTCTTTCCCTCTTCGTGCTCTCAGCACTCAGTGATGCTTCCGGGACACAGGCTGAAGGATCAAGACAGGAGCATACAGTAAAGGCTCTTCATTTAAGTGTTTCTAACAGCATTTCTTGGAAGTATATGTGTGTGCTTTCCCTGCAACAACTCCCTCCATGGCGGGAGACAGGATCCCTAAGCAGTCCAGCAAATTCTGAACAAAGTGCCGGGGAAATGGCTCTATCCCTTCCAGGAGGCTGACAGTCCCTTCGGATGCCAATTGGCTGTCACTCCGACATGAACTACACGGACATCGGGGGCCTAACAAGCCACGACAGACTGCCAGAGAAAGAAAACTTAGTTGTTAACTCTTCCTTGTTCTTCTCTAGGTGCATGTACTTAGCGCCGAGGAAAAGAGTCCTTTCAACAGATACCATTCCTTCCTACTTCTAACCACTGATGAGAAAATGAGGAGAAAAGCAGTCAAAAAAGGAGCTCCTGGGTGGCTCAGTCAGTAAGGCATCTGCCTTCGGCTCAGGTCATGATCCCAGAGTCCTGGTATCAGGCTCCCTGGTAGGCAGGGAGTCTGCTTCTCCCTCTCCCTCTGTCCCTCCCCTGCTTGTGCTCTCTCTCGCTATGTCCCTCTCAAATAAATAAATAAAACCTTTTTAAAAAAATGGTCAAAAGACAAAAAAAAAAAAAAAAGAAAGAAAGAAAGAAAAAGAAAAAGAAAGAACCCTGCAACCCCAGACACAAAGCTAATCAAAAGGAAACAATCAAAATTGTCAGACGAGAGTGGTATTTTCATGCCATAGTGGAGATGAGAGGAAACTGGAGAACGGGCCTTCCCCGGCACAGGCCAGGAGGTGCGTGCCCATGGCGTACACACATGTACACTGCACTCGCCACACTGTGCCCGGTGGGAATGTGGCCCGCCCTCTTTCTACTTCTTAAGCAGACTTTCTCCTTACCAGAAATCCACACCACAGCCTGCCTAATCCAGTTTCTCAAAAGAAGCATGCCCACCAAAGCACGGTGGGTCCACCGGGTGCCCTCAGGCTCCACCTCGGGCAGTGGAGAACGTGCAGGTGAGCCTCGCTACGCCTGTCAACACAGTGTGCACCTGTCCTCTTGCCCCGCTCTGTCCAGACAGACCTGTCCCATCAGTGCTCTCAGGTCATAATTTCACCTCCTTGGGTAAGCAGGTGCCTGGCTCCTGATCAACCCAACCATCTGTCCCCCAACGTCCCAGGAGCCTCCACGATCTGCCTGCCACCTAGCTTTGCACCCCAGGTCCCAACCCTGTCCACCCATCACAGTGAACGCCCCAAAGCTATCACCCTTCACGAGACACCCTGCCTTCCTTTCTTCTCTTGACTAACTCATGGAGGCTTGATGATCTTGGGGAATTTTTCATGATCCCCATTCAAAGCTGGGTAAGTACCTCAAACTTCCTATTCTCATGGCACCTTTGCTTTTATTTTTTTTATTTTTTTTAAGATTTTATTTATTTATTTGAGAGAGACAGAGAGACAGCACAAGCTGGGGGAGCAGCAGAGGAAGAGGGAGAAGCAGACTCCCCCCTGAGCAGAGAGCTCGATGTGGGGCTCAATTCTAGGACAGTGGGACTGCGACCTGAGCCAAAGGCAAACACTTAACCACTGAGCCACCCAGGCGCCCCCTGTGCTCACTTTTTTTTTTCCTTCATCTTTATTTTTTTATTTTTTATTTTTTAATAAACATATAATGTATTTTTATCCCCAGGGGTACAGGTCTGTGAATCGCCAGGTTTACACACTTCACAGCACTCACCATAGCACATACCCTCCCCAATGCCCCCTTCTCCCAACCTCCCTCTCCACGGCCACCCTCAGTTTGTATTGTGAGATTAAGAGTCACTTATGGTTTGTTTCCCTTCCAATCCCATCTTGTTTCATTTATTCTTCTCCTACCCCCCTAACCCTCCACGTTGCACCTCTACTTCCTCATATCAGGGAGATCATATGATAGTTGTCTTTCTCTGATTGACTTATTTCGCTAAGCATGATACCCTCTAGTTCCATCCATGTTGTCGCAAATGGCAAGATTTCATTTCTTTTGATGGCTGCATAGTATTCCATTGTGTATATATACCACATCTTCTTGATCCATTCATCTGTTGATGGACATCTAGGTTCTTTCCATAGTTTGGCTATCATGGACATTGCTGCTATAAACATTCGGGTGCACGTGCCCCTCTGGATCACTATGTTTGTATCTTTAGGGTAAATACCCAGTAGTGCAATTGCTGGGTCATAGGATAGCTCTATTTTCAACTTTTTGAGGAACCTCCATGCTGTTTTCCAGAGTGGTTGCACCAGCTTGCATTCCCACCAACAGCATAGGAGGATTCCCCTTTCTCCGCATCCTCGCCAGCATCTGTCATTTCCTGACTTGTTGATTTCAGCCATTCTGACTAGTGTGAGGTGGTATCTCATTGTGGTTTTGATTTGTATTTCCCTGATGCCAAGTAATGTGGAGCACTTTTTCATGTGTCTGTTGGCCCCTGTGCTCACTTTTAAATCAAAAGCCAACATTTACTAAGCACTGATGGTGTATGCTAAGCTATAGGTATTTACCATGAGTCACCTCACCGAGGGCCCACACTAGGTCTGCAAGGGGGAGGTGGGGAAGGGTGCTCCTCCTTGGGACCAAAAATGGTGTGCTGGTTCAAAGATTAAGAGGACCTCTCAAAGGAAGAATCTGGAATTCTGTATAACTGAATCAAGCCCCTTCTCAAGAAGTTCTTACACTGTATAAACCAACAGGCTCCTCCCCGCGGGGAACACATCAGCTCCAACACAGATTAGAGCCAGAATCCCTCCACGGTACTCCATCAGGCACCCCCTGCAACATTGAGCCAATGTCTCACTGGCCACAGACCGTGGACCTGAGCTGAGGGAGGTGCAGGGACAGGAATGCCGAGGACAGCTGCCAGGCCAAGGCCCCGTGCACAGTCTCGTGAAGGGTGTGTCAGGAAGGACAGGATCTCAGGGTCTCAGGACAGCTCATCACTCGTACAGGTCCCCTTCTTCCCGCTGCAGACCCTGACCGGGTCATCAGAAATACCGGCCAGGCTCAAAGCCATCTCCGGGCTCCACCCTCCTGGGGAAAATGTTTTTAAAAAAAGGAAAAGGCCCAAAAGGAGATGTGCAGAGCTCTCTGAAACCTAACTCAAAGTGTGAAACTCACAGGGCACGTTTAACCGAGGGAAAACAAAGGAAGAGGCGCCACCATGGGACACCATGTCAAGCACCCCCACTCCAGGAGCATCCAGCAGTACTTCTCCATTCCCACCGAAGACAGAGCAGAGCACAGTGTTTCGACCTATGAGACTTTGGCTTCAATGTAAACATTTTCCCCAAAGCAAGAAATTTTAATTAAAGAGTATGGCCGTCTGTGTCCCCATGACATGACTGCTCTTCGATTTCCAACACGCAGGGCTCCTGTTCCAGTGCTCAAGCATCCCGGGGGCTGGGGTCCAGGATTCCGCCTCACGGAAGCTGCAATGTATGTACAGACAACACAGTGTTCACAGAGGGCTCCACCGTCAGCCACAAGTCACCCGGGGGACCTATGGGCAGGCCCAGCTGGGCCGCAGGCTCGGCTACAGGATTCACACCCTGCCTCCCGTGGCTCAAAGTCCCATGTCCTCCTTACAGGCATTAGATTAAAATGCACGAAAACTTACTATTTGTAAAATGGGACAATACTGGCCTTGTGAGTCTCCCGGAAGGATTCAGTAAATTAATCCTCCAATTTCTAGCCTCTTGCTTATCAAAAAGCAAGCACTCTGATTCTATTCAAGCTGAGATCGCCTATTTCAATGAGTCCAATTTAACTTCAAGATGAAAAAGAGCGGGTCCCATGTGCACCCATTCCGCCCATCCAGATCCATCCACTCCATCAACAGACTTCCGCAGAGTGTCTGTCACACATGGAGCTCTGGGGCAGGCCCCGTGTGGGAGGTGAAGACAGGAGCAACAGAGCCCACGGCAGTGTGCAAAGAACACCACCAGGGCATCATCTGCCACAAATGTGACGTGCCGGGCCCCATTCTAAGCACCATGTGTGTGCGTGTGTGTGCATGTGTGCTCTCAAGCCACACAATGACCCTTTAAGGTAAGCAGTATTTATTATTCTCAGATGAGAAACTGAAGCACAGAAAGGACAAGGCACTTGTTCTAGGTCACATAGCTTCTAACAGGCAGAGTTGGGATATGTCCCACCACTGCGTGACTGCAGAGTCCTGTACTCTTAACCACCCGACACACTGCCTCCCCCGACACCAGACCACAAAGAACTAGAGGAGGGACAGGCTAGGAAACAGGTCCAGCAGGAACAGACAGCACAATGTCACAGATGGCCCATACTGTCTTTACCTGTAACAGAGCACGCGCCCTTTAACTAGAGAACAACACGTTCAGGCATACGGTCCCAGCCCAGACTGAACATCATGCACAGCACCTCGGTGCACACGCACTGAAGGGAAAGGGGTGGGCTAGGCACCTGGGTGTCCATCACTAGTCCTCCTGTCAACAACCTGTCTGACCTCTCTGTGGCACTGTCCTCCCTGTAGGGATTTAATGAGATGCCCCACGTACAGAGCTTACTTCCAGTTCCTGCCAGTGAAGACGATCCAAGTCAATCCATCAATCAGTCAAACTGCAAACTGCATCGAGACTCAGTCCTGAGCCAGATAAGAAAACCCCAGCTGGCAGACAGCACCAGTCTGCAGGCTAGGAAGCGTGTGGCCCATAGGATCCGAAATACACCGAGGACTCAGGAAAGTATCAACAGGTGTAAATGGTTATAAGGAACTATAAACCCATGCTACGAAACGCCAAGGAAGGAAAGTCCCCCACAGCTGTGCTGTGCTGCTGGCCTCCTCCACTCTGGGTCCTGTGATGAGGGCTGCACGGAGGCTCTTCAAGCTTCAAACCCCTCAGATGACCTTGACGGTACAGACGGGGATGCTCAGCCGCAGAGTAGGGAAGTGAGGGGCTCCACGTCACACCACAGACAAAAAACAGAGTCTGTTGCTCCAAACTGAAAGACTCAGCTGCAAAGCGAGCAGGGACATCATCTCAGGGTCAGACACGGCCTTGACACCAACACTCAGTGCGATCTGTGTCTCATCCCCATGGTGCGTCCTATGCCTCAGAGGAGCCCAAGTTGCTGACAGGTCATGACACAGCACCCACGTATTCTAGTACAGACCTCACTCACCGTCCAGTGAGCACACGTCAGAGCGGGGTCATTCACAACTGGCTGTGGTGACCCCGATATGACCAGACATCTGCACCATAGGTCCCGGGGTTGGGACAACGGTGACATCAGTAGTGCACACAGAGCTTGTGTCTGGCATGAGACTGGGTACAGGAGGAGAAGGTACATCAGCATACCCTAGTCTGGTCTCGTTTACAGCACAGCATCCTTGTCACAGACAGCACAACCCATGACCAGCAAGCTTTCTCACTAATGGTTTTCTCTGCGTCCTGTCCTCAAGGAAAACAGAGGGCAACCACAAAGTTCACTGTAAAAACTGGGGCACCTGGGTGGCTCAGTGGGTTAAGCCTCTGCCTTCAGCTCAGGTCATGATCCCAAGGTCCTGCGATCGAGCCCCGCATCGGGCTCCCTGCTTAGTGGGGAGCCTGCTTTCCCCCTCTCTGCCTGCCTCTCTGCCTAGTTGTGATCGCTCTCTGTCAAATAAATAAATAAAATATATTTTTTTAAAAACTAAAAACTGTCAAGACATAAATCTGCGTCTAATACTTCTGAAGCAGGAACCTTGTCCCTGGGGGAGAGTCCACACTGGTCGCCACTGCGTCCTCAGCACAACAGGCCTTCAAAACCTGTAAGTGGATGCCTACACCCGGCGCCACGCACACCTGCACAGGCGACACGGCAGGCCAGGCTGCCTGACGAAGCGCCACCTACCCCACTCCAGCCACCCTCAGCACCAAACTGCTCTTAGAAACTGGACAGTTCAAGAAACACAGGGCTATAGGAGATTGGATTTTCTGAATTTGGCATATATTTTAGGCACAAAAAATGCCCCCAACCCTCTTTGACTCTTCAAAATATTTGCCCATATACTGAAATAGTTATTGGCCTAAAATGTGTCTTCTGATCTGCTATTTCAGAAACACGAATCACGAATTTCAAGAACACACTGTGAGCCTTGTGCCGGGTGCCGCCGACAAAAGAAGACCAAGGCCAGAGCGCCAGCAGCTCTCCTGGAGACACAGGCCGTAAACAAACAAGCGTCCTGCACAATGAGGGCTTTCAGCAGAGCAGAACCCAGGGCAGGAGGGCACAGAGCAAGGGAGCGATCAGGGCAGCCGCACACTTCAGACCCACAATATAAGAAAGGACGTTCCTCTTCTCCGTGCGCTTTGCAATTTCTTCATCCAGTCCTCATCATTTTCTTCCAAGTGAACAGCAGCCCAGGCCATCTACACGCTAAATACTTCAAATCGTCACCAGATCTGCAGTGCTCATCCTAGTCCCCCGTGAAGAACCACACAGTGCCTGAGCCGTCCCAGGGTTTACTGGCCACAGTGTTTCCATCAAGACCCCTGGCCTCTGCATAGCCAAACTAAAACTGCATCTCATTTTCTGTCCAAAAGTCTTCTTTTTTTTTTTAAGACTTTTTAAAAATTTATTTGAGAGAGAAAGCATGAGCAGGGTAAGGGGTAGAGGGAGTGGAACTCGATCCCAGGACCCTGAGATCATGACCTGAGCCGACGCCAGATGCTTAGCCAACAGAGCCACCCAGGCGCCCTCTATACAAAAGTCTTACAGATAGAAGCCAAATAAATGAATGACACTATCAAGAGAAATTCACTTTATTAGATTATTTCAATGTTATCCATATCCAAGAAAGCACCCTGTGCACTTGAAAGGAACAGGCATAAATATAAAGTCACAAAATGAACAAAAGAAGTTGATTTTCCAACCACAAGATAACAGTTTGTTGTGCTTGAATATTAAAACAATTTTTTAAATTTCTGATAGCCAGAGCTCAAAGGGAAATGGAGTAGACCATCTAATTCGGATCAAAGAAAGAATATAAAAGGGCTTTTTCCCCCTAAGTATTGAAAAAACAAATCACCCCCTTTTTAAAAAAAAATTTATTTATTTATCTGAGAGAGGGAGAGAGAGGGGGAGAGAGGGCATGTGTACAAGCCTGGGGAGGGGAGGGGCAAGAGGAGAAGCAGGCTTCCTTCCTGTTGAGCAAGGAGCCAGAGGCAGGACTTGATCCCAGGCCCCTGAGATCATCATCTGAGCCGAAGGCAGATACCTCACAGACTGAGCCACCCAGGTGCTCCCAAATCATCTTTTTTTTTTTTTTTTTTTGACAATACAAGTAGAAGCACTGTTACAGGGTTTCTTACATCCTTACTAAGTAAGAGCTAGGAACACAGTAAAGTGTAACTCAAAGAAGGTACTCACGCAGACACTGAACACAGAAGAGATAACTTCTCCTTCTATCAGGTTTAAAAACAGTAAAGAAGAGGACTTACTGATCTGCTCTTGGTATCACAGAGAGGTTAGTCCCCAAAACAAGGCCTTCTGGGAAAAACCACTTGAATGTGATCTCTTATACAAAATCCCAGAACTAACTCAAATAAAAGATTTTCAGAAACTTCAACAACTGTTTCACAGCTCAGAAAGCTGGAGCAGGCCCTGTCCCTAGGTCAGCCCCGCCATGCGAAGACCCCCGTCATCAGGCATCTAACCAGAAGGGGAACACTCACCCCTAAAGTGTGCGCCTGACTTTATTTTCTATCTTAAAAGGAATATACACAGGTACCTTAAATCTCTTTTTTCGGTTTTTACTTTTCTTAATAGTAACAAGCTATTCTATTCGTTTGGGGAAAGTGCCACACTTTGTACATCCTTTTACCATTATAAACTCCCTTATCCTTGTAATTCTAAGTGACTCCTAAGAAACCTAGAAACTCCACAAAGAAACCTAGAAGCCCACTGACTGAAATGCCATGTTGGTCATCCCTAGGCATTCAGAACGGGGTGCGCAATAAAAATGGTACAAGGGTGTGACAGACAGGCAACCCCATTCCTCCGTCCATGGGTCTACTTGCATGCTGAACCAGGGAGAAGAGTCGGCCATGACACCACATATGGAAAAGTCTTCCCAAATCCCCAGAGTAGCAACCAAACTAGGGTCTGCAGGCTGCACAGCTCTCACCTGCCCATTCCACCAACCGCCCCACAGAGGGGGCATGTGGAGTCCGCTCCTCCCACCCAGCAACCTCCCTTCTTTCCCTTGTCTGCTGCTGCCAGGACTTTCCCTACGGCAGAAGACCAGAATCTGCTCCCCCAAATATGCCTCTTTGGCCCAAGGGCCATTGTGAGCCAATTATTTGGAAAAACAGTAGACACAAAAGCAGCTCAGAAAACTAAGAAGTTACCCTTTCATGAGGGTACACGTACAAAGGAAATCTCCATTCACAAGGGTGTCTCCCTCTATGCACCAGGAAGAGAAAGATAAAAAAGACGACTCACAGAAGACCCTTACCCACTGAGAGGGTGGCTGGCTTGCTTGCTTCCTTGGCTTGCTGTACTTTTCCTGATCACCTTTCCATCACCCGCCCTCCACGCCTGGCTTTCTTTGTTTTAGCTGAAGACGGTACGTAAGCCCAAATTTAGTCACTTCTATGAGCTACTCTTCCCATGTACATATGAGATATACACATTAATACACTGCTTTTCTCCTGTTGATCTGTCGTTTGGTACTGGGCCCTAGCTGAGAACCTAGAATGGGAACCTAGAAGGCAGAAGGACAAGATTTTTTTCCTACCCCACACTCATCACCCAAAGCTTGCAAGAAACTTCTGGGGTGCCCTGCCGGTAACAATCTCACTGTCTCCACTGACCGAGCACTTGGGATGTGCCAGACCTCAGCCTAGTCCTAGCAACAGCAAGATAAAGTGGGCACTATTCCCCCGATTTTACAGACAGGACAATGAAGGTCAGAGCGGAAGGGTGAGAAATCAGCTTGTAGGTGGCACAGCCAGGATTGCGACCCAGATTCTGCGGCCAGATTCAGGCTTGAGACTGAATTACTCACATTCATGTGTGTAGTTAAACTTTGTGTCCAGGTATATTTAAAAGCCATAAAAATGCTAGAGCTTTGCTTTCCACATTACCTCCAACAATCCTCCCCAAAATTACCGGGAAGATGGTTTTTACGTATTCCACCTCAGACGGGTCCATCCATCCATCCTAGGGCTACCTGGTTCAGGTTTGGATGTCCTGCACTTGCTACAACCGTGGGATAGAAGTGTAACTGATCTCTTTCAGCGTGAGAGCCACTGAGTACGTCAGCTCTCGTGGGAATCCCCTAAGGACCATCACTAGTCCTGGTACTGAGTTAGCTGCCAGGACTGGTCTGCTCATCACTGTCTCAGGGGAGCTCCAAGCGTGCTGGGGAATCCCAAAATGCCCACTGACAAAGGAGATCGATGCCATATACACCCAAAGAATGAGATATTGAGGGGCGCCTGGGTGGCTCAGTCATTAAGCATCTGCCTTCGGCTCAGGTCATGATCCCAGAGTCCTGGGATCGAGCCCAGGGTCCTGGGATCGAGCCCTGCCATTGGGGTCCCTGCTCCAAGGGAGGCCTGTTTCTCCTTCTCTGACCCCCTCTGCTTGTGTTCCCTCTCTTGCTGAGTCTGTCAAATAAAATCTTTTTTAAAAAGCAAATGAGATATTGATCTTGACAAAAAGACGTATGAAGCCTGAGTACAGTGAACACAGGGTCTCATTAAGGAAACTAACATCTCCATGTCATGTTCTAAGCACAGAAACATCAGGCAACTATTAAAACCTCCCTGGAATCTTTGACAAAGTAAGACAGTGAAAAATAAATGGAGAGAATTTCCTCCAAGAAATTCTTTCATTTTACTTTGGGTTTACATTCTTTTTTGAAATTTGACAGAAACAGCATAGGTCAGGATTACAGGGTGGTTGTTGTTTTTTTCTTTAACTCAAAATTTTGTAATGACGAATTCCTTTTTTTTCCCCTTTATATACTAGTGCTCCTTCGCTGTGGTCTTCGGCGTAGTGAGTCCGCAGAACTCACGAAGTCAGTAAGCGTGCAAGGACAGCACGAGGCTCTGGGAAAGGGCAGTGCACCAACGTGTCTGAAAAATCCATCGGCTTCAAATCGGAATGCAAAATTGAGTAACAGGAAGGTTCCCCGTTTAGCTCTCAGCTCATCTGAGTCATCAGTTGTCAACATACAATATTTAACCTCTTTAGAGGCTTTTAAAAGGTCATTATTTCTAAAGGAGTTTACACACAGTATACGTTCACATGATTTCTTAATTATTTTTCTTGTAGAAAGTAATAATAGCGATTCATTATTATAAAAGAGAACATATATAAACCTGTTAAGAAAAACATTTAGTCTTGAATAAAAACATAAAAGATACATATGACATTGTACATATATATGCACATTTATATGACTCAAAAAGGGAAAGGGGGAAAATAGAAATGCTTTAATAAATACATAGCTAAATGAACCATGGTACATTTAATATGAAATCCTGTATTCCTGTTAAAAAAGAGTTATCTGTATTTTACAGAGACTTCCATGATGAATTAAAAACTCTGAAAACCATAAATTGCGCTCCCCTACACATTCAAACCCTCCCATACTACGTACCCATTTGTCTGTCTGCACACATGCACACACAGTGAAAGTCCCCAAAGCCACCCAACGGGAAGTGGTTACCCCTGGGGCTGGAAGGGGGATGGGGGAGAAGGCGGTCAAGGGGACTTTGTCAGCACTGTTCAAATCTTTCAGGAGGTGTACTCATGGGTCACTTGCAGAACTAAAAATAAGTTAAACCACTTGGCATCCTAACAACTTGCCAAATGGACCTGGGCTCAGCGTCACCTGGTATTAAAAGCATGTAAAGTGAAGCAATGCCAAATTTTCCTATTAAATCAACGTTAGCAAAAAAAAAAGTGTTCAACACTAATGAGGATGAGGTAAAACATCTGACCATCCTGTACCAAGATCATAAAATGCTTCTGCCCTTTGACCCAGGTCCACTTGAAACCTCAAGGAGATAATCAGAAATCAGGATAAAATTTTATGTTATCAACGTTTATCATCACTCTTCACCACTAGAAAATGCAAAAGTACCTAATGGATCAACAACTGAGAAGGGTTTAAGAAACTAGGAAACAGCCACATAGTAGAACAGTATGCAGCCATTACAAACTATATTCAGGCAGACATCATTAGGCTACTGAAGAAAGCAGGATACCAAAATGTTCTTGCAAGCATAATGTGACATACAGACATGCATACATAGAAAAGGAATCAGCAAGCTCACGGAAACATGCGGATACTGCTCAGTGAGGCACTTAAGAGAAACAATATTGTCTTAAAAAGTACCTCGTCATGGGGGGCCCGGTGGGCTCAGTGGGTTAAGCATCTGCCTTCGGCTCAGGTCATGATGTCAGGGTCCTGGGATCAAGCCCCACGTCAGGCTCCCTGCTCAGTGGGGAGTCTGCTTCTCCCTCTCCTTCCCTCCCACAACACACTGCTCCTGCTCTCTTGCTCTCTCCCAAATAAACAAAATCTTTAAAAAAAAAAAAAAAAAGTCTTTTATATTTGTGTGCTGGCCATTGCTAAGAAACAGGCCCACGCTGGTTCAGAAGAGGGCCTGTCTGGAGCAGTGAATGGAGGGAGCGGTACAGTCCCGTCTGTTGGTACAAAGAGCACTTGGTGGCCTCGGAGATATTCGGGGGATATCCTGAAAGATACTCCTGCTCCTGTCCATCCGTGCACCAGTGTATGTGCAAGCGGGACAGGACAGCCAGCCCCTGGGATGCGCGTCGTGACAGCAGCGCCCCCAGCGGACCCTGGACCCCACGGAGGGGGTGCTTGACAGGTCTCTCCTCTCTTGTGGCCCCCAGGTTGGCATCGTCAGGAGATGCTCCTCGCATCGGTGCACAATTACAGGAGGCTGTGTTCTTAGTGCTCCCGTCAAGGAGGAAACAGAAGGATGGCTCCTCCCCGAGCATCTCTCACCTGGATTCCCCACTCTGTGACCACACCTGGATCAGGGCAGGATTGCCTGAAGAACAACGGGGCATCTGGACATCGAGTTCCTCCTCCCTGAAGCTGCCTCGAGGGTGCCGTGCCACTGTGTCTTACAGGGCTCTTTGGTGGGGCAGAGGGATGCTTTAATGAAGACTTTATTTTTCAAGAATGTTCTTTGCACTGCTCTCCCAGATGGGTCCGATGTGATGAAAACAGGACAATGTCTCTGCTCCTGCTGAAGTCAGACACGTGTACTCTTGTATTCCCGGGGTCATTTGACCTATTCCGGTGCCCTTCCTTCCGGGAGGGCCACAAAGGAGGGCCCGGCCCAGCGTCCAGGCCTCACGCTGGGGGCTGCGGGCAGGAGGAAGGGAGCCTGGCGTTGCATGATGGGCTTCGGGAGGCCGGACCTCCAGTTGGACCCCAGAGGCCTGGCTGTACCTGATGAAGGCTGCTGCTCCTGTCAACAGAACGCGCACTGTCGGCGAGATCCTGACGCTGGGCTTCATGGGCTTTCCACATTCGTCACTGACACATCTTTTTCTAGACTGAAGAAAAGTCTAGAGTCTTCTTTACCAGAGGCCTCTAAAACTTTTACTGAAAACACCACCTGTGTATATTCTCCTTCTATAGCCCTAGTCTCCGGGTCCCAGGGAGCCAAAGAAGGCACAAGTCTGTAACCCCCAAGACATGGGAAGCCTGACTTCTGAGGCTCAGCCCCCACACAGCGACTGTCCCAGAGAGGGTGACACCAGCCCCACCGGCACCAGCAATAGGCCTGCACACACACTCCCGGGCTCAGGAACAGAGCCGGACACAGGGGGAAGTTGGCGTCGCTGGGGCCCAAGGGCATGGGGGTAGCCACCCCTGGCTCACGAGCCCTCCGACCTCCACAGCGCTCCCTCCAGCACAGGGAAAGCAGGGCCCAGGACAGCGGCCAGGGCTCAGTGGCCGCCACCCTGCTCCTCCCAAGAGGAAATCAGATGGAAATCCTGAAAAACCCCCTGTTTTGTTAACAAAATCTGGGGAGGAAGGTTCCATCTGATAATATATGTTCCGTGAAGGGAGATCAGAAGAAAGGGGAGAAGCACGGAGACTATGATGCCTTTCTTGCCAACCTTTGTCATTCGAGAATTTTTTTTTTTTTTACTTCCACTGTGATTTATTCAGGACACATTGCAGCTCTTAAAAAAATTAACACATATTTCGAAAAACAATTTCCTCATAGTTAAAATCTTGATGACATATAAATGTCCATCCCCGAAATACTTCATGGAAATGAGTAAATTTTTAAGGATAATATATTTTTGTGACATTCTTAACACACACATATTTTATTTTCCTGTGTAAGTTTAGTTATTATCAACATCAGGCTTTATACTTGTTAAGTATGCATTATAAGGCAGTATAAATGCATAAATTATAGACCCATACCTGAGTATATTTTATTACACTTTGGCAGTGATTTTTTTTTTCATTTGTAATTAAGCCCTAAGATTTTTTTATTTCTTTTCAGCGTAACAGTATTCATTGTTTTTGCACCACACCTAGTGCTCAATGCAATCCGTGCCCTCTATAATACCCACCACCTGTTTCCCCCAACCTCCCACTCCCTGCCCCTTCAAAACCCTCAGATTGTTTTTCAGAGTCCATAGTCTCTCATGGTTCACCTCCCCTTCCAATTTCCCTCAACTCTCTTCTCCTCTCCATCTCCCCATGTCCTCCATGCTATTTGTTATGCTCCACAAATAAGTGAAACCACATGATAATTGATTCTCTCTGCTTGATTTATTTCACTCAGCATAATCTCTTCCAGTCCAGTCCATGTTGCTACAAAAATTGGGTATTCATCCTTTCTGATGGCGGCATAATACTCCATAGTTTATATGAGTAAATATACATTCGTAAATATACGAATATACATTCATCCGTTCAAGGGCCTCTTGGTCCTTTCCACAGTTTGGCGACCGTGGCCATTGTTGCTATAAACACTGGGGTACAGATGGCCCTTCTTTTCACTAAATCAAGATTTTTTTAATGAAAGCAGCATCCTAGGCTCTGGAAGACCTCACAGGCTGCTTGTCACTGACCCAGACCGACACTTCTTATCTCTCTGTCAACTCCGTCCTCACCCGAGTGTTCCCAGAGCAGCGAGCACACCCCACATCGGGGAGAAGATTCCAGATTTCTCCGAGTGCCTTGCCCACAGACAGGGCACACTCACCTACAGAGTATAAATCCTTACAAGGAAAAGAAAACTCCAGAGCTAACTATATTTAGCAAACTCAGGGTTTGGGTTACCAGACCCAAAAGCCGGTGTGACTTCCAGAGTCTCACCGAACTAAGCATGAGATGTGGGGGGGCCCAGAGGCTGCCGGATGTGCTCGCCTGTGTCCTCACACAAACCCGTGTGTCCCTTACCTGTCTCTCTGAATGCCATGGAGCCTTCTCATAATCATGTCCAACAGACTTTATTCTAAGAAATGCCACTGCAAAGCATTTGCTTACAAGACCTAAATTCTTTTTTTTTTTTAAGATTTTATTTATTTATTTATTAGAGAGAGAGAGGGAGCACATGAGAGGGGAGAAAGTCAGAGGGAGAAGCAGACTCCCCATGGAGCTGAGAGCCCAAAGTGGGGTCGATCCTGGAACTCCAGGATCGTGACCAGAGCCCAAGGCAGTTGCTTAACCAACTGGACCACCCAGGTGCCCAAGATCTAAATTCTTAACAGACTGATTCACAGAGACAGCTCTGCAGCCTCACCTTTGTGAATCGCGAGCAATCACCACCCCCCCACACCCCCCCTCGCCGCCCACAGAGGAGGCCTACAGCTGGAAACCTGACTCATCTGGGAGGCAGGGATGTCCCCTGAGACTCTCACCTCTGATTTAGCTGCTTTTTAGGCAAGGGAGCCAAGTCCAGGCTCCGTGGGTGTTCCCCAGCCTGGGAGAAACGGGGTGTACAACGTTGCAGTGGAGACTTTCCTGGGAGAGTTTCCAACCAGGAAACTGAAGTTAGTCTTGTAGTATTAATGTATTAGACTGACAATACTAATGTGACATCACCCAAGGCCTCCCCCACCCACATTCATTCTGGATAATCACAACCCTTGCTTCCTGGTGCCTGAGATCAACTACTTCCAAACAAGATGTGAGTAGCTCATAGCTCCTTAGAATCCCAATACCAGGAATATCTGGATTTAAAAATGATTAAGTACAGGGGCACCTGGGTGCTCAGTGGGTTAAGCGTCTGCCTTTGCCTCAGGTCATGATCTCAGGGTCCTGGGATCAAACCCCTGTCAGGCTCCCTGCTTAGCAGGGAACTAGCTTCTCCCTTTCCGGAACTCTGCCTGCTGCTCTCTTGCTTGTGCTCCTAGGCTCTCTCTTTCTCTCTGACAATAAATAAAAACCTTTTTTAAAAAAATTATTAAATATTAGAATATTTGGATAAAAGTTTGTCCCTGAGATCATGTTTTTATTTAGGGTATGAAGCTGTCTTAATTACAAAAATTATGATACATGTCCACATTAGACATTCTAAGTAGGAAACCCCGAGGAAGAATTCTGGGTCCCTGGAGTTCGGCCACTTACAGCTAATCCACCTGAACCTTCAGACTAAGCCTTTCCAGGACTTTCCTTCCATGTTTACAGTTTCTTTACTGAAGTGTTACTATGTTTCCGTATGTTCCCTACAGGCTATTTGTCCTACACTGTGCCTCACGTCAATACTTTCCACCCCATGGTTGTCATGGTAACAGCACCTTCCACCCTATAGATGAATTTCGGAACCTATGTATCCAGCCCCACTTTGGGGGTCCATCTGGGCTGCTCCCAATGTTCAAACAATGTTCATTCACTAAACGTTCTCGGAGCTGAACCTCTGGACACAGCGGTGCTCATTTCCTTAGAAAGTACTCGGAGGAGCCGCTCCCCGAGTCACAGGAAGGACACATCCCGTCACTGTGGCCACAGGAGACCTCGTGGGAAACGGCTGAGTCACGTCAGCCCCCACTGCTCTCAACCATCTGTGGCTGAACTTCCCCGGTCTGTCTCTGCCACCCTCACTGTGAAGCTAACTCTTATCTAGTTTCCAAGATACTCAAACCCTCGAGTATTAGGGGACATCCTTAGTTCAAGAAGCTATCTGGCTTATTAGCATAACCTCTGAGTCCTTTCTTAAAATAAGGTCTGAAGACATCCTGTCTGTTCATCCATTTCCGCTCCTAAATGATAAGAGCCACCGTCCTTTCTCCGACATCTCTAACTCAGGGACTGATACAGACCAGTAAGTCCGTTTGATGCTTTGATCCATCTGATCCTTAGTCCAAACCTCCTTTTCCTCCCCACAGGAGCCACAGGGGCCACACAGTGACTCCAGAAGGCTTGTGGGCCCCAAATCCCAACGCTCGTAGTACCAAGAGCAGTCATTGGGCGGGTGCCAGGGCTAAAATCCCAGGTCCTCTGCTGCCACTCCTCTCACAATGTGACACCTAATGGACTCGCAGCACCACACGCCCAGGGACAACAAGCAGCCAGCGTCTCTGAAGTGGGACAGGAGCAGTCACTCAGGATTACTCTAGCTCATAACTCTCATCTACACTGTGCCCTCCAGAAGGGTGAAGTGGCACCGCAGAAACCCAGAGGAACAGGACTGTCACCGGCCGAGCACAGCTGCCCCCCCACCACCAGGAAGTGGGCTTCAGCCACGTGTCTATTTCCCTGGCACGTGATTAACCTCATTCGGTGTTATGGAGCCACACGGGTTCATTATGGATCACGTGGCGGGCCTAGTCTCAAGAAAGCGCCAGACAAGATACAGAGCTTCTCGTGGGGGACAAATCTTCAGTGTGTGGGACTGTCCCCAAGACCGAGGGGCACTCAGCATCCCACACGCCCATAATATTAAATGCTCATACACACACCCCCACTGTCATCGGGACAATCACACATGTCCTCACAGGTTCCTAGATGCCCATGGTGGGTGGGGGTAGACACCATCCCCCAGTGGGAACCCTTTCTTCTCCTGGGTGAGCCAGAACAGACACTTGGGAGATGACAGAAAACCAAACTAACCCGGATACCGAATTGTGCAGGGCAAACCGTGAGTCCCGTAAAGATTACAGGAGACTGGGAAGGAGGAGGCACAGAGCAGGTTGTGGTATGAATGAGGGGAGGGTCCGGTCCAGGGTTCAAGTTGGCCATGAAATGGTTTCTCATCGACTTGTTGGGTTTCCCCTGCTTTAAGCTGATCACAATAAGCAAATTCCAGGACCCCACATTCTACATACTTGGCAACGCCAACCTCTGAAAAACACTTACTGCTGCTCCCCACGTCCCGGACATCTAAGGAAGGCAGCGTCTGGTGAGTCTTGGTGAAGGTGAAGGACAAGGCTGGCCCGCCCACAGCAGAGGCTCTGCCCTTCCCTGTAGGACCCAGGAGGCCAGCCCCCTGCCCTGCTCCCTTCCGCCCACTGCAGCTGTGGTCAAAGCACCATTGTTCCCAAGAGGCCCAGGGAACAATGCCCCTTGTTGATCTTCTCTGCTCCAGCTGAACAAGGTCACTGGCTAGTTCAACCTCAGCCACTGCCAGCCTCCCCGCCTCTCACCGCACAGTGCTGGCAGGGCTGTTTCCTGTCATCACCTCGTCACCTCTACGTGCAGGTGAGCCTGCACAGGTCAGCAAATGAGCCATCTTGTACAGATCCTGTTGAAAACAGACTCCAGAGAGACCCTCGGGGCTGTGGTCCTCAAACTTCTAGAACTTTAAAATGCAAAACGCTCAGTTAAAATCCAGACTTCTGGCCCCGATAAAGTGAAGCTGTGCGAGCAGGAAGCCACAATTTCACCCCTGCCCAGTGTCCCTGAAACAGGTGACCCACCGGAGCCCTCCGAGAGGAGCTGCCACAGCCACAGACCCAGAAATGAAAAACAACACCTTCCTGACATTTGACCTGGTCTCCCTGAAATGTATTCTTCACTAGCAAAAGGAAAACTAAACATCTAGTAAACATAAAAGAGAAATAAGAGATCAATCTAATTCGGAAAGAAAATTAGTCAAGTCCCTACACTCTTGCATAGAGAGACCGTAAGTTCAGTCTGCCCTCTAGTTTCCACTGAAAGGTAACTCGCTGCCCACGTGTCCTATCAAAGCACACTGAATGTAACTGTACCACCTCACACTTGAACAAACGTTTAGTAATTTCAAAATACTTTCCTACTGTATCACCAAGAAAGATGATCTCACCTGACCCTCGGATTATCTACACCTGCCCAGGAGGCCACGTGAAGAGTCAACACAACCGTCCCAAGAGCCTTACAGGAAGCATCCGGAATATTCTGCCGCCTTCTGCTAGACAGATATGGCAGACAAGTCTCGTGCCAGCTCAAACGCGCAGACCAGACCCAGCCGCCCAGACTGCAGCCCCGGGAAAGCCAGCCCAGGGGAGGGGAGCAGTGGTACAACCACAGGGCCTGTTGGGAGCTCAGGTGAGACAGGCAGTGGCATCTGGGCCCACGTTTACTGGACGTGCCACCTCTCAGGGTACCCAGAAGCACTTAAAATGCTCCTAAACATCACAGCTCCCATTTCTGCCCTCACCATATATGACAAAGGCTCTGCCACATGCAGGGTGATACGCTAGGACTCAGGACACACCCGAGCATGGTAAGTGCTACCAATGGAAACAGCACAACGTGGGGAGGCAACCTCGATGCTAAAGCTTTCCCTGACAGACGGGTGCTTCAGGGGAGACCTAGAGAAAGAAGGGCAGTCAGCAAAATCTTGAGGAGGGAGGAAAGTGGAAGTGAACGGCTCCCTGGGAAACCGGCACCCAGCCACCACGGAAGGCCCCCCAAGAGGGACAGAGACGGGCGGTGCTGGGGACGGCGGGCTCCAGCCAGGCCACGTGGGGCTCTGAGGCGGTGAGACTGAACTCTAGCGGCCGAAAGAACCACCGGGGAATGAAGGTTTGTGTTCTATTTGGGGTTGTGGGGGACAGTGAATTACTAGATCTGTATTTCAGAGAGGACGCTCTAGAGCCTCCTGACTGTACCGGGAGGACGGCAACGGGAAGGGGACAAGTGGGGGCACCTGGGATGCTTTCTGGAGGCATGACCACCAGCGGCTAGATCTGGGACAGCCAGATCTGTCCAGCCAGGGCAGGACAGACAGGGACAAGACTGAGACCCACTCTGGCTGACTGCTTGGGGCATGTTCCCACGGCCACCCCACAAGCAGCAGAGCAGCCAGGGCAGAGAACCTCTGAGAAGGCATTAAGATCTGAAAATCCAGGGGCGTGGGCACGGAGGAGGATGAGCACAAAAACGCTCACTCACCACCTTCTGCTCTCCAGTCTGGCTGCATTTTACACTAGCTACACTGTTACACCTGTAAAGGCTTCTTCCAACAGAGACATGATCCTGTAAATCTGATTTTCTAAATTACAGCACTTACTGCAATTTTGTACCTCTTGTAACAACTTAATTCACGCAACCAGAAAACTCCTGCTACTAAAAGCATTTCCTAAAGATTCAGCCTTTTCCAGCCTTGTTAAACATGGCACACCAGCAGAATTTCATCTTTCTTATGCAATTTCCACATCCGCATGGAGGGCCCAGCCTGGATCCAAGCCTTCAACCCCAGCCTGTCCAGCCCCAGGCTGTGTGGATGGTGAACACCAGTACAGCACGCGGCGTCACCCATCATCCTGGAAGCGGCTCTTCACGGACAGAACATCAGGATGGGGGCCCCGATCTCAAAACTGGAGTAAAGACCCTGCCCCCAGCTGAGCTACCCAATCTGGGCTGTCTGGGAAGAAAAAATCTTGTGTCAAATGCAGCCAAGAGGCCAGGCAGGGCCTCAGAAAGCCACGACTACAATGGACCTGCAGGACTTGTGTGCGTAGGAAAAGGACTTTATTCCTAGAACTGTCATTCTCTTTTCTGATAAAACACAAATTTCCCAGGGAGAAGGCCCCAAGGCTGGCCATTTCCACCTCTAGGAAGGCTCCGGCTTCCTCTCTGCCAACAGGGCTTAACAGGAAAAACTCACCCAGAGGTGGAAAAGGCTTCATGTCTCACACCATGGCCCAAAGTCACCCTTAAAACCCTCCTGCGGCCACCACCTCCCATGTGAGACTCTCAGGACACAGCTTCCAAGTTCCAGCAGCCAAGCTGGAGTTGGGGACAGCCACACCCAACAGCCACCACTCTTCCAAGACTTGCAAGGCACACCAGAGAGGTGTGTGTCAACAGCCTTTTCCCGGTTCTATGTGCCTCAAAATGGCCGGAAGCAAGTTCATTATTCTTCCTAAAATTACTTTTGAAAACTCAAAGAGACCTGACGCACACATGTGTTTACAAACCAGGTTCTAAAGGGCTGCCCCTCGCTTACCCTTAGATCTCTGTTTTGGAATGGAGCGTGAGACACCTCACAGACTGAGATAAAAACTAGAATTTCTGGCGCCGCCCATCTGGGCAGAGAGCAGGAGACGTGCCTACTTGCCCACAAAAACTAAAAGGCCAAGAGAGTGAGGAAAGCATAAAGGGAATATATGAAACAGATTAAGAGTACATACAGCTGACCACTGCACATGGGTTTGAATGAGGTGGGCCCACTTACATGAGGGTTATTTCCCACAAACACAGGACAGTGCTGCAAATGTACTTTCTCTCCCTTAGGACTCTCTGAACACTTTCTTTTCTCTGGCTCACTTTACTGCATGAATACGGCAAACATGTAATATACAAACTGTGTTCATTGACTGCTCGTGTCATTGCTAAGGCTTCTGGCCAACCATAGGCTGGTAGTAGTTAAGTTGTGGGAAGTCAAAAGTTATATGTGGATTTTTAAACCATGTTGGGGATCAGTGCCCCTAATCTTCATGTTGTTCAAAGGTCAATGTATTTTATGTTTATATAAAATAGGAATAATACATCTATGATTTATATGATGTATTATATGTCTATATTATATATGCATACTACATTTATTATTTACACATTAACATACATAATATAGAACACACAGAATTATGTTCTATACATATTATGTATTATATAAAACCTAAAGAGCTACATATTATAAACAGCTTACAGGCTGAAGATAGCACAATGACATACATTATTCGGAAGTCCCAATTTTTGCTGGCTAGTTGGGTTGTCTTTCAGCAACCATTCCTGCAGATGTTCTGCAAGTGCGACACAACCAGCAAGTGTGAATGTAACAGCAAGTGCGAACACAAGGGAAGGGCAGTATTCTCTCATCCCCCAGCTTTCACTGTTTTTAGCGTGCGACTTGCCCGTTTCTCAGAGCAAAGCCGTGCAGTCAGTCTGCAAGCGCGGACTCTGACCCTCAGGCAGGGTCTAAAGAGCTCGCTCTCAAGCCGGTTTAGCAAGTGGTATGAGGCAGCCGCGTGAGAGCCGCCACAACCCCAGCCGCTCAGGGGCACACAGCGAGCACCCAAACCACCCAGAGGCCTAGTGCAGACTGCGCACCAGGCAGAGGATGGCTTTCCTATTATGGGGTGCTCCTCTGGAAAAAGGCTAGCAACACAGTCTACGAATTACCCTCGAATCCGGGGCTGGTCCTCCCATCACTTGGGAGTCACGGGAAGGGCTGAGGACAGAGACGGATCCAGGGAACTTGTGCGCGTCTGCACAGCAGGCCTGTGGTGGCCCGCAGTCAACTGTGAAAGGCCAAGGCGAGCCAATATGCATGGTATGTGTCTAGTCGAAGAAGATTATTAACCATTAGGACAAAGGGTTTGGGGCTTAAAAAACAAAAACAAACAAACAAAAAACCCTGCAAATGAAGCAGAAGAGAGTCCCAGGGATAGCAGGAAAAAGGAAGCTCCTTAGGGATCGGGACCTGCACGTGGGTGAGCCTGGGAAATGGGTGTGGGGGACCAGCGCTTCCCATATGGAGCAGGAAGGGTGGCTCATGGGGCCTGAGGACAAAGTCACCAGGCACGGAGCCACCACTTCAGCAGGTGGTGGCACGAACCAGGGACTCCCAAAGCTCCAAAGCCAAAGATCCAAGAACGTGAGCATGCTAAGGCCACACACTCAGCTCCTCCGACCCCACGACGCCACGACCGTGCCCATGAGTCAACTTTCCAAATACGTCTTTATTTTTTTTTAAGATTTTATTTATTGGACAGTGAGAGAGAGAGAGAGAGAGCACAAGTAGGGGCAGCGACAGGGAGAAGGAGAGGGGAAGCAGGCTCCCCACTGAGCAGGGAGCCCAATGTGGGGCTCGATCCCAGGACCCTGGGATCATGACCTGAGTTGAAGGCAGATGCCCAACGACAGAGCCACCCAGGCGCCCCTCAAGTACAACTTTAAACTAAAACATTTTTTCACTTGATTTGATTCCAAATGCCTTTTAAAGCCTAAAAAGGAAACGTGAAAGAAAAACATCAAACTCAACACAGACTCAAGTGGGAACAACAGAAGAGAATGGACTTCCTCGGAGACTGCCCCAGGGGAGCCACCCCCAAACCTCCCGCACAGACTCCAGGACCAAGTCGGAACCTGTTCTGCCTGAGAGACCATAGTGAGGACAAAAACAATCCTTCAGGGGCGTAGGTGATGCGCAGGAGTGCCGACGGGACATGCAGGAACACAATAACAGAAATGACAGGAGGGGACAGTTCCCGAAGGCCGGGGCTGCCTGACACCTTTGTGAATGGACCTGCTCACCTTCACAGCAACTCTGAGAGAACATTCCTTGTCCCCGGTTCACAAGTGAGGCCGCTGCAGCCCAGGAGGGTGCAGGGCGAGCTTAGTCCAGCAGAAGGGCATGCGGCAGATGGCGTCAAAGCCCCAGGCAGCCCGAGCCCTCCTCGAGGCAATTCTAGATCAACCACAACATGAACTCACCCCAGGATGGAGAGCCGGCTTGCAAGCCTTCTCCACGTCATTTGCACGAGTTCCCATCTCTCAGACACATTTTCAACCACATCTGAGCTCACTTTTTGCTCACATTCGTTTTTCTTCCTTAATAGAAAATTTAAATCAAAAGTGCTCGCCACAAAGCTGAGACAGATAATACACATCAGGTCTGACGAACTGCGAAGGCCAAGTGTAGCAAAAATGAAACAGATCCTTCCTGCAACCTGCAGTTCTGGAGTCTGAAGGGTTTCGAAAATGTGAAGGTGGGGAGAACAGAGAGTGTGAGCAGGGTCTGTCCTGGCTGATGGCAGGAGCACCTGCAGCGCACAGCACCTCCATCTACAAGCTCGGTCCTGCAGGCCACGAGCCCCGGGGAGCAGGACGCCTTCTCATCTGCCCCAAAGAGAAACACAGGACACAGGCCATTGACTTCCCTTTAGAGCTCGTTCCACTGAAACTACCTGCATCTCCACTTGTGCCTGGTAAATACTGTGGTTAAATTACTCATAGTTTCTGTCTGAAAGAGAGGAAGAGAGAAGCGAAATGCACCCAGCCTTGATGGCTTTCCTCACTCTAGGGAGAAAACGGTGCACATGTGAAGCATCATGAAAAATCAAGAACAGAGGACAGGACTAGCTCTGTGGCTGACACAGCAGCGTCGCTAACAAGCTCGGTCGCAGCAGTCAGGGCCCCTCTGCCACCGCCAGACACGGGACACACAGCATTACAGGTGCAGACAGCGACCGTCCCCACAGGGTCTTTTTTACAGGTGTCCTCTCCAAGGGCTGTCTGGGTGGCTCAGCTGGTTCAATGGCTGCCTTCAGCTCAGGTCATGATCTCAGGGTCCTGGGGTCAGGGTCCACGTCAGGCTCCTTGCTCAGCAGGAAGGAAGCCTGCTTCTGCCTCTGCCTCTGCTGCTCCCCCTGCTTTACGCGCGTGCTCTCTCTCGCTCTCTCTGTCTCTCATAAATAAAATCTTTTTAAAAATAAATAATATTTTATTTTTAAAAAATAAAGTAAATTAATATTTTAAATAAATATTTAAAAATAAATAAATAAATACTCTTTAATGAGATGCGGATGCTCTGGTTGACCAAGTGAAGGCACATTTACTCACAGGAGACGGAGGTGGACACAAGGCACGGCAGAGCCAGACGCTCTTTCTAGAGAACCAAACACACGAATCCCAGCAGCAGAGCCTGGCTGAACTAACAACACAGTTGGACTCGACCGCAGAACCCACGTTCACATCCAATACAGTCTCAGGAGTTAAAAGAGTGATATTAAGTGGTGCCTGGGTGGCTCAGTTGGCTGGGCAGCTGGGATTGAGCCCCACATCAGGCTCCCTGTTCAGTGGGAAACCTGCTTCTCCCTCTCCCACTCCCCCTGTGTTCCCTCCCTGTCTCTCTGTCAAATAAATAAAATCTTTAAAAAAAAAAAAGTGATTTTCAAAGTTTAGGTCATACCAGTTTGCTGACTGTGCTTTTCTTATTACAAAATATGTACATTACAGTAGAATAGCACTTACCCCCTAATTATAAGGGAAAGAAATGACAAGTTTGCAATGCCAGTGGGCAACACCAGACTAGCAGTCGGTGTCCCCAGCACGTTCCCTCCAAGAAGCGCGGTTCAGCCAGCATCTCTCTCTGCCATCACTGATCTCAGAAACACCACAACTTTTCAAATAAAACACCATGCAACGAGGTCCAAGCAGGAAGCTCAACCAGAAATAATTCTGAGATTAACTGGAGACTGCTAGGAAAACTACATTAAAATTCCCATTGTATCGACCCAACCGTCACAACCTTCCACAGTGGGCAGACCTCACATCTGGCTTTGACTCTTTGCCAAGACAAGGAGATGCCACACGTCAGTAACAACAAGGCAGCAGAGATGTTTCAAGACAACCTTTCTTTATTTTTATTATTATGGTTCGTAAGTGAACAAACTGCTCAGGCACTAATTCCGCTCGTTGCTCCTCCGTTGCAGGCAGCCGTCGTTGGTGAGCGAACAGGGTCCCCGGAGGGTCCCGCCTGGCCTTGCAGTTCCTGCAGGCGCCCCCTTTGAGCAGTTTCCCAGGGAAGAAGCCACAAACTCTGCTCCCTCGATCTCATCTCTTTGTGGCTGCCCAACTAATGATCCTGAAGCACCCCTTCTCTTGGCTTTCCTACACCCCCTGCCAAACACGGAGTGAGGCCTGGCCCAGGTTCGACAGCAGTGCTGCTGGCCCCCACCTTCTCCCCAGCCCTCCACTGCACCAGACTCCTCCGGCAGCCAGCCCCTGCCTTCCACAGACACACCGCCCGCCACCAGCCCTGAAAGGTGCACCAACCTAGCAGGCCACCGGGCCCCGCTGCTCCCTCTGCACCTCCCCCCAGACTCCTTCCTCAACTTCTGCCTCTGCCTGGCCCCTATACGGGCCCCCACGTCAGGGGCCTGCCCCGTTACCCCACTTCATCCAAGCACTAGGAGTTTGTAAGACAGAGCCAGAGGCAGTCTGGCCCAACAGAAATTTCAAAATTCCCCTTGGCCCCGGCTCCTTGGACAAGTGGCAGATTCTAGGGCTGGAGCAGGAATTACACGAGCTGAGCCCGAAGCCTCTCACAAGGCCAGAAAGAGCACTAACGTGCGCACACCTGTGCACACACGTGGGGGCCTGTCTGAGGACGCAGGAGCCAGGTGCGAGAGCTCCCGAGAGCCAAAGCCAGGTCGACAGGGGCATCCGCTAAGCAGCCATGAACGCTGCTGATGTAAGCGGATGAGCGATACGCGGCCGTCCAGAGCGGCAGCCGAACTCCCCAGTATCCTCCGGCTGCACCACACACAGTCACCTCCTTCCAGAGGAGCGTATGGGAAGGGAAAAACGAAGCCACTGGACAGTGGGGCCCCGTGACAAACACGACCTCAGTGAGGCAAGGGGTCTCCATCCCAACACTGGTAAGTCACACTGACGCTATGTGTCGGAGTCAAGGGTGAAGAAGGTGTTTCACCTCTGCGGTCTTGCTCAGTGGAACCCAGGGCCCCGATCTAACTGGGGGGACACACCAGACAAACCCCAGCGGGGACATGGTCTACAAAACACACGTAACACCTGACTGGTTCTCCAAAGTACCACGGTCACCCAAAACAAACGTCTGAGAAGCAACCAGAGCCCAGCTACCTGGGAGGCTGAGGAGACAGGATGTGCCGTCCTGATGGGGATCCCGTGACCTGGGGTACACAAGGCAAAGGCCAAGGATATGTAAGTGAAAGACGGCCTCACTGACTCCTCCCATATCCACACCAGATCGCTAGTTACAACAAGCGAACACACCGACATGAGATGCAACAGTAGTGGAAGCTGGGTGTGGGGAACATGAGAACACCCTGTACTATCTTCCCGACTTTTCTCTGAATCTAAAACCGTTCTAAAATTACGTTTATTTTTAGAAATTGTCTCTGGCTCCTTCATCTCCCTACCCCACAACCAGGCTGCAGTCCAAAACGTCTTTCTGCTCCCTCCTCTCCCGTCTTCAGGGCCATGGTCCTTCCTGGGCCTCGTGTTCTCCAATCCATCCTCCACACACCCCTGAAGATACAACCTCCCAGATCAAGGCCCTTCAACAGCTACCACTTACCCAAATCAGGGTTGGTCGACTCTCCCTGCATCGGCCCAGAGAGCATTTCTTTTAAGCTTCACAACCCTACCCTACCTTACTCTGCCACTACAGTGCTCCAATAGCCACTTACAATATGCAAACAAGGGGCCAGTTTCAATTAAACTTTATAAACATAGGTGGAGGACTGGATCTGGCCCCAAGGCTCTACCTAGCATATCAATGCTTGGGCCTAGAAAGTCAAGTCCAAACTCCTTGGATGGACATTCCAGGCAGGAGCCACACGACCCCTGAAGCTTCTCTCCTCCTTCTGTGGGTTATGGTAGCTGCTCCCATGAGGCTGTACTCCCCGATTCCCCTCCGCCTGCAGGAGCAAGGGCCCCTCCTCCTTGAAGACTCACCAGATCATTCCATGTAAGAACAGGTTTTCCCTTATCAAAACCTAGAGCTCACCTGGACACTACAACTCCCCTGGTACAACACCAGCTAAATCATTAAAAATCACCATATATTATTGCTCGATTTTGTTTATTTATACAAGTTTGATTCTTCCCAGGCAATTCCAAGCATGTTTAAGTTATTACATAACACAAAGTCAGTTAGGACACACTCCATGCCTTCTCAGACCAGCGGACAGTCAGTACTTCCTAAAGCTCATTCACAGCTCTCAGCATATGCCAAGAGGGGCACCCTCTGCTCGGAAGCATTCTGTAATCAACTAAGTCCAAGGGAGCCCGGGTTCAATGAAGTTAAGCCGCTTTCCTTGTCAGAGGAATTTCCAAGCTGGCACTGTGTGCGGCGAATCTCCTTAAGAGGGATATTTTACACATTCCACCTCGAATATTTCGGCTTGGCTAGGGGGTTTTTCCACATTTTTAGCATCCGTGTCCTGCGGAACAATTAGGAAACTGTTGAGATTAAGTATAGTCCTACAAGGTAAAGTTCTAATTCTTTCTCTTTTTTTTTAAGATTTTATTTATTTATTTGACAGAGAGAGAGGGAGATCACACGTAGGCGAAGAGAAAGGGGGAAGCAAGCTCCCCGCTGAGCAGAGAGCCCGATGTGGGTCTCAATCCCAGGAACCCGGGATCATGACCTGAGCCGAAGGTAGAGGCTTAACCCACTGAGCCACCCAGACGCCCCTCTAATTCTTTCTATATGTCACTGTGGTGGGCTGAATAATGCCCCCCCAAAACAGGTACCCAGTTCCTAATCCCTGCATTCTGGGATGCTGCCTTATATGGCAGAGAAAGGGAAAGAAGAGGAGAGAAGAGAACAGAGGAAAGGAAAGGGAACAGAGAGGAAAAGGAAAGGAAAGGGACTTTGCAGGAGTGATTAAGTGAAAGATCTTGAGATGGGGAAATTATCAGGCAGGGCCCTAAATGCAACCAAAGGTATCCTAACAAGAAGGAGGCCCAGAGTGGTCAGACACCAGACAGAAGAAGAGGCCATGTGAGCAGAAGGCAGAGCCGGGAGGAATGTGGCCACAAGCCCAGGAGCGGTGGCAGCCATCATAAACAGGAGGAAGCAAGGAAAGCTCCTCTCCCGGAAACTCCAGAGGGAGCACAGCCCACCCAGGACACCTGCCTGAGGGTTTCTGGCCTCCAGAACAGACAGAAAATAAATGTGTGCCATTTAGGTTACCAGGTTTCTGGTAATTTGTTACAGCAGCCCCAACACAGGGACTACGTCACACAGGAGTCCGACATACCACACCAGTCAGGGTGCCATGCTCTTCGAGGACATTAAACATTCCCAAATGCAGTCAAATCAGCCTTGTCCACTATTAGGTTGCAATAAGCCTGGACCAGTGAGATTTCATCAGTCATTTACAGGGAAACAGTGTAAGTCAGCGGTTAGGACTCTAGACCTGGGGTAAACCACCTGGCTTCACATGCCAGCTCCAACATTTACTAGTTCATTACAGGGCCTTCATCCACATCTTTATCCTCACTGTGACTCAGCTCTCTCATCTGTAAAATGGGGCTATAAAGTTCCTTTGTGAATCAGACAAGGTCAAGTATACAAGATACTTCGTACGGTTCCTGACACACAATAAACATTCAGGGCATGAAAACCACATCATGTATATTACATTACATTGTTACCGCTATTTAGAGGCCAAAAGAAACCCACTTTCACCCCAAGCCAAATCTCATATTCTTTTATTCTTAGACTGACAAACTTACATCTTCACCCAATTTCTACCTTACGACATTTGAAATTACCTCAGCAAGGTAAGGCAGGTGGAAATGTTCATGCTTGCCTCCCTGAATCACAGCTTTTGGGTCTCCGACTTGATAAATTATGACAGCTAACAGCTCCAAGACCCATACCTAATGTCAAGCATGAAATTCACGTCGCTCAGGAAAATGCCTACAACCACTCTTGCAGCACAGGTGATCTGTATCAGTTAGGGCCAAAGGCCCCAAAAAGGCCCATTCTTTCATGTTATTAAGCTGCTGACTCTGCATTCACTTGTCTTCTTCTTAACGTCTGGTTATGGTCAGAGCAACGGATGAGCTCATTCTGAGAGGCCCAAACACAGGAATGGAGGAAGACACCTGCAAACAGCAGAGCTGAAGGGTCTTGGTCTAATGCACACGAGTCCTCCCGATGCGTTGCCTGTCTCCCAGCCGCTCCGCTGCTCCTGTTCCCCACGGGCCACCCAAGTGCCAGGTGCTGCCACATCCAATGGCACAGCCAGTCGACCTGGGCACCACATGCCTGGTTGTAAACCCCGGGTCACCACCACTCACAAAGTGCTTCAGACTAAGATCCCTGAAGAGGTGCTACTAAAATGGTAGCATCCCTGGGAAAGTCAGTGTTTTCTTTCCTGATTAGCAACACACTCCATTAGCCATTAGTTTAAAAGAGCCAAAGGAAAGGTTGACAAAAGAAGAGAGAAAGATTCTGAAACAGGATACATCCTTGTTGCTCTTCTGGGTGTCATAATCCAGAGTTCTGAAGAAAGCTGTGGCTCCATAAACTAATCTGGATATTCTCTAGAATATCCAGAAGTAGGATGGGCCTTGAAGCCTCACACGTGCAGAAGACACCAGTAGATACCACAAGCAAAATGATCAAGACCTCCTTGGGACACTGGAACTAAGAACCTCCAACAACAGTGAAAAAAGCCACCTTCCCTTGTGGGGGCTGTCCCCGGCACAGGGTCCCCACTAACAGCCTAAGAGACAGATGACAGATGGAGATCTGCCTTGCTTCAGTAAGAATCACAAGAGTTGGGGCACCTGGGTGGCTCAGTGGGTTAAAGCCTCTGCCTTTGGCTCAGGTCATGATCCCAGGGTCCTGGGATCGAGGCCTGCATCAGACTCTCTGCTTGGCAGGGAGCCTGCCTCCCCCTCTCTCTGTGCCTGCCTCTCTGCCTGCTTGTGATCTGTGTCTGTCAAATAAATAAATAAAATCTTTAAAAAAAAAAAAAAAAGAAAAAAGAAAAAAGAATCACAAGAGTTACCAGGTCACATAAGGCATGGATGAAAAAAGAGTGACCTCAACACAACTGACAAATTTCCCACACAGCCCAGCCCTAATGCCAGCCCCTGTCACTCTGCCCTGCAGGCAGCAGCCATGAAGCTACAGCAAATGCCAGGAGGCATCCAGCAGATATGCCCACCAGACCTGAAAGGTCTGAAGTCACCCCTGGAGTCACAGAGAAAAGCAGGGACCTAGCAAGAAGCACAGAGAGTAGGGGTCTCGGAGCCCAGCTGGTGAGAGTTCAGAATCAACGCCGGGACTACAGTCCCAGCCGTCCGAGCCAGGCAAGTGAGGGGCTGTGGAAGCAGGGCTCACAGTAACCAGTTATGGTAGAAACTACACCATCTACGGGGCTGCGGAAAAAAAGGAAAATAAGTCACACTTCTGGCCACACTCAGGAGAGAACACCACTCACCAGGCACTGACAGATACACAATCACATGCATACGTGTTAATAAACACACAAGGCCACACTGTTCTGTCAGTCAGGGAAGGACCATCTTGGGACACAACAAAACCTCAGGAAAGATCGCAAATTCAGAAAAGCAGGCTTAAACTAGCAAAACGCTGAATGTTAGGGATTTTTAAGAAGCAGCTTCTTTATTTTTAAATTTCAAAATAGAGGTGGTAAACCCAAACACCCGTGAGGCCGGGCACAGACAGGAAGTGGTTACAGCCAGAGGGTCTGCAAACCCAACAGGTGCCTCACCCGGGAAGGCAGCCCCCTCTCAGCCCCAGCCAGCGGCCGCCCTGGGGAGCTGGCTGCCACGGTCCCTGGAGGACCCCGAGCTGATGCCAGGGCCACCCCCAGCACAGCCCAGCTAGAGAATCACAAAACCACAGAGACTGGCTGCTTTTCTTTTAGGCCTAAAAAAGTCATATAACTGCATAAAACATAGTTCCAAGGAATATAAATGAAGGAGTGCGATCCTTCCCTTCCCTTCCACTCCTGTTCCCAGATTAGATCACTATGTATCCTTCTTCTAGGTGCACTAAATGTTGTACGAGTCGCTTTCCTCACCCAACAATAAGTCGTAGACGTCCTTCCACCGGGGTGCATCCAGACCGGCTGCTGTTTTGGGTTTCTGGTTTTTTGGTGGTTGTTTTTTTGTCTTGTTTTGGTTTCTGGTTTGGTTGTGTTTTTTGTGTTGTGTTTTGTTTTTCACCAAATGCAGAGTCAGAATACAAAATTTCAGTGCTGGGGGATGATGGGAGAGCCTCTCAGTCAATCCCTTTCACTCACCAGATGGGGTCCCCAGAGGTCCTGGACACCACTAGCCACACAGGGACGAACCCAGCCCCCCCACCTCACCCCCACCCTCTGGGGCTATGCCAGCAGGTGTCACCAGCATCCCGCCATCGACTTTGCTTTCCAGAGGAGCCAAGCCAAAAGGCCGAGCTTCCCACATGGCCAGTGAGAAGGGAGATAGAATTAGCTTAGAGCAAAGTAATGAACTATGATCAGTCTAGAATCTCACATCCTGCAACTTCGGTTGATTTGTTTATTTTTTAATTAGCAAATAATATCTCGAATCACTCTAAATCCATCCAGGTTACTAAATCAGACTTCGCTAGCAGTCATATTCTACATATTTCCAAAACATATCTGAAGTGGAGTTAACTCAGATTTTCATGAAGTTCACCCTCATCCTGATTCCAGGCCTGAAAGAAACAGGGCCACCCGGCTAGACGTCGCCAGCCGTCGGGCCCCACCAGCAAGGCCAGGGCCCCGTCCAGTGGGGTAAGGGACATGGCCAGAGCCTCCCTCCAGGAAAGGACACGTTTATTAAAAGGAAGAACTGCAGGGTGCCTGGATGGCTCAGTGGGTTAAGCCGCTGCCTTCGGCTCAGGTCATGATCTCAGGGTCCTGGGATCGAGTCCCGCATCGGGCTCTCTGCTCAGCAGGGAGCCTGCTTCCCTCTCTCTCTCTCTGCCTGCCTCTCTACCTGCTGTGATCTCTCTCTGTCAAATAAATAAATAAAATCTTTAAAAAAAAAAAAAAAAGGAAGAACTGCAAACTTCGTATTTAAAATACTAATTCTGTTAGAAAGTCAAGGTACTGAGAAGCTAATTAAGTACTCAGACCTTCAGAAACTCCAGTTTAACTCCCAGATCTAGAAAGAGCTCTCCAGCTAAAGATATAAACTCCCTGGAGGTCACACCCTCCCTACCACTAACTTTTGAAACATTTTAGGAAACTTGACCTCAAACTAAAAATGGCATTTCAGTGAGGGTTACTTGGAGGCTTGGAGAAACTGTACGTCAGATAAACACAAATTACAGAGGTAAATTATTCTTTTACCCTATTAATACAATTCCTTTATAAAAGAATGTCTAGGTGTTGTTTTCTAAATGGGAAGACACCATCTACCGCTTGCCACGCCAGAACCGGAACATTCCAGACTGCTGGCCTTTTCCCTCCCGCCCATTCATGAAGAAGACCCATCAGGAGTCTGTCCACCCTAGCTGCCCTGTCTCAGGTTCCCAGCAAATCTCTCTGGCGATCACCTCTGACTCATTCTCAGTCACCAACAGTCCCCTCGCCCACCTGTTCCCCACAAAACTGCCCAAGTGATCTCAGTTACTCACCTGACAAACACGAGCAGAGTCCTTGCTAGGGAAGCAAGAGGCACTGCTCAACCCTGAGGACCAGGCAGGGTGCACCACCGAGTCCCTGCCCTCAGGACCACCCCAGAGTGCTGTGGGAGGAGTGGTCCATGCCACGGAGAGAAAGGAAGCAGGCAGGCAACAGGGAGTGTTTGGGGCTTAGCTGTTCTACTTACGTGGTCAGCCAAGGTCTCATTCCCGAGGGGACAGGTGTGCATGTTCTCAGGGAGGGGAGGGGACACACGCAGCATGGGCAGAGTATCCCAGGCGGGGAAGAGAACAGATGCTCCCTGTACTGTGGGGGACCACCACGGCCCTGCACAGTGAGCAGAGGGGCGCTCTCCGTGGTGTGACCAGAGAGGGCAGATACCCAGGGCCTCATCGGAGGCGATGTGGGGACGGCATGTGTGCGCACCAACTCCTTGCCAGAATGTCTTGGGAGATTTCCGTATCTTCAGTATCCCGAGAAAAATCAGTTATGACAGCCGGACACAGGCACACAGACTGATGCCAGCAGAGGGAGGGAGGAGTGTGGGCTTTGGCGGCCTGGAGGTTACAGAAGTCATCAGAGCAACCTTACTAAGCCAATCCGAGTATCCTTCCTTACGCAATCCTCACGGTCACACAGAGACACAGGTACCCTCACCTCCTCCCACCCCACCAACGAGGAAACGGAGGCACAGAGAAATCACACCATTGGTCACACGGCTACTAAGTGGTAGGGCCAGAGCCAACCGCGGACACCGACTTTCCCACCTCTGCTTCTTCACTAGGACCCGATGACTTCAGAGCATAACAGGCAGTTTCTACGAGCTGACGGTTCAGCGAACTCCCAACAACGTCATCGTCGTTATGACCATTTATCTGCTTATATGAAGAACGCTGTATGAAAAGGCCCACGTAAGCTTTCCCCCACACGCTCAATCTGCTTCCCAGGCTGGAGCCTTCCCCATCGACTCCACAAGAAATAACCACATAACTGCAGGCTGCTAACACCTCACACCTCAACTATCCCAGATGAGCAACGCAGAATGAGTCAAACACCAGGAGGGAAAACAGCAGCTGGCGTCCTCTCCCGGTTCCCCGGAGAACCGGACTCTGTCGGTGCTCAAGAACATGAAATTTTAAGGCTTTGGACCCAGGAATATTCCCCACGTCGGTGTAAGTACATATGGGTATGAAAACCGTCGCGGACTTGTCCCCGCAGCCCACCCCCCCGTGTCCCCCACCAATCCATTTGGACGACCCCCGGAACCGGGAATTCTGACTTGAAGGAGACCAAGATGCTGACGGGACATGGTGAACACGCTGCAGGGCAAACAGCACACATCCCAGACCCGTTACTGAGACTCTAGGGTTGGACAAGGAAGACCTAAATCCTGATTTCCTCTCCGTATGTCGTCTTTCTCTTCAACCTGCCCCTGCTTCTTGAAGCAACACTGGTATCTAAACAACAACCATACCCCCATGCAGCCCGGCCCACTGTCAGGGCCACCCCCAGCACGCCCACTCCACTCCCACGCAGTCACTGTGCTCTGTGCGCCGCGGCATCTGCAAACCCCCTCACCCCACCCCCTGCCAAGGCTGCTTCCTTCGGGAGGGTGGGACAGACAGCCTCCCAGCCTATCCCTGAGCACGCAGCTCCGGGAGGCCGGTACTGGAAATGACCCCACTTCACTGGTAAGGATACCAAACCCAAAGGTCAGTAACCTGTCCAAGGTCCTACAGGACTGTCTGAGCGTGAGCTGCTGTCCTGCACTCACGGCCTCTGATCATCCGGTCTCGCGGGTCTCCTCCCCAGGCTGAGCCTGCCCAAGAGCACAGGAAAGAGGAAAGAATCAGGCTCCTCACATAGTGAGCTCTGGGCAGACGGCAGAGCCCCAAGCAGTGCTTACTGGGCACTCAGGGGCTGGTCCCATCACTTACAAGTGCCTACAATCAAATCCAGGCTCTGTGATGCCAAAACTACAAGAAATGTCTAGTCAACTCTGTCAACAGGGAGAAGCTTCTGTTGCTCAAACCTCTTAAAAGAAGGCAAGGTCCTAAAGCAGAAGAAAGAAAAGAAAACAGGGAGAAGAGCCCAAGCAGGAACACGGCTTCCTGGTGGGACCGTCGGCCCTTCCTCCAAGCTGTGACGTGAGCCCAGACTCAGACCGAGGCAGGGACGAGTGTGTGTCTGTTGTGTTCTATCTTTTCGGACTCTGGCGACACAACGGACCGGTCCTCATGACAGGCACTGAAGAAAGCAAGGGGGGAAGGTTACAGACACCGAGCCAGTCCGATCAGCAGAGAGAAGCCCCCAACCCATGCCCCTGGCAGCCTGGCCCTTCCGTCCAGAGACCCGACAGCAGTGACCCAAAGAACGTCCTTCCCTTTCACAGAGGATTCCCAGCCCCCAGCACCATGGGATCCGTCCCGTGCACGTCCTTCCACTCCACACATCTCACTATTCAAGAAGAGTCTCTCACACCGAGGCCAAGCAGAAGTTCCTAACTGTAGTGCTTACGCTGAGTGGATGTAAAGATTCAACTCCAGTCTAAGAATCAGTTAACGGGACAGTCAGCAGGGATAACACCAAACGAGGAGTTAAAACACCAGCTTTCTGAACCTTGAACTAGCCATACGACCTCAGGCAAATCAGAATTTCCCCAGGTCTGTTTTCCCCCATGAGTGCCTCCCGGGCCTGGGCACCTGTCCAGCAGTCGACACATGCCAGCCCAGGGTGATCCCACAGCGATCACCACCCCCCCACACACACAGCCGAGAAAACACAAGGCACCAGGTCACAGGTGTGGCCTCAGACAGCAGAGCAAGGAGATAGCGCAGGTCGTGTGGGTCCAGCACATGCCGCAGGAGACAGGGCTTCAGGATTCCTTCGAGCTTCACCCTCCACGATTCCCGGATCTCGGAATGAGCTGTGCTCAGCGGATCACGTTCATGCCAGCTTTTCGCAGCCGCTCAATACCCTTCACAAATAACAAAGCCTTAATCTTCGAACACGGAAAGATTTAAAGCACCCAAAACACTGACTTTAATAAAAGGTCACCCTGATGCGAGCTAAAAATACACTCGGTGTTTCAAATGCTCCTTGACCATTCCACTCTCGGTTGATGTAGGAAGAACTAAGCTATTAGCTAAATTGAGAGGTGGGTGGACATGAGACAGAGAAAGGTTTGGCTGTTGGAACAGAGCTGGTGGATCTCTCCCCACTGACCTCGGTGAGTTTACCCTCCACTCCACTCCCAGACAAAGCAGGGAAAGAGAGAGGGCACCACTGGAGAGAGTCTGTCTTCATCTGGCTTCAGCATTTCACAGAAAGGACGAGTTTAAAATCTGAGACTCTCGCCCAGAGTATGGAAAACTCACCCTAGTTCACACGCATCTCAGTCTTACGGATCACACTGGAGGCCCATCCCTTCTTGGAAGTCTCTCCCTGATCCAACTCAACCCCCACCCACATGCATGAATGAAACGACCGCTTTGGAGATCAGGGAATCTAGGACTCTGCCGTGCACAGAGTTGAACTGTCTCATTAAAATGCAGATTCCTGGGGCACTTGGGTGGCTCAGTGGGTTAAGCCGCTGCCTTCGGCTCAGGTCATGATCTCAGGGTCCTGGGATCGAGTCCCGCATCGGGCTCTTTGCTCAGCAGGGAGCCTGCTTCCCTCTCTCTCTCTGCCTGCCTCTCCGTCTAAATAAATAAAATCTTTAATAAAAAAAAATGCAGATTCCTGGCCTTGACACCCATGGGTTACAGTTCAGTGGGTCCGGTGGGAGACTCAGGAAGCTCCATTTCTGACACACACACCAGCAGGCACACACACCCCTCACCCTGCCGTTTACACAGGCAGCCGACCGTGCCTGTCACCACGCAGAGGCTGGAAGAGCAAAATCACAGCCTAGAGGATGTCTCCAACCCGCCAAGGAATGGGAGCATCCTCTCTGCCACCTTCCTTGTGCATCTGCCCACGACCCCCAGCGCCCCACCTCAAAGCCAGCCTCCCTGCTGCATGGTGTCAGGGGAGCTCTGGCTCTCCCCGTCCCCAGGAAGCCTCTCAGCTACGTGCCCTCTCCAGGCATCCAGGCGACAAGCCCCCAGGGCAGGTGGAGGCCCCTGGCCATCACTGCATCTAAACCCTCATTCTCCATCATTCTCCGGCCACACCCCCACAGCCCCCCTGCAGGAAGACCTTCCATCCACAGGCCAGGCAGCCTGGGGCCACCGCAGTGACTGCTCATTCAGCGAGAGCAAGGTACTACGACACGGACTGGTACAGAACACTGAGACACTGAAAACCAATGTGAATCGTCCTCTGTAAGAGGCTCTATTTATGGAGTGGCTCTCCTATGCAGTCTGTCCCACAGCGGCGGGGGTCTCGGATCCTGGGATGCACAGGCTCAGGGTTTCTGACCAGACCCACATGTGTTCAGATCAAAGGCGCTGACAGCTGGCCTCACGTGCCACCGGCCGCACCGGTGACAGCTCCCGGGGCTCTCACGCAGGCCCCAACACAGGACCTGCCACCCGGAGGGCCACAGGAGGACAAGGGGCCGGCCCACAGGACATGCAGGCTCCATCCAGGGCTCTGGGAGACTCCAGGCCTCAGGCCAAACGCAAGAACCTGTGGTCCAAGCAGACATGCAAACACACAACACAAGACCCCGGCACCAACACACGGTCCTGCTCTTGTCAACTGTGCACGCACCCGAGCGCTGACAGCAGGCTAGACAGGGAGTCAGGACGCCAGCTCTCCTGGGCCTGGGGAACAGCATGCAGTGATAGACCCACGCGGGGACAGCAGCTCTGGCACGGTGTGAAACAGAAAACCCACAGCACCAGGAAGAGAGCAGCACTGAGTCAGGGCGGTGCTCACTCCTGCCGGGAGGGAGAGCGGCAGGCTGGGAAGGGCACATGCACCTCTAGAGGGCTGGGAAGGGTCTGCATCTTAACCTGGAGGCGGAAACCTGCATTTACCTGGTGATGGTGAGTTTCCGTTCTATGTACTTTAATGGAACCCTTTTTCTAAACACTGAATGGGGCTTTCCAGCAAGCCTGGTGCTCTGCTGGTACTCCTGGGGCCTGCCCGGGCCCCTCACTCAAAGGCACAGCCGCCTTCTTTCCCTCGACGGACTCTCAACGGTGCTTACCCTTTACAGTTTCCTTTCCGTTCCTCTACTGCCAGCTTTGCAGTAAATAAGCTCGGTGCTTACGTACTGCCACCCTACCCTTCTCTTCTCGCCGACACGAGCACTGACGGGCAGCAGTGGTCCCACTCAGTATCCCTGGGCTTAGTACAGGGCCTGGCACCCAGCAGACAAGCAGGAGGCATCTGCAGGACACACAAAACACAAAAACCATTCTCTAAACACTGATCCAGAAGAAGACACGCACCATCCACGCGGACACATGGCAGTCCCACAGCAGCAAAGCCGACGCCGAGTCCTCTGTGCAGGCAGCACGATCTCCTGCCAAAGCTGCTGGCGATCAACACCGCCGGCGTTCGGCTGGAGGTCGAGGGAAGGCGTCTTCAACACAGTCAGGCGCATGACATCAGAGACACACCTGGGTAAGACGCAGCTCGGGGTGTGCACCTGGGAGTCAGGCCTAAGTGGATCACCACCTCTGCTTGACGGTCAGCCAAGCAAGCGACTTCGTGGACACCTCATTCCACCACCAGGAGCCACGTGCTGGGAGCAGCGCGGTCTCCAACTCTAGAGCCTCGAGCTGGCTTCTGCGTCTTCCTCAGGGAGGGACGGGGGGACTTAACCTGCCACTGCGTCCAGCGCCTCATCTCCACATCCACAGGGGAGCACCGGTGGGATGGGAGCCCACCAGTCACAGACGCTGAGAGGAAGCCAGAATGTCCCCCTGCACCACCCCCCGCGGGCACCCAGCATGTGCACATGTCCCCAAGGCTGGCACCGTCAGATGCTCCCACCCGGGGCAAGGCAGCCGCCAAGTGACACAGAGAGGCCTGTCCAGCCTGCCTGGCTGGCACCAGCAAGTGCATCCTCACTGGGGTGCCCAGAGCACCGTGGTGGCCCCGCCCCCGTGGTACAGTCCTGGCTCTGGCTCCTACCACCTAGCCTCCTTTGGGAACTGTCCCATATTCTTCCAACAAATGCTTTTTCTGCTCAAGCTCTTATTTGCAACCAAGACCACATGGACCGACGCCGGAAAATTCTGATAACCTCTGGCTTTCGGAAGTGTAAGAGGAGGACAAAAATAAAACATCAAAAACAGCTAAACCAGAGAAGCGATGGCTCAGAAAATGAGACTTAGCAAAGACTCACACTGCAAAGTGGTATTCCACGCGTCCGCCGCATCTTCCTTCGCGCACCCTGACCTTTACGCTAGCGCCCTCGTTTCTGCAAACACACGCTTCCTCTGTGTGCCCAACCCAGAGGAGGGCACTCCAACCAGAAAACAGACCGAGTTTCTTTGTGCTCTTCTGTCCACAGCTTCTTCTGTTCTCGAATTTCTCTCTGATCCTCGGAAACCAGAAAACTGCGGATTATGACGCTTTTTAGCATCACCGCAGTTTAGCCAAACCTCTGTTCAAGGTCCACTGTGTGCGAGGCACTCTGCTCTGCAATTGTAGCTTGAAGTCATGAGAAGCAGAGAGAGGACAATTCAAACCCAACTGACCCTTCTGTAACTCAGGCTTGAGAATTTTATTTCTCAATGTAAAACACCCAGGAGATTATTTTCTGAGTGTTCTGGGTTCTATACAATCTACTCCAGTGGCACAAAACCGAAGGGCTCAGTGAGACAGCCTACAAGCCAGAAGCAACCACATATGGGTTCTGTTTGGCCCACAGGGCCCTGGCGTTCCGGCTTTCCATCAGCTCCTTAGAAGTCTGGATTTCTATTAAGATGGTAAGACCTGGCTCCCTGCCCCACATGGGCCACCATATGGTGACACAGGGCAGGTCCCAGCAGCATCTGCTCCTGGGTAAGGGACACGTGGCTTTCCAGTGGGTCACAGGACCCAGGCTCTGCAATTATTTACTATCCAACCCACACCACCGGTTTGTCACCTGTCTGGCCCCCAGAGGCATGGGACTTCGGGATTCCTGCTTCCAACGCATCACAGAGTAGGCTTTAAAAAACAGACACACACACTTATCTCAAATGCTCCCAAGTTTCCTTTTTCCACAGGGAGGAAACGGGGGAAGAAATCCTTTCCCACTTCAGTCAAACATTCCCTTAATCTTAGACTTTCTAGAAATATTCAATTTCTAAACTACGTATCTCTTAGTTCATCGTTACATTGTGTATTTAAATGCCTGGCTTCGGGAAATCATGAAACAGCGTTACGTCTCCCCAGCCTCTTCACGCTGCCACCTGTCAGGCATGGGGAGGGGGCCGGGGACGTGAGTCTCATTCACTCGGGAACGAGCAGGCAAGATCATTCAAACACTTTTGCCTGGACCATCACGTTCCTAGAACAGAGCAAACATCATCGTCATTTCATGAGCAAAAAGCATCTGGTACTGTAAGAGCAATATTTTTACACAGCGATATATATGTATCACTCTTTTCTCCAAATGTCCTTTTTCTCCTATTAAAAGGAAGCAGATAAAATTCCTCGTGCTTTTTGTTCCTATGTGGCCCCACAAAGAGCCTGAAAATGCTACAGCTTGGTCCCTCTTGCTGAGCGCTCACGTGAAGACGGAATGAGCGAAGGAGCAGACGCACGGAGGGACAGAATACCAGCGTCTGGGGGGATGTCTCGCCGGCGACACCCCAGGGCCCCGGGCCGCTGCCCCCTCCCTCCACAGACACCAGGACGCACCCAGACCCCGCCACCACGTCCACGTCACTCATAGCGCCCCGCTCCTGCCTCCCCACCTGGACTGAGAGCACACCGACCCCCGATCACGTCTGCGCTCCACGGTCCCCCTCCCCTGCGTGGGTAACGTCTCTCTGTCCGGGGTGAGCAAGGGCTGCCTGGGCCCCCTGCAGACTTGGCAGTGACGTGAATAGGAAATCTGGAGGTTTAGGGGAGAGGTGACCCATAGGATGCCAGGAAATGGGGGCAGAGGGCAGCAGAGAGGGCAGAGATTTCGGAGTGAAAAGCAGGCTCTTTTCTAGCTGGGAGGCCACAAAAGGTGGTGGTAACGACGTGGCCTCTGGAGTCGAGTGGGTCCGGGATCAGGGCTGACTCAGCCACTGTGACACAGCCTGGCCCTCCCGGAGTCTCCCGTCCCCTCAGAGGCCACGGGCGAATGCCCACAGAGCAGCCTGGTGGCCCGGCCTGGGAGAAGGCCCCAAGATGGCGCCCCAGACCCAGGGCACCACACAACAATGATGGTGGTGACCTTCTCTGTGGCTCTCTTGGGGCGTTCTGCTGACCTAGGAATGCAGGGCTCCCCTTCTTAAAACAGTTTTACACTGGCAAAGGCCTGCAGACTGTGAGCCTCCAGGAAAACCATGGGAAACTCTTCCAGACTCCCTGGCCTCTGCTTCCCAGAAGGAAGCTCAGGTAATGGAAGGTGCTGTCTTCAGTCTTTCCTAGTTCAACCAGCCTTCCTCACCTGCACAAACAGTCCCCCAAGAAGCTTCTCAGGGTCTCTGTCCCTCAACAGCACAGCAGGCTAAGAGCTGGCATCGCTCATAGGAAATCAAGTCAGTCTTGTCATCGAGCCTCAGATAAATCCTTACAGTGTTAATGATGCGAAGGAAATGGGCATCCCTTCGGACTGCAGCTGTCCTGAACTTACTCTTTTAGTAAGCTAGAAAAAACTGCATAATCTGGACGCTTATAGGTATAGCTAATGCCACTGCATTACACAAGATTTTGTTTTTTAACGTGAAAACAGGGGCGCCTGCGTGGCTCCGTCGGTTGAGCACCCGACTTCTGAATCTGGCTCAGGCTGTGATCTTGGGCTCCACGCTCAGCACAGAGTCTGCTTCTCCCTCCCCCTCTGCTTACTGCTCCCCCTGCTCATGCTCTCTCTGTTTTTCTCTCTCTCTCTAAAATAAATAGACTAATCTTTTGAAAACAAGTGAAGGTAAAGATGCAGTGAGTGTGCTTCTGTCCTATGTCCCGCGTTTCCAGGCAGAGTCCTACTGAAAGGGTAATGGGGACCCTTCCAGTCTCTGCCACTTCTGAAAGTGCTAAAAGAAACTGCTTCTGCCCACGATCCTTCTGGACAAGCTAACTGCCAAAACAGTCTTCACCTCGGAATTCATCAAGCCCAACTGCACACATCAGTCCTCTCTTGCTGACCCAGGCTTTGATCAAATTACTACAAAAAGTAGAAAAATGAATGGCTGCCCCATAAATGCAGTTTGTTTCATAACAATCCTCTCTGGAGCCTCAGTGTCCGTGGAGAGAACAGTAAAGCCCAAAACATAAAAAGATAAAGACCTGCTGATGAGGCTGTTTTGCCAGAGCCCAGGCAGCCCACATGTCCTGCCCCAGAGGAATGTCATGTCCATTTCAACAGTCGAGACTTTTTAAGAGAATGCACTGAACATGAGAAGAAGACAAAGCCTTAAGAGTCAGAAAAATAAGAAAAAGAACTAAAAGAAGTAAACGGAACCTGGATGCAATTCAAATGCAATTCTGTCTGCATTTGTCTACAGCAAGTGATGTTGTGTCTGGGAGGGTTGTACATGGAGGGCACTGAACAAGCTCAGCCCCTCTCAGTGCTGGGGTGTAACTACAACAAACAGTATATAACAGTACAGTAACATCCGCTGCGCATCCAGCTCCTACCACGTGCCAGGTGCCGTACTGAGCACACACGTGCACATGTGCACAGAGAGCAGAGATACAAAAATCTACCTGTTAACATGGACATAAGACTCACATACACACACATTATATATATATATATATATATATATACATATATATATATATATATATATATACATATATAAAATCCCATTTAATCCCAACAATAACCCAGAAGCAAACAACATCCCCAGTTTACAGAAGAGAAAACCAGGGTTTGCACGGTGAAGTAACTTCCCCACGGTCACAGGCAAAAAGCTGGAATTTATACCCAGATCCATATAGGACACTTGCTACCAAGGGAAACTCCAACAACAACTCAACAGCTACACAGGGAAATCAGAGAGGAACTGCCACCGCCGGGCATTCTGGAGACATTCTGACCACGGGGTCATCTCTTTAACCAGAAATATAAGTACACTAGGTGTCCACCAGCCAGCTGACCATTTTGTACTAGGGAATCCAGGATCACGGGCATGGACTACCTTGTCCAAGCTCACATTCCTCCTTCTGGTCAAAACAAAGCAACTCCTGAAACCACGACCGTGGGATTAGACTCACAGGCCAGGGAGCTAGGATACTGGACCACACAGGGTTTCCCGAATAACAGAGGAATCAAAGTCTGGACAGCCTCCGTCAGTGGTACCCTTCCACTGCTTCGACCCCCAACATTCTCACCTGTTGGGACAAAAAGGTCAAAATGCACAGCTCCCTGCCCATAAAATGACAGAATTCACCGGATTCAAGCATTCTGAACAGTAGGCTGAAGGTCTAAACGGGGGGTAATGGAGACAGGTGACACAGGGGACCCTCACACTCAGCATCACAGACAGCATCACAGTCATCTGCTCTGCATACTGGGTTTTTGGAAAGAAAATACACACACACACACACACACACACACACACTTAAAGAGGAGGTTCCATTACTAAAACCAAGACTGTGACCTTACCAGAATTAGCAGAAAACACAGTACTCCAGAGAATGCCCACTTGTATGTTAATTTTTTAAACAAAATATAAGTAAGTTGTAGATGTCCGCCAGTGGGGAAGAGATTGTTTTTGTTCTGCTCTTCTGCCCTTTCTGTACAAGCTCTTGTCCTATCCCTCCTCATTCTCGTTTTCAGTGTGCATGTTAAGGGAACAAACCACAGAACCAGCCTCCATCATTAAAGCAAAACACTACTGGAGCTTGGAACGCTAACACAGAACCTTCCAGAAAGCTTTCCTGAGAGCCACTCCCCCGTGAGCACCACTGCAGGCAGCACCACAGTCAGGATCCAGGGCCTACACTCAACCCCGAGAGCAATGGCCCGAGCATGGACAAAAACATCTCCAGCACCTTCTGAAGGGCTTTTCTAAGTTCTACAGGAAACCAAAACAAAAATAAAGCCAAGGAGTATAACCATTCATCTAAAAAAACACATGCTTCTGATCTCCCCAGGGCCATTCAGCTCCCACGCGCCAGCCTATCATGCCTCCCACTGAACACCACCCCCCAGTAGAGCAAACCATCTCAGGGGCATCATGCTTCCCATGGTAAAGACTGGGGGACCCCCACCAACCAGCCAGCACTGTCACTGGGCCCCAGCTTCTGATCCATGGGGTGCTCCACAAGAAGCTGGGGTACAGACATGCAAGCACAGCTCATCTGCAGGGAGAGCCCCTCTCTCCGAACAGAAACATGGCCAGTTCACCCCTGTGATGTACTCTACAGTGAATCCATCAATGTTGCAACCACGGCCTCTATGAAAGGCACCAGAAACCGGGTTCCTGCGTGAGAAGCCCACTGTCAGAGGACAGCCCTCACCGAGGATGCTGATCTCAGAGCTGCTCGGCCTCCCCCTGTCCCCTCTCCAGCGGCCACCACAGCTGCAGCTGGAGGAACACACGCCTTTGAGCAGAATCGCCAAATTCCATAAATGCCACCCTTTCTTCTCCTCCCCCTGTAAGAGTAGGGGGTGTCCCAGGACAGACAGAATATTTCATTCACACTCTGTCTGAAGAGCAATGTGTTCCACAGGGAAGAAACAAAGTGGTTAAAATTCTCAACCCGATGAGGGGGCCTACTGAGGACAATCTGAAATCCAAACCACAAAGCTGTGGTCTGTCTCCTACAGGTTCTGAGTCACAAAATCACCGAGCTCAGAAATGAGCTCAGAAATGTAACTCTTCCTTTCCCACCATCACACGTTCCCTGGCCTCCCCGGCGTGTGATACACTTCTCCCCTTCCTCGTCTGTGGGATACAAATTATAACCGAGACACACACCAAGTGCAACATCACCTTGGCCACACAGCCACATTTTACATGGCGGCTGCCCTGCAGCCACAGAATTTAAAGCACTTGGAAACTGTCCATGTCTGACTCCTCCCACACTCTCTTCCAGCAATCTCCCAACACCACGCAGAGCTAGGGCCTCATGCCCTGGGAGCAAGCGAGCTCTGGATGAGCCCTGAAACTGTGTTTTCTGTAAAGAACGGTAGTTCTGCTTTTAATTTTAAAAAATTTAACTTAATTTTTTAGAAAAGTTTATTTTCCTTTGCTGACCCTCAGAATTTAAAAAAATAAAAATAAAGTCTTTCAGAACACTTAGGGTGCTTCCGTGAAGTTGAGGGTAACTAAGGAAGCGTTCTGCTTGTACTCGGGCCAGGGCCTCGGAAGTGGCCAAGTGCCAGAGGCACCAGCTCTGATGGATGACATAACTTGGGAAACCTCGCCCGCACGTGGGTCAGCTCACCCGTCACCGCATGCAGGGTGCCCTTGGCCCCACAAGCTCTGGTCCCAGCCCAAGTCACCACCACGGCTCCCAGAATCTCTCGCTCCCAGACACATGGAGAGACAAGGAGCTGGCCTGGGAAGGCACAAGGGAGAGACACAAGAACATGGAGGAGGAGAGGGGTCGCCAGTTTCCCAGAAAGGGTCCCTACCGGACATGCAAGAGTCCACAATGCAGTCAGAGCTACTGTTTTTAAAAACTCAGTCAACACGCAGGCGTCTCTGCAGGACCCGGCTCCCTGTTCGCTTCAGCTCCGCCTCAAGACAAATGAAAAGGACGCTGAGCCGGGCAGTGGCTTTAATAACAAAAGCAAGTAAGAGACTCTTGAAGCTTCGGAAATCCATGAATCTGACTTCCTCCAAGGTTTACAGAGTAATCGAAAGTCAATGCTTTTCTTTTTATTTGTTTGAATATTTTTTAACTAACATATATGTATTATCTGTTTCAGGGGTACAGGTCTGTGAATCGTCAGTCTTACACAGTTCATTGCGCTCACCACAGCACATGCCCTCCCCAGTGTCCATCCCCAGCCACCCTATCCCTCTCACCCCCGCCCCTCCAGGAACCCTCAGTTTGTTTCCTGAGACTAAACGTCTCTTATGCTTTTAAGGAGAAAGCAGTGTCTGGGTTTTCCATGCAGGTCTTCCTGGAGAGAGAAAAGTGTCCTGGGCAAGCTTCCATGGCGGTCAGCAGGGAGGCCGAGAGGCCTTCCATCCATCTCCTGGGGGTGAAGGCAGCGGGTACTGAAGGGCTGTCACCGCCCAGAGCCGCAGGTCCCCTGATGCCCTTATCTCGTCACCAGCAGAGCCAGAAGGGACTGTCAGGTTATGAGGCAGTGGTATTCACCACTTGGTGGGGGGAGGAGGGATCCGCAGAAGACACATCCAACACGCCGGGAGGACCCAAAGCAGCCACACATGTCACCACAAGGGCCACATCATGAAATAATCCAAGGTCATCAGCCTCTCCTTGAAGAACCACACTGCCCTCCTAAAAACTGCTTAATTTCGTCAGAGACCTGCTCTCAGAATGCAGATTCCTTCTTTCCCAGAGTTTCTGATTGTCCCTCTGGCAACCCAAACGTTGAGGGCTTCATTGAAGCAGTCACCAGGGATCGTAATCACCAACGCCACCTCACTGTCCAGCCTGTCCAGCCCACAGGCACGCCCTTCGTGGGTGGTCAAGGACAACCGGCATTAAAGCCCTATTATTCCGCTTTCCATGGGAGAAGGCTTAATGTGTCAGCCGCACTTTAATCTGAGGATTATGCGCTTACGCTCGGAAAATTCCTTTTAGAAACATCAATACAACTTTTTTAAGGATTCTTATTTTTTGTCTCAAAGCCTATTTATTTATAAATTTATTGGTATTTTATATCCAAGATGAAAGCCTTTCACTGAGAAGAGCAGACAGCTACAGCAGAGCTACCAGGAAAGCCAGGGTCACTGCTGAGACCATCCAAATATACATCACACCGTAAACATAAGAGGACACCAGGAAGGCTCACCCCCAAGGGCTGGTGGGAAACACCAAGGCTACCAGGTCCGCCTGGAGTTTGGGAAGACTTGTACACTGACTTCCTATTAAAGCCGGTGAAATGAACATGTAGAGCTAGTCGTCTGCCTCCTAAAACCCCCAAACAAGAATTAATGCTTTTAAAGCATAAAGCCACAGGGACAGGGACAAGACGAGAGGTTAAAAGATTAAAGCTGGGGGGTGCCTGGGTGGCTCAGTGGATTAAAGCCTCTGCCTTCCACTGGTCATGATCCCAGGGTCCTGGGATCAAGCCCCGCATCGGGCTCTCTGCTCAGCAGGGAGCCTGCTTCCCTTCCTCTCTCTCTCTGCCTGCCTCTCTGCCTACTGGTGATCTCTGTCTGTCAAATAAATAAATAAAACCTTAAAAAAAAAAAAAGATTAGAGCTGGAAAGCAAATGGATGCTGCCAATAGACTCGGCAGATGTGAGAACCCAGTCTTCCCATTTGTGAGGCCTCGTTCTCAAGCACGAACAGTCAAGGATCGCCAGGCACACACAGCAGTATCTAACATGAAAGCCAGAAGCGGGAAGGGAAAAAAAGCAACGTAACAGAAGTTAAATTATGGGGGGAGCTTCAAAATGAAGGAAAAATCATAGGTTCAACCCCCTCGGAGAACGATGAGAAAATACTCTGTCCTGAAATCACAAGATTCAGCAAAACAGAAGCCTCCAGAGAACAACCAGCAGGAGAAACAGAGTGGTCAGAAAATAAAGGGAAAACATTAAGAGAAGATGAGAAAGCGAAGTTGAGAAAATACTCCACGAAAATAATGGGAGCAAAGCCAAGGCAGCCACAGGACCGGTGAGTCCACACCGATGGGAACATCAGAGGGAAGGAATGAACGAAGATGGAGGCAGGTCAATACTGACTTCGAGAGAATTTCTAAAAATGACAAGCGTTTCCAGCCTGAAGGTGCCCACGTGGATCTCAGCGCGGTAAATGAAAAGAGACCCTCCCCAGCAAGGAACAGTCTCACGAAATTTCAGAGCACTGAAGATAAGGAGAAGAACTAAGAGTCCGAGAGAAAAAGAAAAGTCAGCCTGACAAGGGGTCGGGCATCCGAAAGCCTGGGGCTTCTCCGCATCTCACCAGCAGCCCGAGGACAAGGCACAAGCCTTCCCCCTCTGAGGTTCACAGATGTCCAAGCAGGAATTCCACACCCAGCCAGACTGTCAACTAAATATGAACGTGACATTACTCAGATACAAAATGACTCCGAAGTCTTCCCTGCCGTATAATTTGTTAGGAAAGTTCCAGAAGATGTGGTCCGCTACAAGGGAGGAAACGGAGAAAGGGGAGAACATGAAGTGAGGCAAACAGAGAAGCGGGTCCAGAAAATCAGAGAAGCCCCAGGGCGGTGTTGAAGGGAGAGCCCAGGCCAAACCGAGATGCCCAGCAGGGCTGAAGGGGCAGCTGTCTGGACCGCACCGGGCACAAGCCTCAGGCAGAGACCTTGTCCACAAGATAAAACTGACCAAATACCTCATGTCTTAAGTTATTGAGAGCAGACTCACACGGAAGTTAACCTTTATTAGCGATTAGTACCCATATTTTTTAAAACAAGACAATTACTGGTGTGCATGGGTGGCTCCATTGGTTGGTTTCAACCAACTCTTGGTTTCAGCTCAGGTCATGATCTCAGGGTTGTGAGATCAAACCCCACACTAGGCTCCACGCTCACTGAGCGTGAAGCCTGCTTGAGATTCTCTCCCTCTGCCCTTCCCCCTGCACGCTCTCGCACGCTCTCGCTCGCTCTCCCTCTCTAAAATTAACACAAAACAATGATTAAATCCCAGAAAAACAAAACCTATGTGCAGGAAAGTTCAAGTAATCCATGTATACAATACAGTAGTCTCTCCTCACCTGAGGGGGATGCATTTGAAGACCCCAGCAGGTGCCTGAAAGCTCAGACAGTGCCAAACTCGACACCCCGCATGTTCTCCCACACATGCACACCTAGAGTAAGGAGTAATTTCTAAATCAGGCACAGTGAGAGGTTAACAACAGGAACTCCGACGAAAATGGAACAACTTATGACAACAGACTGTAATGAAAGTTACAGGAGCATGGTATCTCTCTTTCTCTCTCTCTCTCTCAAAATACCTAGCTGTGCTACCCCCAGACTTCTGGTGATAGTGCCAGATGATAAAAAGCCCGTGGGATGAGACGGAGTGAGGGGATGACCCACGGGCTGTGGCCTGGCGTGTAAGTGACCACTGGCCTCCTGACCGCTCCAAGGAGGATCCCCTCTGGACCACGGCCGATGGCGGGGACAAGGGACTACCATGAGCGCATCTGTGACTCCTGCTCCCAGGAGAGAAGGTAAATAAACGCCCAACAAGAGAGGGGCTGGGGAGGCCATCAGCAGAAAGGGGACATGAAGCGCTGTTTCACGACGAAGCGAATCAACTTAACATGACTGAACTGTATGCTCAGAAGTGGTCATGACAGGGGCGCCTGGGTGGCTCAGTGAGTTAAAGCCTCTACCTTCTGCTCAAGTCATGATCCCAGGGTCCTGGGATCGAGCCCCGAGCCTGCTTCCTCCTCTCTCTCTCTGCCTCTCTGCCTGCTTGTGATCTTTGTCTGTCAAATACATAAATAAAATCTTTTAAAAAAAAAATTTTTTTTTAAAGTGGTCGTGACAGTAACTTTCGTGTTACATGTTTTTCCAATTAAAACAGAAGCAGCATCACCTGAAAGGTTCTTTAAAACACAGCTTACTAGACCTCACCCACAGGACCCTGATCCAACAGGGCAGCTGCGGACCTGAGGCTGCCTCCTCCGACATTCAACCAGGCCACACCGATGCCACTGTTCCGGGAACCAATTTTAAGAATCACTGTTCTGCTTCTGAGGTTCTGAGAACCTAAACAAAGAAAACAGGAGTATGGGGAGGAGGGCGGGAGGGTTATGGACCCCGACATGGCACACTGTGGAAGTCCTGAGAGGGACTCCAACCCCCAGGCAGCTGCAGCGCCCCGGATGGCCGGCACCACTCCCCACCGGCGACAGAGTGCGTGTGAGGGATACAAGCGAGCCTGTGGCCCCTCGGCCACACGCGAGCTCAGTGACGGTGTAGTCGTTGACAGGATATGGTCATGGTGTGGCTGAGAATACTAAGGAGATAATCATCTGACATTCAGGAAACAGGGCTGACTGGGATTTCCCACCCACAAAAAGGGGTCAAGTTAAGACAGTGACAAAACTACTAATATTTAATCCCAGACTACTTAGCACAGCAAAAGGCTCCCAAGGAACTGAGAACAAAGCAAGGAGGATTAAATCTCAGAACCTATTACGCTTCCCACAAGCACCTGGCAAACAGAGGGTCGAGGGTCGTTTCTCCAGAATTTGTAGCTAATCCCTCTATTCTCTGCAAAGGGCTGTTCTCTGGAATATCAATGTCATTGTAAAACCAGGTGTTGGAATCAGTGCTCAAAACAGCACCACCTTCCTCTGAAGAGACAACAGAAAGCCGTGTGTTCAGACGCAAGAGGTAACAAAGGGCTCGGAGCTTTAATTCCCGAAGACATGCACATGGTAAACAACTTCTTGTTAAGAGAAACGCAAACTGAAGACAAAGGCACAGTTCAGACAGATCTGTTCATTCAAGAAATATCTGAGCACCTCCCACACGCCAGGCGGCGAGCAGCGGGGGGACCACGGGCCAAGGCCGCTGCGGGGCCAAGTGCGTGGGTCTGGCCAAGAAGCCAGCTTTGGAAGTTTTGAGCAGCACAGTGTTTCTCCAAAGGCCCCTGCAGGGAAGGAGCCCCCCAAACTGTGGGCCCCCGCCACGTTTTTCCTTGCGTGGACGGCTGCATATTTGGGGTATGTAACAGATTACCCACAGTGATACTAAGTTTCCAGTGTCTTGAGTCCACAGTAAGTACAAAGAAATCATTGTCTTTGTCCTCAGAAAGCAGCATGACCCCCATCAGACGTCTGGGTCACACCAAGGTCTAAGCCCCCGGAGGCAAGTCTCCTTCAGGAGTCCATCTGAATACTTTCTCCATAAGACATTCTCAACGCTGTGGGATGATATTCTTCATGAAGAAACTGGTGAGGCAGCACTCGGGTAGCCCGAGCCCCGCTCTGACAGGAGCCATGTCCTCACCCCACATTTTGGGGTCAAATCACCTCTGGGCCACACAAATCTTAGCTTCCTCTGAGGTCCTAATGCTGGATCTGATTAATCAATTAGCCAACATTCCCAGGGTGAGTGCCAATCCCGGACACGGCTGACTCTCCCAAGCATGTGGTCGCCACCGTGGGACACTGTGGGCATGGATTTCCTCAGTGTGATGCTTCCAAAACACGCCCGGGGGCACCCGACAGAGGGAAGCTGGAGACCACAGTGCAAGTGAACCCACAAGCAATGTTTCCTGCGTCACACTTAGGTACGTCCAAACAGCGAGCTACTGTTCCAGAACCAAGGAGAGTTTCCCTCTCTGCTTCCTGGACTTATTATCACTCTAAATGCCCCCATAATCCTCACAATGACCAACGTAGCCACAAGAAGTCAGGAGACCTCACGGCCACAGGTGTCACTCTTACAGGTCACTTGACTCTGGACTTCGGCGCCGTCACCTGTCACATGAGGAGAACACTTCGCTGGCAGGGCTGTTTTAAAAATTCACAAGGGACAGACTAGCAGGTATCAGGCACTGTCCTAAGTGCCCGACACACATCCATTAATTCAGCCCTTCCCAGAGCCCCGCGGTGGACACCTTCATCCCCATGGCACCGGTGAGCAGACCAGGGCACACAAGAGGTTAAGAGGTCAAAATTGTCTGTGGCTAATAACGGCACCCATGGAACCTGGCCTCAGCGTCCAAGTTCTTAACAACCTGTTTATCCCACCATCCTGGCCAAGAGAATCATCCTCATATGCTTCCCAGACCCCCACTCACTCTGCCACGAGATGCTCGTGTGCACGTTGGCACGACCCCTCTCCAGAGGCCAAACCAGAGCTGAGGAAGTCAGTCTTAAGGAGCTGTCCTTGACAAATGAGACGCCCCCGAGGCTGGAGTTCTGGGCAGAAGAGCTCCCTGTCCTGAGGACAGAAGACGCAGCTTCTCTAGCACCACAGATCAGGTGATTCTGCCTCTCCTCATTTTGCTTCCGAAACCCTTCTTTTTAGCCAAAGCAGTTAAGCCGGCGGTTTCCAGTTTCGTGAGGAAAACAACTGTCATCAGTCTTCTCCATTCTCATTTTTCATTTATCCCTAATTTTGCACCACTGAAAAAAACTACTGAAATGAAGGGCAGGACGGAAGCTGTAAAAACATTTTAAACACAGAAGCAGAACGTGTGAATGCATATGTACCATCTCTCCCTCAGAAAGAGGAGCTACACCTTAACTTTATTACAATCATGGCAACAAAACCAACCAGTGCAGAGTTTGACCCCCACGCACAGCCACTCCCAAGAGGCTCCGATTTCAGGGCAAAGCACGGTCACCCAGATCACTGCCCCAGAGGGTGACAAGGAGCACCCTGCCCGGTGGCAGACAGTTCTAAGGCAAGGAGTGAACACTGTCGGGACGTCATGCCTTTTGCCATCTTTACCTCATTCCACGCAGCTAACCAACTGTACCTCCAACATCCAAATAAATGTTCGACCTCACTTCACTTTCCTAAAGGATGTCTCGGGCTAGAACGAGCCAAGGCAGCCGTGACGGCCCTATGAGGGTTTGCAGGAATGAGTCAACGGCATTTCCTTTCTGTCTGTCGGAGCACAGTCTGGGGTGACGACAGAGCAGTGACTCATGCCCATAAAGCATCTAGGCACATACATGAAAACACTACCGGGATTAAAGCAGTGTTAACCGCTTCACCTGTCTCTGTCCAAGACAATGCCCTCTATGACCTCCTATCAAGAGAACAAACTTTGACAACCTCACGTATGCAAACAGAGAAGCATGCCAACAGTGATAGATGAATCTGCTATACCACATTCCAAACTTAACTACCCTGCATGCTTTTCTTTCTGTTGAGTTTTATTATTTATTATTCATGTAGCCTGAGATGGGAGGTCTGCCTGGCTTGCTGGGATGAGCATGTCCAAGCTCGTGGCCCGATGCAGACACGCTGCCTTAGACAGTCGGCTGTCACCCCAAGGAAACAAGCAAGACCTTCAGACACACTCAGACACACGGCCACATCAATGTAGATCATTACGTTATGGAAAGTGCTTATCAAATTTATAAAATTAAGAAATATAACCAATATACTCATTCAAAACGGAGGATGTGGTCACTCCATTCCATTCCCATTTCATGCTTTTGTTCTGACACGTACAGAGCACAATCTTGGAGTGGAGCTTCAAGTTCACAGGAGCTCCTGGGAAGTTCCACACAGGTGAGAGCCTACGCGACTGTCACCATCTTATTATCCCTGACACATAGTAGCCTCTCGGTAAATATCTGTGGGATAAATAAATGAATAAATAAAGGCATTCACATTAAAATGAATGGGCTGAGGCTATTTCAAGATGCAGCGGTTATCACCACTGCGCCCTTGCCTTTATGAAGTAAAGCAGGAGTTGGCAAACATTTTGTAAAGTGCCAGGGGGACACGTATTAGGTCTGTCTTGTGGGCCCTATGGTCACTGCTGGAGCCACCAACCCTGGTCTCTCTCACAACCGTGTGATTCTGCTATTGCAGCACAAAAGCCGTCACCGATGAACCATAAACAAATGAACATGATCGTGTCTGAATAAAACTTTATTTATAAAAGCCAAATTTAGCCATAAACATATCCAAATCCCACAGGAACCATTTCCTTCCAATGAAGATTCTAGTCCCTAAAGGTCTGAAATCAGAAAGCTTGCCCACTTCAGCCAGACACATTTTACTGGGTCAAAAACTGGGCAATGTATATGGACTTGTACCCTACGGTGCTCATTGCCCCTTATGGAGCAAACCCCAGTTCCTGTCCTGGTACAGGCCAGCCCCACACAAGCCTCTGAATCTATGCGCTCAAGTCCGCAGCAAGAAACCTCACCGCCGTCACGAACTCTGTGGTCTAAATAAGACACAAGAATCTAAGAAGACTGCCAAGAATCTAAGAAGACATAAAGACTTCTTCTAAAGTAAGGCTCAAAATGGGCAGCTGTAGCTCGTTAACCTCTCCACGAAGAAATGCCTGGATTCCCAGGGCCCACCGAGGGAGAGCCCAGCACTGTGTGGAGGACAGCCACCCATGGGACAGCAGAGCCACCATGCAGAGCCACCAAGGGCTACCAGTGATCACGTGGGACTGATCCTGATGTGTCTCCATCTACAACTAGTCACAGCTCAACATATCTGCAGGGTTTGAAGGGAAGTGCCAGTTCGGTAGTCAAATCACGGCGATGGCGCTGCGAGTCACTGTCAATGTCCTGAATGCTGGTTTTAATACGGTAAAACCTCAGCTTCACAGGACCGCATCTCCCTGGCACATTCTCCTGGGAGTTAGGGTTAAAAACTCAGTGAAGACCTTCAACCCTGTTCAAGCAGAGACTGGTCTACTTGTGAAGCCCACAGGGCACAAACGGACAGAGCATGCCGAACGAGGAAAACACGGCCGCCCTCTTACGCGGGACCCGCAGGCAAGTGCGAAACCCAATCAGTCCTTTATGGACAAACAGATCTCTTTCAAACATGCTCACATTGCCTATCTGTCCATTAAATAACTCATAGCTTAAAGGTTTTTATCAGCTATGAAGGGATCATAAATCCAAAATTACACCTTTTAATAGGAAATCAGAGTTTAATTCAATGATTTTAATTCAATATGTTTTTATAATTTAACAATTTAATTAAGTAATTTAATTCAATGTGTTTAATTCAATGATTCTACATCTCATAGTTTTGAGATGCCTCTCAGGGAAGACATCCTTATTTTTAGGACCTACATCCCAAAGAATTTAGGATAAAACGTCATGATGCCTGTAACTTACTTTTCCTTTACACACTTCAGCAGAAAAATGTACAAGCCCTCAAACACACATATGTACACACACACACACACACACACACACACAATGTGGTAAAATGCTAATGAGTGTTAAATGCAGGCAGGGAGTACACAGGAACTCACCACACATTCTTCTAACTCTTCCATGTGTCTGAAATTCGTAGGATAAAAAGCTGCACAGAAATCTTGACTCACCTCTCAAGCGGACGGCAGTCTTCTTTCTCCTAAAGAAAAGCGAATGGCTAATGCCCAGGGGCCCATTCGGGGCTGGTCATGCTCCCTCACCCTGCAAAATAAGTGAAACAACGTGTTACCAGCAAGGAGCTTTATAAGATTTAAGCTATTTCAGTTGAGACAATGTTCTTCAGCGATGACAAGCCTCTAGATTAAAACGGTGCTCAAGGGGTGCCTGGGTGGCTTAGTGATTAAGCCTCTGCCTTTGGCTCAGGTCATGATCTCAGGATCCTGGGATCCAGCCCCACATCGGGCTCCTTGCTCAGCAGGGAGCCTGCTTCCCTGCCTCTCTCTCTGCCTGCCTCTCTGCCTACTTGTGATCTCTCTCTCTCTCTCTCTCTCTGTCAAGTAAATAAATAAATCATCTTTAAAAACAAAACAAACAAACAAAAAAAAGGTGCTCAAACTAGTTGCGTTTAAGCCAGGAGAAACGTGAAAAGAGAAAAAATTGATCCCTCACATCCCAAATGTGGGGAACAACCATTAGCCTCACCCACTAGGAAGTTCTAGAAGAAAGAAATGCCTTATTAAGTTTCTCTTAACTCACATCAATTTCAAGGCAGTGACACATGAGATCACCCAAACCTCCACTTAGAAGGGAAGTAGAGCTTCCAGGGCCGGAGTGACTGTGGATTTCTGAGACCCCACGTGAGGCTCCCACACACCCTCGGAGCCACGCCAGACCTCTGGGCCTCCTGGTTTCCCAGGCAGACCCGCTAGGTGCCCAACGACAGCACGACAGCACGACAAGAACATTCAACCAGAAAACAACAGCAGGGTTGAAGCCTCTACTTCGATCTTCCAACTCCAAGCTGAAGGCGTGTCTCACCATACAGGTGGCCCCGCAACCCCGCAAGATGCTCTCCTGAAAAGTAACCAAACCTCAAGGCCAAGAGGCCAAACACAGTCACATGCCATGTGGGGGGAAGGGGTACACTGCAGTTTGCTCCCTGAAGAATAACCACTCCTGGGGTGCCTGGATGACTCAGTGGGTGAAGCATCTGCCTTCAGCTCTGATCACAATCCCAGGGTCAGAATCACTGAGGAGCATGTAGTTTCCCCACAAGATGACCTAAAAGGGGCCTTTGTGCACTGGTCACCACAGTCCTGCTCGCAGAGGTTTGCGGGGATCGGCGTTCAATGTGCGAAGGCACTGCATACAAAAGCCTAACAAAAGTGAGTCAGGATCCCTGTGCCTGGTTTTCAGTCCCATCTCCTCCACTCGCCAGCTTGATGAAAAATCGAGAGAACTGCTTCAGGCTGCTTCCTCCCCTGGGGACTGGGAAGCACCTGTTCCCAAGGGTGCTGCAACACACACAGAGACAGGACAGGCCTCGATGCCTCACACGCCTGAGCATGTGGACCCCAGGAGCACTCACCAGGAAGTTATGGCAAAAGCTACCCAAAACCAAGGGAAGACACATGACACTCCTTTGGAAACACCAATTTTACTCCAAGATTTTGGCGAGGATGAGTAAACGAATCAGCAACTGAAACCTTGTTAATATTAAAAACAAACATGTTTTGTGAGCAGAATGTCATCACTGCATGAATTTTTAAGCTCCAACTGGGGAAGGGAGTGAGGGGTGGGCTCTCCTTTCCCATTGGGCGGGGGGGTTCTCGGGAGATCGGGTGAAGCTGGCAGAGACTTCAATACCACGGGAAGCCAGGATGCTGCAGATAGCCAATAGTCCAGAGAATTCTCCTCAAAATCACGGGGCCCAGATTTTTGCCCAACCTAGGGACATGGATAGACAGACATCTAGGCACATGTGGTCCCATCTGCACCATGCATCCAGAAGTCCATACTTCTCGAATCCCTCTCTGCCCTGCCCCGCCTGCCCCCAGCCCCGGCAAGCGCGGTCACCAGCCAGGGCCCCCTCCCTCCCAACAGCTCACACCACGGGCCTCCCTCCAGCCCCACACTGCAAACAGGTGCCACACCTATGCCCCCATCATGTCAGTGAATGCCTGCGCCGTTACCAAAGCAAAAATGAGCAAAATAAGCTTCCCAGTTCGGTCTGTTTTTGTCTTGCCCACACACAGACCCTGTAAGATAATCAATGTTCATCAGTGTTTTAAGCTGCTACGTTTGGGGTACCTTGTTATTCGCTGACCACATGTCAGACTAGAGAATAATGGAAACAAAGCCCATGCACCTAATACCCCAGAGGCTGGGTTTGGGGGGTCTTATGGGGTTTTATGGAAGACGTGTGTGCCCCTTCCTGACGCCCTCCCATCCACTCCCCTGCACAGATAACTACTAGCCCCATCGGTGATTTAATTTCTCTGCTCATCTGTATGTTTTCATCACATGCGTATTATTCTCAGTATGTGGTTGCATTTTGCTGGGTTTTAACCAATGAAAAGTGAAACGTGAGTGCGTGAATTCAGACTTGCCTCTTGCGACGCCGATTCTGAGATGCACCCCTAGTGACTCGTGCAACTGAGGTTGACATTCATCGCCTTCTATACAGTTCCCTCTGCGTGAACAGAGCCACAGCTCACCGCCCCACTCTGCTGAGGACCCCACGGGGACTTGTCAGTTTTTGCTATCATGAACAATTTACATTCCAGCGCCTGTCCCTGGGGCACACACGGCATTTCTCCAGGGCGTTCACCTAAGAGAGGGGGCAGAGCACAGGAGTGCAAGTGTCCAGCTCTTCTAAGTAAAGCCAAATTGTTTTCCACTGGGGTCGTGTACAATGGACTCTTCAGCCGCCTTTCCAGTCTCTCCCAAGTAAGAGGCATACTTGTTTTGCTAATTACCAGCAAAGCTCTCAACCAACAAAAGGGAAAGCTTTTCCTGTTTGCACCATCACTACCGCAAATAAATAGTACTCCAAAGTAGTGACCCAGACAGCTGGAACATATTAGTCACAGGACATCAGCACTGACTTCGGAATAATGATGCAGACCCAGCCAGCACCACACACTGCCTGCGGGTAGAAGTCAAATTGGATTGCTAGGCCAACATTCAATTCCCAAATGGTTTTTCCTCCTGGTTGAATCACATATAGGGTCCCACCGTACTGTGGGCGTCTCAAACCAGGGAAAAAAATTAACTCACATGCGACCCAGCCAAATTCAAGATTAAAGCAGCAGAGTCTAATTATTTCAACGAAACTGTGCCGTGTTGTGTTTTTAACAGAGAGAGCTGATTATGTTTTTAATCTTTTCACCTATAAGATGAGATTGTCATTTATCATAACTAACTTTAGGTGCAGTAACTCCATAAAAAAATACTTGGCCTTTCTTTATGTAAGAAATGTCCCTCTTAGTTTCGCTAATTCTATTTCTTAGGTGGCAACAGTCATTTTGATGATAATTATTTGTATTTCTAGATAAAAACATGCTATCAAGCCTTCCTACTGGCATCAATACAAAAAATGAGAAATTCTTCCCACGTGGGCAGGAAGGAGAGTGGAACCCTTACCGTGAGTCTCACAGAGGCTCACCTCCCACCACTGAAAACACTGGAACCAGACAACAGAATTGGGTTATTTCAACCCCACCTCTTGATAATTTTTTTTTTAAGATTTTATTTATTTATTTGACAGAAAGAGGCAGACAGAGAGAGGAAGAAGCAAACTCCCCACCCAGCAGAGAGTCCCATGTGGGACTCGATCCCAGGACCCTGAGATCATGACCTGAGCCAAAGGCAGAGGCTCAACCCACTGAGCCACCCAGGCGCCCCTTGACAGTTCTTTCTTTACAACCGTTGACCCCTGTGAGGTAGGCACTATCATTACACCCATTTTACAGACAGGAACCTCAAGGTGCAGAAAGCAATTAAGTCGTGTGCAGTCATGAAGCTGGTGACCGGCAGACAGAGGACCTGGCTCCAAGCCATCTACTCCAGAATCCAGAGTCTTCCACGTTCCTCTGGGCTCCTGTATTTCAAAGGCCAGCTCTGCTGATGAGGGATAACAAGAGAGGAATGCAGCTCACACAGGGTGGGTATCACATTCACACCTACCCAGGGGAGGACGACATGCGAAGTGCCCAGTCGGGGGACAGGAGAGCACAGGGAGCCCACTGCAGCCCAACCCTTGCTCCCAAGCCTCATGTACCCACAACAGATGATCTGACAATTTGCACACACGGTCACTGCCATACCCTTTTGTTTTTGCCAGTATTACAGTGTCCTCTTCCTGTCCTACCCTAAACAGTATAACCTTGGCAACCAGATCAGCCTTAATGCTATTCGTAAAGGTTAGACATTCTTCACCGAAACACTGGAGCAGAAACGGACTCTAAGTAAACACCTGGCTCATTCAGCTTTTCTGTTACTGACTTCAGAAAACCTTAGGCACTCCTTTCAAATAGAAACATCTCTTCAAAGTATTTCCGGTTTCCTGGAAATCATCCCAAATGATCTGGCCAATAAAGAAAAAGCCTGATTACAGGACTAGCAAGTGACAGATGAAAGAAATTCCAGCAACAGCACGTACGCTATTGCTCCCAGCACCCCTCTGCCAGACCTAAGCTTAGGTATTTAAAGCATAATGTGGTGTTGACCAAATCTGTATGTATGTTTATAATTCCATTAAGAAGTTAAGAAATTAGGGTGGCTCAGTGGGTTAAGCATCTGCCTCTGGCTTGGGTCATGATCTTGGTCCTGGGATCGAGCCCTGTGTTGAGCTCCCTGGTCAGTGGGGACTCTGGTTCTCCCTCTCCCTCTGCTGTTCCCCCTGCTTATGCTCACTTGCACTTTCTCGAATAAATAAATAAAATCTTTTTTAAAAAAAAAGTTAAAAAATGAACTGGTTGATTAATTATGCCACTGGATAAATATAAAGTTTGCAAAGTGTAAAAAAAAAAAAAGGTATGAAATGTGGATTTTGGAAAAGAGCATCCAGATTAGCCACCAGCAAGCTCCAGGGTCACTGGTCCCTTCTGCATCTACAGTGGGGTGGGGGATGCTGGGCAGGGGCAAGTCGAGTACTGGAGGTCTGTCGTGCAAAACCGGTACAGTGCAATTCCATCTTTCTGGGCCAACTGAGGCAGTCTATTAGTAAGCCACACAGAGGAAACAGAGAAACACACTTCATAAAAGGAAAAGGCTGAATCTTGTGTCAGCTCTCGTATTTGATCTGGAGTGGAGCAGGGAAACCCACCAAGGAGAAGTTTTCCAGAGGGAGGTGGCCAGGACAGGACAGGAAGAGCCTCATCTGCTAGGAGGTGTTAGAACAGAAACTAATGCTAAGGCTTTCTCAGTAAATGCCAAGAGCCAGACCTTCTGCTGAGCAGGCTTCCTCCACTCTGCTTTAGAACCCTCACTCACTAACCCTGAGAGAAAATATCATGAGACAGATCCCTATTTAGAAGATACAAACACAGACTCAGAAATTAAATGACTTGCCCAGAGTCACAGAAGGAGGACACGGGCCTAACGCCTGGCTTGAAGCATGTGGGAGGCAACAAATATCCACTGAACAGGGCTCTACATATCTTCTCCACAGTGACAGAAAACAATACTTAAATCACCAGGATTTTGTGAAGATAAATTGAGATTCTGTTCATAAAGTTCCTTGTTCAGTGCCTCACCCCTAGTATCTACTGGAGTATGTGGACAACCATGGTGATATAAAAAGCCTAGGCACAATACCAGCCTGGAATACAACTGTGATGATGACAACGGGTGTAACCAAGAGTAAAACAAGACACATAGATACACATAACAGGCTAAGAAAAGCAAATAAGCCATGAAAAGATATTCAGCGTCACTGATCATCAGGGAACTGCAAATTAAGATCACACCTGGGTGATTCAGTTGGTTAAACATCTGGCTTTGGCTCAGGTCATGACCCAGGGTTCTGGGATGGAGTCCCTTATCAGGCTCCCTGCTCAGTGGGAAGTCTGCTTCTCCCTCTCCCTCTGCTGCTCCCCCTGCTTGTGCTCACTCTCTCTCTGACAAAATAGGTAAAATTAAAAAAAAAAAAAATCAGAGAGAGATACCACCACACACCTACCTACCTACCAACATCAAATGCTGACAAAGACGCAGGTCAGCCAGGACTCTCACGTGTTTTGAAATGGGAATGCAATGGGGGGAGGGTAAAAAAAAAAAAAAAACTGTGGTACACCCATACACTGGAAGACTCCTTAGTAATAAAAAGGCACAAACAAACTACTGATTTGGATGCATCTCAAAGGCACTCACGCAGAGAAAGGAGTCTCAGAAGGGGGTAATCTGCACAATCCCACTTCCGTGACATTCTGGAAAAGGCACAGCTAAAGCGACAGAGAACAGATCCATCTTGTCAGGAGTAGGGTTGGGGGCTGACTACAAGGAGGCCCCAGGGAACCCAAGAAGTGGCGGACTGTTCCACAGGCTCTTTGCCATGGAGGATACGTAGATCAGTGCACGCATTAAAACTCCAAAAACTAAATGTTCCACAAGTGAATTTTACTGCTGGAAAATTTATTAAATCACTGAATAAAATTTTTAAAGCAGAGAAAAAATTGGTAAGCCTTGGTGAATGGCTATTTGACGTCTGCTTTGAAGGGAAAGAGGGACACGTGAGGGTCAAAAAGCTCTGAGGCTCCTTGCCAAGATAACAATAATGGAACAGGACATCATGAAGAGTCCATACAAGGACCTCTGCTGGGCACAGAGGGTCAGGAACCTTGGTTTCTGATCTGACTTCATCAAAGGAGGACTGTGTCAGATTACATAAGCCACATCACCACCCCAAGCCTCGGTTGACCCACTCCTACAATGGAACAACAAAACAAATGGTCTTCTGCTCCTTTTCCACTGCAAACACTCCGGGGTCAATTTGTCTCCAAGTCACTGAATCTGGGCAGACAGTGGGACCAATAAGCAGAAATACCCACATACAGAAAAATGGCCAGGCATCCACACAAATGCCAAAAGAGAACAAAAATACAGTGAAAACCACTGACGTGAGTGGACGTGGGGGAAAATCATCAGTGAGGGGCAGACAGAAGCAGATGCAAATTAGCACTCTCTCACACGACAGAATCCAAGAGAAGACAGGTCTCCTTGGGGCAGAGGATAAAACACTGGCAGGGTCGAGATGAGGACTGATAAAACAGGCAGGCTCAGCTTCCCTGCAACATGCCATGGCAGAAGCAACAATTTTCAAAATTTTAGAAATTCCTGGAAATTAAAAACGTGATTGCTGAGTGCTGCTGAGCTGTCTTCTTATCTCGCAGAGACTCCAGAATTCTAGAATGGAAGAAACCATTTCATTTTCCAAAGGGTTCAACAGAGGGCTGCCTGGGTGGCTCAGGAGGTTAAGCATCTGCCTTCAGCTCAGGTCATGATTGCAGGGTCCTGGGATTGAGCCCTGCGTAGGGCTCCCTGCTTGGCAGGGAGTCAGCTTCTCCCTCTAACCCTCCCCACTGCTCATGCTCACTCACTCTCTCTAATCAAATCTTTAAAAAAAAAAAAAAAAAAAAGGGATTTAACAGAATGTAAAGAATGTAACTTATTAAAGGAAAGGACTAAGATTTTACTGTTGTCACCTTATTAGTTTGTGGGGCAGGGAAAGCACTTGACGTCTGTAAGATGTGGCAAACCCCCAGGCTCCGAGCAGAGCAGAACCCTGAAGCCACTCCTGGGCCAGGCCCCTGCGGCCAAGGGAACCCAGGGAGACACAACATCTGAGCACTTCACCAGTGCTGAAGGGAGGACAGGGAAGTGGACAGTATTCCCGCAAAGTTCACAGAGAACTTTTCTGACATCACACCTTCCTCCCATTCTCATTTCTGATGCTGACATGCGTGGGAGAGAACGCATAGGACTTCAGCTCCAAGTCTGTCTCTTCTCCCACCAGCGACCCCCCAACTTCAGGAGCACTGCTTCGCTGCTCACTTCCCTTTCTGTCCCCACAGGAGGGGACAGCCCCAGGTTCCCAGCCAGCACCAGGGCCAGTGGGGCCTCACACCTGCTGGGTGTCCCCATGTCCACGGAGGCACCTGAGGGGACACACACACAAGGTGTTTCTGCTGCTGCTCTCCAGGGCTGGGCTGTGACCTCACGTCCTGCATGCACACGCACATCCCAACTGCCCCCTCCAAGTAGCCACTGTGCTTAGGGGAATGACCATGGCAGGTGCAGGGCAACACCCAGCCCAAGGCAGCTGGGGCAAGGGGAACATGGCTCACTCAGGAGACCCTGAAAGAGGAAACTAAGGCAGACCAGTGCAGCAGAAGGCATTCGCCTGGGCACAAAGCTCAGACATAAGGAATCACTACCAGGGAAGTGAGAGGGACAGCAAGGGACAAACCACAGACACATTCAACTGAGGCACTCGGGCTTTCTCCTTGGGGCTCAGGGAAACACAGGCACAAGTCAGCGGGACGTTACCACGTCTGCCCCTGCAGCCCAGGAAGGGGACTGACCACAGCCGGGAGAGTGGAATGAGGTCAGGGCAGAAAGCAGACGGGGACTTGGAATCCCAGCACGAAGGAATGAAGGCCTGAGTCGGGAGGAACGCAAGAGATAAAACAGAGACCAAATGCCCTTTCTCTGGTGACTGGAAGGGGACGGCATCATGGAAAAGCAACCGGGGACAGTCCCGGGTTCTGCCCCAATGACCAAGAGCAGGATGGTCTCTTTCACAAGGAACTGGAGGAAGGGCAGTGCTGGTGGCTTCCCCGTGTGCAGGGCTGTGCGTACGGAGGCCCCTCCACACATCTGCGACGGACCAGTAGGTCTCAGGCTTCTCCTCGTGGAGCTGCTTACTCCAAACCCCCATAGGCCACACCACCTCAAAACTGCGCGATGTCTAAAAACTCAACTCCCTGCTCTTAACCTCTCGGCAGCCGAAATAAGAACAGACCTCACATCAGAGAGGGCAAGGGGCTTGCTTACTCCAGGCCACACCACCAGAAGGAGAGGAGCTCCTTCCAAGATGGCCTGCTTCTGGGATGCCTGCTGCTCTTCTCTGCTGTCCTGGTCCATTAAGGGCCTAGAGCTATTGATTCTGTAAGGTGAGGGCTCAGGGGTACTGCTCTCAGGCCATGGACTTCTCTTGCTACTCCTGAGAAGAGTCCAGGCAGCCCTGAACGACCTACTCTAATCCCTAGGACCACATTCCCAGGGCAGAGCTCTGGCCCACCTGCCCCATCTCCGTGTCTTCAAGTTCATGCCAAGTTCATACCAACAGCTCCTGAAGCCGTTCTGGTTTTCCACAGGAGCCACTTCTTTTTTTTAAAGATGTTATTTATTTATTTGACAGAGAGAAAGTGATAGAGGGAACACAAGCAGGTGAAGTAAGAGAGGGAGACACAGGCCTCCTGCTGAGCAGGGAGCCCCATCCGCCTGATGTGGGGCTTGATCCCAGGACGCTGGGATAATGACCTGAGCCGACCAGAGGCTTAACCACTGAGCCACTGAGGTACCCACAGGAGCAGTTTCTGAATGCATCGGCTCTACCTTGTGTAGGGACCCTAAAAGTTCCCTGAGGGCAGTCCTCATTTAACTCACAATTGTATCACTGTCTGGGCCCAACAAGATACTTCCCCCTCCTCCAAAGCCAGCTGTCTGCAATACTGTTACCTCCCCGCGAGGAAAGGAAGAGAAGGCGGGAAGGCCAAGCCACTGGAGAAGGATACACAGTGTTTCTGCGAAGCCTGCCACTCCCCTTCCCACTGTCCCAGGCACCAGAGAGCAGAGAACCAGACTCCACAGCCCCTGAACTTCCAGTCCTGCGGAAATGGGGTGTTTTTTTAAAAAAGAAATTATGCACATATACACACTCCCCAAAACACATCAAATATACAAAATATTTGATAAAACTGAGGGTTTAGGTCTACATGTTCATTAAATTATTCTCGTGTTTTTCTACAGGTGTAAAATATTTCATAATAAAAACATCTAAAACTGAGGGGAAAAAAATCAATGTCAGGCCACAGTACTCTGTGCACAAAGAACTGGCTGGTCAGACTGATTCATTTGCAAAGGCTCTAGACAGAGAAAATCTTCTTGGGATGTTGTGTTTTTCACATCGTGCTCCACAGGTATAAAAGCAACCAGAACAAAAGATGGAAATGCATAAACTCAGATGATATGAATGCAATCGAAAACCAGAATGAGGTTTCCCGTCCACCAGTCCCTCGTGCTACCACCAAATCCTCTGTAGCAGTAAATAATGAAAGAAAATAAGAGGATGACTTAACCACTTTCTTTTTTTTTTTTAAATAAAGAGATTGTATTTTTTTCGAGTAAACTTTACCCCCAACATGGGGCTCGAACTCACACAACCCCAAGATCAAGAGCCATGTGCTCCACCGACTGAGCCAGCCAGGTGCCCCCATAACCACTTTCTATTACTTTCTGGCCTCAGAAAGAAGCCCTACCTTCTTAAGAAGCCCTACCTATTAAGAAGTTAATAGGCACTACCATGTTCTCTACACGTGCTGGGCATCCACAGACCCAATGCCGTAACAAACCCGCAAGAGACAGGCACTTTTCTCCCTGCCCCATCACCGGTGGTGGCCGTGCAGGCACCCAAACCCGTCTCCAGCAATAAACCATCCTCCATGATGTATGCTGCCCAGGGCCTCGTGTTCTCTCACTTATTTTCCATAAACTTTGGCATCACACAAAGGAGCGAATCTGACAAAATCTCCACCAACTAGTTCAGCAAGCCAAAAAAAAAAAAAAAAAAAATCCAAGAAATCACAATCGTACGATATTCAGTCTCAGAAACAGTACCTCCAAATGTTAAGGCAATAAGGAAAACCAACCGGTAAAGAAAATTAATTGTGCGATCCTCTAGAGTCCCAAAATAAATACCGCATGAATGTTCTAAATCAAACGGCCATAGAATTTGAAGGGGCCTTAGAGATGCAAATGGCAACAAACCCATGAGACCAGAAAAGTGAGTTCTTGAAGTCAATTTCTAATACTTTTTATCTTTAATCATGTGTTACTGTGAACAGTGTGCAAAATGTGTGTTCTCCGCCAAGACAGAGGAACAGGACAGGCGAGAGCACGTGTGAGCAGGGTGAGATTTTATTTACTGAATTTTCAGAAAAGAAGATCATAAAACTTGAAATACATGCCACTGTTCATCCCAGCAGGGGGCTTAGCCATTCTGGAAACAAAGTGCAGGTCGGTTGGAAAAGGTCGGGTTTTACTTCTGAGCCCTCAGAGTTTTGTTCTCCCGGCAGAACCCTGCTTCGGAAAACGCTCCATACTTCCCCGATCGCTCCCCAACGCAGTCTAAGTTTTAGGCGCTCAACTGCTCTGACCATGCCTCCCAGACAGTAAGGAACCTTTTGAACCCAAACCCAGTAACGGAGCCCTCTCCCAGCTGGACCCCATCCGCACAAGACCCCAGCTGGAAGAGACGGGGCCCTTTGCCTGCACAACGCAGGCATCAACAGTCCAGGGGCATTTGCCATTTTCCTCTCTTGATCTAAACCTCCTCGAGAGTGGGGCCCGCTTTCCACATCAGGGATCACTGGTGTCCCCGGCCCATCAGGGGACACACAGGCAGGAGGCCCACGTCTCTGCCATGCTCTCACCAACGGAAGGGAACCAAGACGACAATGTACGGACAGCGGTAACAGAGCACGTCCTACGCCACCTTCAGCTGTCAGGCACAGAACGGAAGGCAGACTTCTGCCGTAAACTGTCTGCCTGGGGATCTGAGTCAGCGTGTTCATTAGTGGTGCCCTGAATGTTCGGGGTACAAAAGCGCCCCAAATTGTCTTTCTCCCCAGACACCTATTGCTGATGATCTGTAGCATGTTGGACAAAAACACTGATGCAGACGGCTTTGTGGTTATTTTCTGAAGTAGAATATTTGACTGCCAGTGTCTAACTAAACACGTAATAATAGGGCAGAGTATCAAACATGCCAGTTATTTGCTCCCAGCCCCGTATTTCAATCAAGGCCGGGGGGCGCCTGGGTGGCTCTGTTGGTGAAGCATCTCAGGTCATGATGTGGGGACCCTGGGATAGAGCCCCATGTCAAGACTTCTCCCTCTGCTCCTCCCTCGTCCCCTCTCAAAAAACAAATGAATAAAATCTCTAAAAAAGAAACAAAGTTTAAATCAAGGCTTATTTTAAATCCACTCCACAACTCTGCAACCCACAAACACACCCCTCACTAAAAAGATCATGACAGATGCTAGAACAGGATGAACCAGAAAGAGAGACCCTACAGCAAAACGCAGACTTCCACTCTGAACAGAGTCCACAGTGCAGAGGGCAACCGGAAGGACAGGTCGCTCTCCTCAAACAAACAGACTCGTCCACGCTGCTGAAACCACGGGTCATCCCACTGGATTCCTGCAGGCCCCTGAAGGTACAACACGTTTCCCTTCTCTTAGCACAGACAGGAAACGAACCTGTCTCCCGCATCTTCACAGAACAGTGCCCGGCCCTGTGGCTGCAGGACATCTGTGCCCCCCTTGGTACGGGCAGCACACAGCAGAGCTGGGGGACAGTCTGTCGTCCCACGGGCTCCACCCAGCCTCCCCTACATACAGGTGCACACCCAGAGCTGATACCCCGTAGGAGCACGCACCCAGGCCCAGAACCTCAGCTCCCCTCCCAAACACACAGCGGTCCCTCCACAGGTAAGCCCACCCTGCCAGGAATGAGCTCAGCGACTGGCAAAGTGTGGGCAAAAGTCGTGATCTGCACGCCCAGAGAGGACTGTACCGGCCAAGGCTGAGCGGCTGAGCCAGGGGGCCAGCCCGGCTGCCCGTTCTCCCTCCTGCTGGGCAAGACCGATCGGAGCAAAAGACGTGAAAACACCAGGCTATTTTCCAAGAACGCCGCCAACAGGCCTCAGGGAAAGCTTGCTGCCAAGTTCACGGGCATCACCCGCTCTCATGCAATCTCCTCCTTGACTGATGGGGGTTCCAGCCCAATAAACCTAATGTAAGGGGCGCACTAACAAATAAATAAAAGTTAAAAAAAAAAAAAAAAACCCTACTTCAAGATGAAAATGAGCCACACACAGAAGGACAAATGCTGTACGGTTCCACTTACATGAAGTCCCTAGAGCAGAGAAAATCAGACAGAGAAAGAGTGGATGCTGTGGCTGCAGGGCGGGAGGAAGCGAGGACAGACTCTCAGCTCCCAAGGATGAAGGAGTCCTGGACACGGAAGGCGGTGAGGGCTGTTCAACAAAGTGAGTCCACTTACGGCCACAAATTACCCACTTAAAGATGCATAAATGGCCCATTTTCTGTTACGTATATTTTACTATAATTAAAACAAAACAAAAGATGTCTGTACTCTTTCAAAGCAAATTACAGATTTGGGACACGTTCAATCACATCTCAGAAATGGACGCTTTGCGCCCATACTAACAAAATAAACAGCGCAGCTATGTAAGTCGAAGGATGCCCCAGAGCTGTGTGGCCAAAATCTAGGGTTGGGTTTCGATCTGGAAGGGTGAACAGCAGATGCTTCTGGAGTCCTTGAATCAGCGTGTCATCATGCATCACTACTCAGTGTGGCAACATCAGCAACATGAGCCTCTTCTGAATATTTACCGTGAGTGTCAGCAGACCAATTTCCCAACATCGTGAGCCTTCCAAATGATTCTCGGAATAAAAACCTCTCTCACCCACACACAAACGACGGGACACCCGAGGGCTTCTGTCCTGCACTTAGGACCTACAGGCACACCCGTAGGCGCACCTATGTACTTATGACATGACGGAGACGTCCCGAGACGGTCACAGACAGGCTGGAGGGGCTGGTTAGTCAGGACCTGTCTCAAAGGTCTGCCTGAAGAGAATTCCACGGAGCGCAATGGCCAATGGAACCAGGTCCGCGCTGGAGCCTGGGGTGCCAGAGAGAACAAGGATTCCTCACAGGCTACGTCTCTACAGACTCTGTCATTCTTGTCCAGGGAAGGTGCTGCAGCTGGTGTGCAGGCAGGGCAAGTTGAGATGCCAGCGGAATTCTGTGATCTCCAAAGCCAATGACACCGCTCCACGCTGCACTTCTAGAAAGCCATGGCCTCAGGACCGTGGCTCTCTCCACTGGCGGTGTGAGGCAGCAATTGCGGACCAAACTACCAGCAAAAAATCTGTATGAAGGCAACCACCTCACTTCCGCTCCTGAGATTATCCCAGTACCCTCTTTTTCCAGCATGGCACAAAGCTGGGACGATAGCCACTTTCCACAGCGGCACCCCCATCACCAAGGAAATTGGCAGGTCCAGGAGTTAGAGACACTGGTGATCTGACAAAAGTTTGAGAAGTCGGAGAAGACCTCCCCTTCGTAGTGTGTTATCCTGACAGCTGGCCGAAACAGTAACTCTTCAAAAACCAAAAACACAAATGAAGCCTTGCAGTCCCCTCCCCCCTGGCTGAGCCCCTGCCCGCCCTGTGCCACCAACCTTCACTATGAAGACCACACACTAAGAAATTAAGTTTCCTGTGCTGTTATCATCTTAATAACATTGTAATCATCTTCATAAAGCTTCAGACTTCTCCCTGCATCCCAGAAGCCCATTCCAGAGGCTGTGAGACTTCCTTTTGGCAACACAGGTCCTGTTACCATTCCCTCTTTTGGCATTCGGCCACAATGTTCATTGAGCACACATTCAATATTTATATAAAACTGATGGGGAGGGTCACACACCAAAATGCTAGCAGTGGTTATCGACGGGTGACAGGATTCTGAATGATGTTCTTTTGCTTATGCAGTTTCTAAGCAGAAAAGAAAGATGAAAAGTAAGGGAGAAAGGGAGAGTGGGGGAGGGGCTGAGGAGGAGAAGGCAGGAGAAAGGTTTCCTAAAGGAAAACCAAACCTAGCCTAAAATGCAAAGGCAAAGCAGCCTTCAACAGCCAGACCCCAAGGGACCATTCGGAGGGGCCCCTGGCAACCCAACCCAGCCCAGGCTTCCTGCGGACTGCCTTCCTGAACAAATTCACTCGGCATTCCATCACACAGCCTTGTCGGGAGGTCCATCCCCAGCTCCCCTCCCCGGAGAGCCGCCCCTGAGAGCAGAGCCCCAGCCTCCCCAACCTTGGGTGCAGCTCCATACGGCCAGCAATGGGAACTACAGACTGGTTTTTAACTGCAGAGTCACGTCTGTGTGGAAGAGCCATCCCCATGGTGACTGGAGGGGACATGGCTAAGAGGCCACAAGGAGTCTGGACACCCCGATTCTGATCCACATCCCACCAAGCTCCGAGAAAGGATTTAAACCAGGTGATTTCTAAGACTGGAGCTCTACTCCACACGGCTGCCAACACCACAAACAATCAAATGTCAGAGGCAAAGACTTGGAGCGACATGGGGCCCGAGAGAGGTGACGGTGAGCAACCAAAGGCGAGAAGGCAACCGACACGGAGAACAGAAGCCAAGGAGAGTAGGGGCACTCCCCCCCCAAAACCATGTGCCATCCTCCCTTTCCACCCACAGAGCCTGGCACAGTGTGGGGAAAAGGCGGCTGCAGAAGTTCAAGAGTAGGCACGGGCAGGAAGACAGTGCGATGACTGCCTTCTGACTTTCTGGAAAATCGGTGGCTCTGGGTCAGGGATGCAGCCAGGAACAAGCAGACAGAGAGTGGATCAGATTTTACGGGATCAAACTGCCCGTTACAAGGCATTCTTTGCACAGTCCTCTGCGAGTATTTTAACACTTCTTTATGAGAAATTCAGCAAGGCTCCACTCATAACCAGTGGACCACAGGCTTGCTGAGGGTGGGGACCATATGCATACCCTCCTGGCCGGGCCGCCTGGCCCACAGCAGCCACCAACCAGGACTTTCGGAACAGTGTATCTTGACAGAGATCACAAGTAGATAGAGAGGCAGGCAGAGAGAGGGTGGGGGAAGCAGGCTCCCTGCTGAGCAGAGAGCCCGACATGGGGCTCGATCCCAAGACCCTGAGATCATGACCCAAGCCAAAGGCAGAGGCTTTAACCCACTGAGCCACCCAGGTGCCCCACCACAGACCTTCTTGCACACAACAATGTCAGAGGACATCTTTCTCTGGGATTCTTCCAGATAACGTTCTCAAGGGGTGCCTAGTGCTCTGTTGTGTGGGCACACGTCATTTGTTCAGCCAGTGTACTAGTGCTTGATATGGTTTCCAACCTTTCCAGTAGACAGCTCTGGGATGAATGATGGGCCTGATTGCTTCTTAAAATAAACTCCTGGAAAGTATGTAAGGATCCATGCCAGCCCTCTCCAGATCAACCCTCCACACCCTGATCTTGAAGGACAACGGTCATGAACTTCTCACACAGGGGAATCTCCGAAACCAGGCACCTCTGACAGCAACAGCCAAAGCCCTAACTGTCCTCTCCAGACCCGCTTCCCCTCAGACACAGGCATCGGAGGGAAGCACCTGTCCTAGAGTCCCCCGCCTGCCTCCTGGGGCTCACCTTCTCCAAGGGCTCCGTGGACAACGAGCCACATGGCGGCCATGTCACGCATGCCACCCGCCTTCTCCCTCTGAGGTGGCCAGTCCTCCCCGATGCTGGCTCTGTCCCTTTATTTCTAGGTCCTCAGAGGAAGAAGGGACCCTGCCACACCCCTGCGACACAGAAACGTCAAGTCCTCCAAACCCATGAGAGGCTTCTGGCTCCTGGCAGGTGTCCACCTCCCCTCTGCAGTGGTCTGGTCATATCACTCCCTCTAACAAGGGCACAGGCAGCAATAATGACCCTCAATCGTACAGTCTTAACTCCTTACCCACGTTCTTAAAAAGGGACCACTCAGAGGTCTTCCTTGTGAATTTCACAAACACTTTAGACACACACCCGAAATGATGAGTGTGACTTAAGTGGTTTGGTGAAACCCACACAGGGACAGCAAGAAACTGGGTGCGCTCCCAGGGCCTTCACACAGATGGCCACAGGGGGCTTGAGACGTCTCTGTCAGCTCCCACCCCCTGGCCTAGGGCTCTAAAATCAGAGAAGGGAAAAGCAGGTCACATGCAGGGCGCCGTGGAAACTTGGCACGCAGCCCAGCACGATGGCTGGTAACTCTGTAGATCCTGTCAGAGGAACTCTGGTGTCACCGCATGGCCAGGAAACAAATGTCAGATCACCAGCCTGAGAACCGGCAGCAGCGCCGAGTGGAGGCACCGCCGAAGCTCTACCTCCGAGCAGCAGCGAGCTCAGGGCTGCCCGACGTGAGGACTGCGTGAGACCCACTCTGGAAGGCTCCCTGCGAACCAAGCCTCTGCTACGCTCACACCTGTCCTCCATCTGCTTGTCCGTGTCAATGACCCTGAAGGCTTTGGCCAAGACTGGGGCCGCCTGTGAGGATCTCCACACAGACGACGCCAAAGGCAAAGACGGGACGTCCTGTGCACTTGGGATCCTGGGGTAAGGAAACTGAACTCACAGCCAGCGGGTAGAGGGACAGGCTCTGGGATGAGATCAGGGAGAAACACAAGCAAAAGGACAACAGTCCACGCAGGCAAACAGCAGGAATACTGAGGCCCTCCAGAATTCAAGCAAAGGCCCCCAACCACCCAGTGAGCAGGGAGGGAAGCCGCACTCCCTCTGTCCGACAGGACTGTGAGGGGGAGGGGGAGCCCAGGATGGCTGCCACCTCGGCCAGGAGGACCCACCTGACCACCCTGCGATGCAGGGACCATGATTCCCCTCTCACGCGACACAGCTGGTGCCTAGAACCGAGCTCACTGCCCGCCCAGCACTCCCTAACCGCTCTCCGCATCCGCTCTTGGCGGTCCTTGCCTTTCTGGTTCTCATCATGGAGGGGCCCCCATTGTCGGGCGCCCCCACTCGGTGGCTCAAGACAGTGGTCCCCCCCTCACAGGAGTGCGCAGGCAGCCATCACACCTGTCCCCACCTGCTCGATCCGTCTCCGGGGACCCGGAGACCCGGGCCACGGCGGCGGAAGGCCCTGCACCAGCCCACACAAGATGCTTGCTTGTCCGGCACCCAAGCCTGCCAGCGCCTCATCCCTCCTCCACCCGCCCACACAACTCAGAGGAGCCACGACCACTTCTCCTCATGCCCCCCGCACACGTGCACCCCAATCAGACGGCCGCCCATCAGCCTGCGACTGTCAGGAGGGGACAGCTCTCAGCACTGCGCCCCTCTGCTCTTTCTCTGGCCTCCACGGCTGCCCCCACTACTGGGATGGGGGGACGCCTCAGCCAATGCACCCCACCTTCTTAGGGAGCTGCTCTGCCAAACTCTGCTCTCCACCCAAACCCCCAGGACGTGTCTGCCCTACTCTGAACCTTCCCTGAGCCTGTGACTCTGGGGAGCCCCGTTCCCAGCATCTACACGGCCTGGCAGGGGGGCCCCCACCCCACCCACCATCTCAGGCTGGTCCTGGCTTCACACAGTGCACCGGACTTCACACAGTGGGACCGAACATCCATGTTTTGTACCTTGAACAGAGACAGCCTGCTGGGAGGATCACCATAAACAGTGACAAATCCACCAACCACTGTTGTTGCTACAGCGTGGTCTGGACACACGGCTCACTGGGACCAGGAAGAGGCACTGAACGGAGACTCTTTTCTGTGAACAGGATGATAAACACCAGGTGACGTGGGGCTCAAAGCCACGCTTTCGGGTGTTGTGCAATCTGGGAGCCGATGACTAGGGTCTGTAAGCCCAAGTTCTCCATTCACAGGTGAGGAAGCAGAGGCCAGAGCCAGCCAAGGTCACAGCTTGGGCACACCTGGCCTGGCAGGTGTCTGTAAGCGTGTCCGGGAAGGGGAAAGGGAGAAGGCAGAGGGGAGGACCACGTGAATGAGAAATGCAAACCACTGAAAATAAACTGAAAATGGAATTTCGAACTTTGCCAAAAATTGTGGGCAAATAAAACCTCGTTTCTAATAAAGAATCTCTCTTTAAAACACTGATTCACCATAAAGATAGTCATTCATCTTCTCCAGGTTTTACGTTCCAGGAGATAGTGAAAATTGAGCCACATTTTCTAGAAGACGAACTGTCAAGGGTCCCCTATGACCTCCTACGTAGTTTCCAAGCGCAGTTCCAGTTCCTGGTTCCCCTTCGCAGGCTGACCATGCACAGCCACCTCTTCTGACACTCCCTCTGTTGAGGGATGGGGCTAAACCCGGCAGCCCCAGAAACAAGGGAGAGAAGATGACAACACCCAGCTGCCCCACTTCTAGGTCCATCTGCACTAGCCTGCCACCTGGGCTACCTGTTCCCTACAGTGCACAGGGAGCACTGGCAGGGGACCCTCTCGGGCCAGCCTCCCACCTGGCCCCCCCAGGGTACCGCACCCACAGGTACCACGCTGCCTTTGCCACAGGGTGATGGCATGCACAGATCTGCCCCACCACCACCCCCCACCCCACCCCACCCCCAAGAACCCAGACCACATCTCACTCGTCTCTGCACTTCACAAGGATTAATATGGTTCCAGCCACTGCAGACCCGCAACGTGCCTTTACTGCCATTATAAAGCCCAGGCTACAGAGAGACCAGACGTCAGAACATCTCTCGTGTGGCTCCCAGTGTTCGCCTGCCAATCCCCCATCCCCTCTGCCTGCCGCCATCCCTCCCCGAACAATCCTCCACCGCAAGGTCATGGGAACGCCTCGACAACCAGCATAGGGAAAGGTCTTCCCCCAAAAGACAATCTACTCGTGAGTTCTCCTCTGAGTTAGAATCGAAGTTCCCATTTCCTACAAAATCTTTCAGATCTCAGTATGTCTCATTCCATGGACATGGTTCTCATGGAGGAAACACAGCCTCCGTTGCCAAATGGAAAACTCTGGCAATTCGAACGCCATTTCTCCTTCTGGGGGCTTTGTGCACTGGGCATGCATGACACGTGAACACACCTGACCTCACCACCGCTGGGGAAGGGGCACAGCCCTGTCTTTTTCTTCCTTTTTTTAAGTTCCTTCCTCCATATAGTTTTCTACTACAATTAGCTCAAATAAGACGATCTTCAGCCTCTCTACTGTCAGGATATCTTTACACACTTCTAATTTCTCTGTGCCTCATCTTTCCAAATGATAGATGATGGGACAAAGCCTTTTTGTGCCTCTGTCAGGGAGTGAGCAAGGTGGAAAATAGCAAAAACACATCAGGGCATCTCCCTAAGAAGGGAAGCACGACAGGGCACTTTGCACTAACGATTCTCAAACTGCACTCCTGAATTTTCTCCCCACCCTGGGTTATCACCCATTTGGGCCCCTGTCAGAAACACGGGCAAGGGCAGAAAGCAAATTCCGACCCTGCACTGGCTCAGAACCTTTCCACTGGCATAGATAAACATGACCATGTGCGTTGGGTCTTTACTGCATGACGGGGAAAGGATTTAAAACTTCTGCATCTGAAATCATCCCACCCGACCGGGACTAGAAGCAGGAGCATGTGGCCCCTCATGGACACTAGTGTTTCTGAGGGCAGGGGCTCTCCAAGAGTGGTCCCAGGCCAGCCACAGTGTCCGTGAACACATCACGCATGGCCACTTCCCAGGTGTCTGTAACAAACCTCCAGGTGCTCCTAATGCTTGTGACACTCGAGAATCTCCCGCCTGGGCTAGTAAACTTCCAGGTCACAGGAACACCCTGCTGGGCTAACCCGCATTGTCACCACGCTTACCTATGACGGTTACCCACCAACACACCTATGCTGGCAACAGGCAAAGGCCTCGAACATTATGAACCCTTGGGGCATTTCTCCTACTCTGTGGGAAAATTACTTGTGCCTGACTGTCCTCAGGTCTGAAACAGGAATGAAAGAATCTCCATCTCCGAGGACGGTCGTAAGGCACAATGGCTTAGGGGGTCTCCGATCATGCAGTGAGACCTCCATGAACATGAATCCCTATGATTAATACCCCTTCACCAAAAGGGGCATTAACCGTCTGATGTTTGCCTTCCCTGTCCCGCAGCCCCGATGGAGGATCCGCTGGGCCCGCCAAGACCGCATACGGTTCCATAATCCGCCAAGAAGTCATTCGTCTCATTTACAATCCGCATGCCCACCACGAGCCTGGAAACAAAGAGAGAGTCCCCTCTGTGCACCTGTGCCCTCACAGGCTCTTCCCGACAAAAGCCACCCAACCCTGGGCATAAGGCCCGATGCACGTCAAGGGAGACGCAGGAGGAATGCAACGAAAAGAACGGCAGGAGTCCTAAGAGTGACTCACATTCCAATGGTGATGACCTTGTGCCCGGCTCTAAGCCCCCAACAAGTGCAGTCCTCACAAGGACGTGCTGAGGTGTCTGAAGTTATGACACCCAACGATGAGGGTCAGGGAAACTCAGAAGATTCACATAACATGCCTCAAGTCCCGCAGCTCCTAAATGGTAAGGCCAAGACCTGAATGCACACACTCAGGCTCCAGTCAGGGTTCCTAACGACTGTACTACACGACACAAAGCTCCTAGTTAGCTGAGCATCTACTACCCCCTTGTTACAGCTTTTCCCAAAGCAATCATCCTGAGACACTTAAAATTAGGCCCACACCCAGGGCCACAGGGTTGAATACTCGGCCCTCCAAGCCCTAGACAGAAACGCTAGCTAACTATACTTGGTTTCTCCCTCCTTCTCTCTCCTCTAATCTGATTCCACCTGAGTCAAGTGAAAACTCACAGAGCAGCATTTCCCTCTTCTCCCAACTCCCCTGCCACACCACTTAACCCCTGATTACAGACCGTCTATGACACCAAGTTCTCTAATTGTTTCTCCCCCAGGGGACTGCCGAAGTCTTTAGAAGTAACCACCCTTTCTGTGAAACCCCACGAGAGTGGGTAAGAGCACAGCCTTGCTTGTGTGGACCTGGCAAGAGTTACACAGTTCAATGGTTGGCTTCGCTCCGCTCTGCTGACACTTGTCAACCCTGAGGGGCGGGATGAAAGCACTCGGTTGACCTACTGGAAGCCAGCACACAACGGAGGCTGAACACAACAGGCTCTGAAGGGCGACTCTTTCACAATCTGTAGGCCCTGCCTCTCCTACCTTATCCCCTGGGAGCCTTCAGCAGGCCCTGGGGGAGGCTGTTGGGGTCCAGGTCGAAGAAAGAAGCACCCCCAGGGACAAACAGTGAGTAACTGCCTAGCCCATGCCACTCAAGGCTGAGGAATGGAGAAAAGTCCATCCCCAAAGCCCCGACTCTGCCCACCTGAAAGGTTAAGACTAAGGAACTACCCAAAGCAACTCGTTATCTTTGTAAATATGAAACAAAACCAAAAAAACCACCATGACAGAAAATGTTACGTTCTGTTAAAACGTCATTTGTAAAAGATGAGATAATCATGCTCACGGATAGAACTGCAGGATTAAGATACAAAATGTGCCATCTCTCCCCGTGTGAGACTCCAGCACCAGTCCCATTTCCAGGACTTGTGGAGAACTCGACAAGCGTTCAGAGAAGTGTACGGAAGGACAGACGTCCACGAGGACCAAGTCCTGAAAAAGAACAGCAAAGGGGAGGCTCACCCTGCCAAGCTGTGAACCTCAAAATAACCTGGCAGAGAAACAAAGAATCTGGGAAGAATCTCAGAATCATTACGCGAGTGTAGTGGGAACAGACTTTCGGTCTGGGGTGAGGAGAAGGTTCTGGAGACAGAGAGCAGTGATGGGCTCACAAGACTGTGACTGCACAAATGCTGCCTGCCTGTATGCTTAAAAACAGTACGTTCTGTATCTATTTTGCCACAAATTAAAGATTTAAAAAATCAGTATGCCAAGTGGAAGGAGCCAGATACAAATGTGGCTCCGTTTACGAAAACTCTCGAAAACGCGAGCACTCATCTACAGCAGCAGAAAGCACCTCAGGGGGCTGCCTGAGTCTGGGTTCGAGTGTGGACGGGCTGCCAGGGGGCCTACAGGAAGCTCGGGGTGACGGAGATGCTCGGGATCCTGACTGTGGTGGTTTCACTCTGTCAGAGTTCAGCAAACCGTATGCTCAGAACAGAGGTAGTTAACCATATATAAACTATACTTTAATCAATTTTTTTAAAAGAGGCTTGTGTGCACATGGGGGAAACCTCAAGTATGACAGAGGTGGCTCCACAGTCTCCCCCGAAATATTAAGGAAAAAATACAGGATTTAATGATGTGGGAAAAACTGGGTCACAAAATGGAAAGAAGGACCGGGGCCCTGGATCCCTGCTTGAGGCCATGGGTGACAATGAACCACACACAGCAAAGCCCTTCCCGTGGGAACAAAAGCAGGGAACACCCGGGTGAGCCCGGGACCAGAAGAACACCTTCAGGCCCCTGCAGCGCCACATAAAGCAACAGGTAATGGGGCTCCATCAAAACAAAAATTCGAGAGAGTGACCACTGACAAGGTTGACATACCTACAGAAGGAGGGAATTACATTCTAGAATACGCAAGAAGCACCTGCAAACCAGCACAGCAGAAAAACAGACTACGGCGGGTAAGGAACTCTAACAGCTAGCAAACATATTAAAAAGATACTCAAATTCACTAAGACACGATACAAGCTCCCAGGAAAATGAGGAGATCCCTCACCCTAGCCAGCAATTCGGGTAAAATTAGAAAGAGGCCTCATACCAGCCACTGTCGAGTATGTGGGGGATCAGGAACCCTGGTGCACCCACGCGGAGAACAATCTGGCAGCATTTAGGAAAAACAGGTGTGCTCACTCCCTTTCACCCAGCCACTCCGCCCCCGGGGCATGCGCCCTTGCGAAAGTGGGTCCCACACTGTCCCAAGTATCGCAGTCTCCAGACCCGGCATTCTACAACACCAGCTGGTGGGGGTGTGCCCCTAGGGTTTCTCATTGGGGTGTAGGCCGGGGCCCCAGAATGTGCATTTCCAGCAGGTCCAGGCGCTGCCGCTGCTCCTGGGTGCGGTCACTTGCAGAACCACGACCCTAGAGACCACCTCAGGTCCACCTTGGAAAGAACATACACACGATGTGCACCACATCACAGAGTGGAGGTGAGCTCAGTATCCCTTGCCAGGGAAACGGGTAATAAAACTAGAAGCGGCACCGCAAAGCACCCGATGAGCCCACAGGTACACAGACCTCACAGAGTCTTGAATGAAATTCTTCGACTTTTATGAATGTGTGAAGATTTTCGCAACGAAAAGGTTTACTGTTGAATGAAAGAAGAACCCAGTGAAACCTAAAGCATAGGACCACTTACGTAAACTAAAGACAGGCACGAAATAACATCTTTAACGAGCACACAGACATACCTAAGAATATATCCAAGCCAGGAGAGGAGGCTCCTTGGGCGGGGAGAGGAATGGCAGTAGAATGTAGGGGAAAAGTCCGACAAGAAAAGGGCTTTGCAGAGGAGAAGGTCTTGTGCCAAAAACCGATGGACACCGAGTCCCAGCACTTCGATGTCCGAAAGGTAAAAGCCACAAGAGCAGCTCTGAGTGTCCCCTTGCCTGCCTCTGCACACAGTGGAAGCCCCCAGCCGTTTCCACAGTGGCTATGGGGACAGATCCCTTTAGCACTCAGAGACAGGGGGGTATCTTTCTGATGGACAAGCTCGGGTGAATTCAGCCCCCAGAACCCAACCTGCCCCCTGAGTCCTGGAGTTTCCCTCTTGCACGTTAGCACATGAAAAGGCTGAGATTCTAGGTGTTCTGCAAAGGGTGTGTGTGTCCACACCTGTGTGTCTTCTCAGTGTGCATGTCTCTCTGTATCTGTGTGTCTCTCTGTTGGGGGAAGCAGGGAGTAGTTTATTTGTGGAGGTAAAAAAAGAACCTCTGGAGGGGAGAGACTAAGCCCTGCTTCTGGCCAGCACTCACTTCTGTTTCAGTGAGACCAGAAGTCAGCGACAAAATGGACCCCTCCTCCTGGCCCACAAGCCTTCTCTTCCCCTTTCTTAACCTTCCCCTCCCCCACATCCCACCCTGCTTCCCAGCTCCCACATCCAGAGGGACCAGTCATCTGGGACAGGATGAGCTTATCAAGTGAGAGACTTTACAGCCACGACTCTCAGAATGTGGTCGGAGACAATAACTGACCATTGGTATCTCTGACCAAGGGCCTAGAACAGAAAGGCCAAAGCCTTTAACACCAAGCATTCCAAAATGGGCCTGGTTCTAGCTACATTCAAGAAAAAAGGCTAAAAAAAAAAAAGCCATCTATTACCTGTCATATCCCCTCAGGGGCACACCGGACAGAGCTTTTCCCAAGGCCCAGAGAACAGTTCAATCCACAGAGTGGCTGCCACAGCGTAGGGGACAATCGGAAGAGAAAAACTACCACTGATGGAACTCGTGTGAGACAACGCAAGAGATCCTTCCGGCGGGAGCTCTAAGCAATGAGCCCGCCCAGGCAAGTATGGCTTTAGAGGAAGCAGCAGCAGAGGAACAACTGGAGGAAGGAGCAGAACAAAGTTAAACGGCTGCAGAAGCCTGAGCAGGTCCAACACTCACACATCCGCCCAAAGAACAGGGAACTTATGCCAGGCAAATGATCCCGGACTCTCATTCCCCAAACGCGGCTCCACAGCAGCCCTTCTCACCAGCCTGGAAAGGCTGAGGCATTCAACCTTCCTGAAATGCTTTGTGTAAAATAGTAAGTTTCACAGATAGAAGTGTATCTGATGTGCAGCAGGAGTATGTTTCCGTTTTTTAAAAAACATGTAACAGCTCCGTGGAGGAGTCCTTCAGATTTTCACTAGATACATGAGCAAAGCATGCCGTTTTCCTTTCCAGCGAATACAGGATGTGCCACAATTTGAAAATTAAGGGACTTACCTGGCGTGGGGGGAGGGGGGGGTAGTAAAACTATTGAGTTTTCAAGTGAAAATTGAATGTCTGTGGTCCACACAGGTCATTCCAACTCAGGAAAATAAAGTTCTCTAAGTGCCACACTTAATGACCAAATTCTGGTTTGTTTAATTCAGCTGAGTAAGCATTTCTTGAGCACCTACAAGGCAGGCCCTGTGCAAGATGCTTGAGAGCCTCCAAGGAGAAAGATACTGTCATAGTAACTGTGTCCCTTTCATGTTCATTTAACCCATCCCTTAAATTAATTTCTTTTAAAAAAAAAAATGGTGTCTGATATCTTAAACAGCTTACTACCGGCACTGAAGAGTTATAGAAACACATCTTATTACTTTATTAAAAATGTAAATTTCTAGTCTCTGAAGCAGAACCAAAGGAAAAGCTTTCCCGCCTTTCCAGATTACTATCATTTGCTGCCTAATAACTCACTACATTTTCAGCTGTGCACGGGGGCAGCTGTTACTCAGCAGGTCACAGAGCTGGCAAGAGTCAAAAACATGCCACCTGGCTGAAGAGAAACAATGAAGAAAACCAAAAGATCAGGGCCTCCAAGACCCAAACAAAACAGCAAGACAAGGCAAGGGAGCTGAAACAGGCAGAAGACAGCTTCCGGAGGTTCCCTCCAAGCTGGAGCCTCCAATAGGAGGCATAAGCCTCTGCTGGCAGGCTCGCTGGTCGGGCCAAGGCATGGATGGCTTCAGAGCTGGAAGGCTGCCACCTGCTGAATCACCAAACATCCCGGGGCTTCCCCTGGAACACTGACCAGGCAGGGACCCATCCTTTGCCTGGATTCTCCCATGGATTTCCTGCACCCCAACCAAGAAACGCCCAGCCCCAGCCCCTTCCACACAGGCCCAAACCTGTGCCAACCCCCCGGGTGTAGGGGCGGCCCCTGGCAACTCCCCCCGAGTTGCTTCGTCACCAGTCCCACTCCTCTCTTTCTGCCCACTCAGTCCTCCCTGCCTGTTCAAGCCTCGCGACCAGGACGCGTGGGGGGCTCCCCAGTGCACGGTGACAGGCGCCTACCACTCCACAGCCAGGCAGCCAACCAGAAACACCCCCTAGTCCGACAGCAGAGTCACCTGTCCCAACAGTATGAAAGGTCCAGGAAGGTAAATGCCTAGGGAGCTAAAATAGCAGGCAGACTCCTAACACGGAAAATGAACTTCCCTTTCACAAACCAGGCTTCGCTCTGGGTTTCATAAGCGGGTGCCGCCGAATGAAGTCTGTGCTGCCTGAAGGTGAAAAGAAACATCCGAGCCGCACCTGCAGGGATCCCTTCCACTCCCTCCAGCCAGGATTTCTACTCGCGACTCCCAGGAAGGAAACAGGCGTTGACCAGAACGCGCCAGCCCGAATCCGTTGGCTGGACCAGGACGCCCTCCCCGGCCCCCCGGCAGCCGCAAGCCCCGCTCGGAGGGGACACGGTGCGGGGAGACGGCCGCTACCGCCGCCACTCTGCCCTTGACAAGTAGCCTCGGGATCGCAGGACCCCTCACCGCGGGGACGGCCGCGTCCTGGAGACACTGTCCAGTCCAGGCTGCGCCGATGGCTCCTCCAGGCCTTGCCCACTCCCGCTGCTCCTCCGGCGGGGGCCGCCCCCGAATCTGCAGACTGTTATGCGGCCTGGGGAGGGCAGCTTGCTCCGCAGGAGAGGGGTCCCACCTGTTATACTGTAGCGGAGGTGCCGAGGGGCCGCGGAGAGGGTGGGGGCAGGGGGAATCCCGAAACCCTGGGCGGCCGGCCGGCTGCGATCTCGCCCGGAGGTGCCAACTGTCACGCCGCCGCCAGGGCCGTGGGGGGTGGGGCCGTGATTTGGGATCGGCCCCAGCGGGTCTCCGGACCCCGGCCCGGCCACCTGCCGAGGCGCCTCGGACCCCCCCGCCCCCCGGCTCTTCCGCCCCGCCACCCTCCGCTCGCCCCAATCCGGCACTAGGCAACCTTGCAGCCCGCACGCAGCACCTCTAAGAGGCGCCCACGGACGCCCCCGCCTTCCTCACAGCCCAGACCAGGTTCCCGAGCCCCCCGGGCGGCCCGCCCCTCCGAGCCCCGCGCCCACCCCCGGGAGAGGCGGCGCGGGGGGAGTGCCCGCCAGGTACGCGCGCGGCTCCGCGCGGGCTGCGCTCACGCCCCCTCGCCCCCGGGCCGCCCGCACGCCGCTCCCGGCTTCCGATGGGCTCCCCGGGATGGACGCTCTCCACCCCCACCCCCGGGCCCCAAGGCTCACTTGCACGGGAGTCGCCGCCGGAATTCCGCTTGCCGAGCCCCCTGCCGCGCACTGAAATCCGGGGCAGGGCAGTGTCCGGGCTCCGCAGCAGGATCGCGCTCTCCGGCTGGCTCGCCGTGCGCGAGGGAGACGTCTGCCCCTCCCGGCCCGCCCTGCCCGCTCCGTCCTGCCCGCGGCCGCCGCTGCCCAGTCGCTGCCTCGCTGGTGCGAACGCTTCCGATTTGCCACCGCGAGCCTCGGGGCTGCCGAGCATGCCCAGTCCGCGGCCCACCCTGGCCCGGATCTCCGCGCGCCGCGAATCCGCTCCTCCGGGTGTTCGCGGCGCCCGGGAAGGGAGGGCGGGCCGGGCGGGCGGGGTCGGCTGGAGCCTCGGGCCGGGCCCGACGGGACCCTGGCACAGGCTGCACCCCCGAGGGGCAGCGCGACTTAGCCCCTTACTTTGCTTTCAAGGAGCCCGGGGCTCGGTGAAGGGCCCGGCTTCGGATTGGGGCGGGGGGTCAGTCACTGAGACCGGCAGGGAGCCGAGGTTTACGGTCTGGCGGCGTGCGGCTGGGGGCGGAGCCGGAGCTGGTCGGAACTGGGAGCGCAAACTCGGCCTCCTGGAGGCGGGCTCGGGGGAACGAGTTTGCGACCCTGAGGGCTGCAACACTGGGGTTAGCTCCTGGCTGACTCGATCTGTGCAGACTCCCACCCGCCAAACAATCAGGCCGTCTGCGGGGACCCCAGCCGAGCCCTAGCCCGGGGCTGGGCGGGGAGCGGAGAAACCGGGGCTGCACCGCCCCTCCCCGGCCCCACCCTCCGCCGTCGCTCCGAGTGTTCGGGAAAACCCGGAGACGGTTCGCCCTGGGACGGGAGCACTGCGCATGCCCAGTAACACGACCTGGTGCAGGTCGCCCCCAGGATGGTTTCCCCGGCTCCAGGAGTCCGACCCCCGCGCGGGGCCTAGGGGTGGGCAGCGGGGAGAGGTGGCCTTCGGCGCGGGGTCCCCTGTCCCCGGCCAGACCTCGCGGTAGCCCCGTGGTAAACAGGCGCCCGGGGTTGCGCCTGCCGCGGGGTCGGAGACTGGGCCAGCGCGGGAGGGGGCGCGCAGCGGCGCCCGGGCACGTGACTGTCCGCGGCGCTCGGGGCAGCCATCTTCTGGCCGGCGGGCCCGGGGCGCGCGCCCAACGCCGTCCTCCCCGCCACGCCCTCCGCGGCCACAGCTCCGCACCTGCCTCCGCCGCACGGGGGGCGCCGAACCGCTGCACGGCAGCGGAACGCGGAGAGCAGGACTGCGGAAGCGCACTGCCTCTGCCTTTCCCAGCGGCGGGAGTTGGAGCAGGGGTCCGCGTCCGCGCGGCGGCGACCCCACTTCCCCAGCGGCCCCGCCGAGCTTCCCCGCGGCCTGCGGAGGGGCGGGCGGCGCTGGCGGCAGCGTCTGCAGCGAGGCCGCGGCTGCTGGACAGCCCGGACGACGAGCCTGGGGGCGAGCGGGCGCGCGGGGCTCCTGGGGGCCGCGGGCAGCCCCCACCACCCCGAGAGTCTGTTAGCCGTGCGAGATCCCGGGCCGGCCAAGCCGAGTCTACGGCTGGGGTCCCGCCGTCCCAGGAACACGCCCTCCAGGTGCTTCTGGCCGACCTTTCACGGCTTTTTGTCAACCCAGCCGGAGGCGCCTCGCGTTACAGAGGAGGCGTGGAAATCGCACCCTGCAAACCCGCGGGCGGTCGGGGATGCGCACCGAGGCCGCGTGCCCCAGTGCGCCCTCACCGCGGCGTTCCCGCACCCCTCCACCACTGCCCCGCTGGTCTCTGGGAGGCTAAGAAAGTGCAGTTGTCACGTGCGGCTTAAAAAGAAAAGCTCAAATTCCGTTAAACTGCAGCCTTTGAGTGTCTACCGAGGGCAACTCAGTGAGTCATAGTAGCCCTACCGGGTATTTTCGTCAGTTTGCACCTAAGGTGGAAAAGAGGCCTTGCTTTCTTGTGATGTCAATTTTTTCAGACTAAAGGAATGCCAGAAAACTGCTGGCTCGTTTCTCAGAGGTGCTATTTTGCAGGAGTGTCCTTTAAACTTTGGACTTGCAGGGGAAAAAAAAAACCGGTTCAAGTAAGCATCTGGTGTAGACGGTGTCAAGGAGTCTTTAAAATATCCCCCCTCCCCCAAAAAGGCAAAGGTAAACTTAAGTTTTGCAAAATATTTACAGTGCTTGATTGGGGTGCCTGGGTGGCTCAGTGGGTTAAGCTTCTGCCTTTGGCTCAGGTCATGATTCCAGGGTCCTGGAATCGAGCCCCACACGAGGCTCTGCTTCCCCACCTCCCCCGCCTGCCTCTCTGCCTACTTGTGATTTCTGTCAAATAAAGTCTTTAAAAAAAAAAAAATAGTGCTGGATTGTAAGGGGTTCTTCTAGAGTGCTCATTGTAATTTTTACCCTTAATGTTCTGCATGAAGTTATTCATAATAAAAAGCTTTCCAAATTGTTTCCATGAGTAATTTTAAGACTATGTAAGACATGGGGAAAAGCAAGATATAAAACTATTTCCACTTTATTCCATTTTGAAAGTTATAACCTAAAAATCTAAGAAGAAATTGCAAAGGCAATACAAGGAAATTCTGGGTGAAGTGACTAGAAGAGACTTGAGTTGGCTCTCCCTGAAATTAAATTGAGTTAATGGTCATTAAGTAACTACTGTTTGTGACCAAAAAAGAAAAGAGTTTTAATAACAATTTTTTTCTTTGGTCCACCAACACTAAAGGATTTTATTAGTGCAGTTTTTTTTTTTATCAGAATTTTAATAAGCAACACATTGATTGTTAAATTTTAGGAATCTCAAGCACATAAAATATAAATTACATTATTGTCAAGACAGCTATGAAATAAAAATGAATTGCTTCCAAGTTACAATCTGTCGTTAAAATATGTTTAAAATAATACTAGGAGAAAATACTGGGGACAATGGTTCATTTGCCAGAACAACTATTCTGACCTGGGTGGTTTAGTTGCAGATGAATGAGTCTTCTACCTTTGGAAGAAGGTAACCCAGATGAAGAATATGGTTGTTCTGTCCCGCAGAACTTAAGGAGTGCCTGTGACTCATCAAGCTGCAGTCAAAGTCAAATAGTGCTCCATAAGCAAGGAGCCTTCTGTGTGTCCACGGCAGTTCGTTTCAGTGGGAAGAATCTGGAGCCACAAAGCCTGAGAAGCAACAAGACCTCACCAGCCCCTTCAGTCCTTTAAACTTATCTGGCCAACCCACAATTTGGTTTCCCAACCAAGGCTAGCCAGAAAAGCCAGCTGCAGACGACAGAGCTAGTTCCAAGGTTTTAACCCTGGGGCTTGGATCTGGCAGCCACAACCCTCTGTGCTCATTCCTTTGCCCACAGCGAGGATTCCTGGATTCCATAAAGGCTTATGTCTGCTGTTGGTCAACAAAAAGCTGGAATTTATTCGAAGACATTGAGGTAAACTAAGGGTGCATCTGAAGCTCCAGCCGAGAGGGCAGCAGGGGCTGGGGTATTAACAGGAACTCAGTCTGCTTCTGTCTTCTGAGAGTTTGTTTACTCTGTCTCCTTACTCTGGCTTTTTTTGCCTTCTGTCCACCTAACAGGAAATGACCATTTGAGAGCTGCTAAGTTTATTTCTCTTCCAGAAAGTAGCAAGAATGACCCCAACTCAGGCCCCTGGGTGGCTCAGTCATTACGCATCTGCCTTCGGGTCAGGTCATGATCCCAGGGTACTGGGATGGAGCCCCCGCATCAGGCTCCCTGCTCGGCGGGAAGCCTGCTTCTCCCTCTCTCCCTGCTTGTGTTCCACTCTTGCTGTGTCTCTCTGTCAAATAAAGAAACTCTTAAAAAAAAAAAAATGGGGCGCCTGGGTGGCTCAGTGGTTTAAAGCCTCTGCCTTCAGCTCAGGTCATGATCTCAGGGTCCTGGGATCGAGGCCCGCATCAGGCTCTCTGCTCAGCAGGGAGCCTGCTTCCTCCTCTCTCTGCCTGCCTCTCTGCCTACTTGTGATCTCAATCTCTTTCTGTCAAATAAATAAATAAATAAATACCCTTACCTCTACTCACTCACCCTTCTGTCTCGTGGAATCCTCTTTTTCCAGATTCCTACTGTCCACTTGAACCAGTCCTACTACCATTTCAATGCTCCTCTCCAATTCCACCTTTTTCATAAAAAACCTCTCTGCCTTCCGGAACAATGCAGCCCCACACACACACATTCTGGCACGTGTATATGTTAGCTATATCATGAGTTTTACAATTATCTGTATGTTTCTTACTGGTAAGTCTTGAGTCTACAACTTACATCTGAACTCACATCTCGAGGATGTATATTTCTATTTCACCTTCCATGGTTTCTAGCACAGGATTTGGCACCAGGGAGCCCAGAGTAAATATTTATTGAACTTTAATTTATACTCTTCCCCTTTTCACTTTTCCGTTGCTGCATTTTTGTTTAAAAAGGGTTAACTACTGGAAATGGAAATGTCCTTGCTGTGTCGTCCTTCTCTAATTAGCAGCCACCCTTCACAATAAGCCTTTAAAAAGGCTTTTGAGGGGCATCTGGGTGAGTTGGTGAAGCGTCTGATGCTTGATACTGGCTCAGGTCATGATCTCAGGGTTCTGAGACTGAATCCCCCCATCAGGCTCCCCTCTCGGCAGGGAGTCTGCTTGAAATCCTCCCTCTCCCTCTCCCTCTGCCTCTTCCCTTCCCTCCACCTCTCTCTCTGTCCCCCTCCCTCCCTCTTTCTCTTGCTCCCAAAATACATAAATATACAAATCTTTTTTATAAAAAAGGGTTTTGAAATTGGACATTTATGTCTGGATGCTCATCAGGGTGTGATGAGTCAATGCCACCAGCAGAACGACCGTCAGGAACTGCGCTGTCCTCCTAGCTCTCCACATGGTCCGTGTATGGCTCTGGGCTTAATTATCACCTCTTCAAGTGGGAAGAATACGACCCACCTCTTCTTTGCTTCCCATGAGGGCCGTGGGAATTAATTCGGTCTTTAATAAGAATGTATGTCCCTTAAATGCTTTATAGTTAATTAGAGGTAACAAAATGAAATCATGAGGTATTGTCAGGATATCATGAATGCTCCTGGTTGCTGGATTTAGCAATCGGCTTCCTTCTGAATGCAAGGATTATAGCAACAGCTGTCCTACACAGAATAACGAATAGGTGTTTGGTCAGCGTCTCCTCCAAACAAGCCCTGGATGGCCAGACCTAGGCGAAGGGTCAAGACAAAAATGATGTCTCCCACACTGGAGAGGGGGAAAGTTACCGGAGTTTAATCACCTGAATTTCACAGAGCCTGCCTGAACTCTTCAAAGTTATCAAATCTAGACCATGCTGGGGAGAACGGCGGCAAGAGAGGACTGACACTTTTGCTGGAACCTCTACAGCACTTCTTTTGTAAGATCTCAAGGGAGCATCTCAAAATCCTTCTACCCATACCTTTACAGGACAGCAGGTAGGAGGCATTCTCTCTGCCCGACCGACACCTGAGAAAAGTAGAATATCCTGATGCTCCAGAACATGCTGGAGTCATCTGACACGAGTTGCTAAATCCTGCAGGGTCAGATCTGGACCAGAGTTTCTCAACCTCAGTTGCGTGAACGTTTGGGGCCAGAAAATTCGTTATTGTAGGAGGTGGTCTGGTGCTGCGGGATGTTTCAGCTGCACCCCTGGTGTCAAACAGCCAGATGCCAGTGGCACCACCCTTCCCAGTGGCAACAGCCAAACATGTCTCCAGATGCTGCCAAATGCCACAGAGGACAGGAGAGTCACCCTCTGTGGCAAAGCACTGGTTTAGACAAGAACCCAACCAGAAGAATCGAATCACAAGAGACTGGGATCCTGAGTCATCAGCATCCTCTGTGAAGTCACTCCACAATTGTATAGACTGTATTTAGATCTTGGGTATCCACAGTTCATCAATACAGCCCATGGCGGTTGGGGTCTCGAGGGGCAAGCCTCAAGATCAAGTTCTCCCAAATGTCTGTGAGCGGAGATGGACAAGTGTGTTCCATTTCTCCACAGCGATGCCCTCCCCAGCCTCATATCTGCCCCATCACCAGGACTATCAAGTATGACATAGGACATTTTTATCTTCAAAAATTATTCATGATTCATCTCAAATTCAACTTTAACTGAGTGTCCTGAGTTTCGGTTGGTTTATTTCTGGTTTTTGCCAGCTCTGCCCCTGCTACCCTGATACATCTGAAAACATGTCCCCATCTCTTGAGTTCTGGCTCCATAAACTTTGTAACTTCATTCAAACTGATCAAGAGGAATTACGGCAGAGGCTTTGAAAAGACAAGAAAAGTAACATTGATAGAAGCAGTAGCACAACTAAATTTCACTACAGTAAATTTCCTTCAAAAGACATTTATTTTCCTACTGACCATAGTGATGAGCTCCTTACAATCTATTCGAGGCATGATGGAATCCATTGCCTGATTTATTTCAAGACCCTGCTGATGCTGACAGGCTGTTGAGCATTCCCACAGCCAGTGGTGTTCCAGTAGCCAAGCTGAGTAAGTCAGCATGCGGGGAGCCATGCAACAGACTGAGACATAAACCCCTGTCGCCTGACAGGCAGGGAAGAAGAGACCAGACCAGCTCTACTTCTGCGCAATCCCCCATCTCCTGGGAGCACAGACATGCATGTCTTGGGCCCTGACCCAAACCTACCAAATCAGAAATTTTACCAGTGCGTCCCAGCCATCGAGGTTTTAACAAGCCTTCTAGGTGATTCTGATGCATGTCCAGACTGGGGAACTGCTGCTTCAGAGCCCTCATTCTCGACTATGGCCTCAGAGCAGAAACATCCATAGGGTTTTTTAAATACCGTCCTCTGGATCCCACCCTGCAGACGTTCTGATGCTTTTGCTCCTGGCCCAGGTCATCCTCACACAAAGGCAGAACAGACAGGCCTTCCGTTCTTTCATCTGAAGAACACCCAAATTCCAAGCAATCCAGGGAGGTGGTTGCATCCTCAAATCCCCAAATCCAGACTGTAAGGGTCTGCCAGAGCTGATATAATATAATAGAGAGAAGATGATCACCTGATCCCCAGGCCCTGTCCAAATAGTCATGAACATCCTGGGGTCACATTTTCTCATGTCTACTGTTGGAATGATACGAACTCTCCATAGGGTTTGGGGAATGATTTAAGGAGACCATAGAGGTAAAGAAGGCAGGAAATAAATAGTCGATAACCATGTCTGGACCTGGGGGGCTTTGTGGGAGGGGGACATTAAAAAGACAAAACTCAGAATGTAAGCTGGTGCAGCAACTCTGGAAAACAGCATGGAGGTTCCTCAAAATGTTGAAAATAGAACTGCCCTATGACCCAGCAATTGCACTACTGGGTATTTACCCTAAAGATACAAATGTAGTCATCCGAAGGGGCACGTGCACCCGAATGTTTATAGCAGCAATGTCCACAATAGCCAAACTATGGAAAGAACCTAGATGTCCATCAGCAGATGAATGGATCAAGAAGATGTGGTATATATACAGAATGGAATACTATGCAGCCATCAAAAGAAATGAAATCTTGCCATTTGCGACAACATGGATGGAACTAGAGCGTATCATGCTTAGCGAAATAAGTCA